>NC_088221.1:27413763-27766263 GCF_036934945.1 Oncorhynchus masou masou
CAAACAGAGGCACTGTACGACATGGGCCATTTGTAGTGATTGTTTGAGCTGACACAAAGGTCCCTGTGCTTTGAGAGGCTCAGAGAGAGACTCTGTAAACACTCCACTCAATTATGTCGATATGAAGTGTGTGTGTGCGCATGTATGCTCATCAAACAAGACAGAACTTTAGGGTTCTAGTCCTTGTTTGAATAACCAAACTCTTATTTGCTCAGTTCTAAAATATACCAGAGGGATACAGATCTCATCAACAAATTGGAGTTCAGTATTATGATGGTGAACTTTGAATATTACTTTGTAAGATGCTACATCATGTTCACACTCCAATAAATCATGCCTGAAAGTACAGGCTAACAAGTGCAAACTGATTTGTAACACCAAACGCACACACACAGACAGAGGGTAAATGAGTGCAAAGTCACATGCTTGTCAAGAGAACAAGACGTCCATTAAAGAATCTCTGGCATTTTCAGAGATTCAGCCATGTAGCCGGTTGATTATGAAAACAGTATGCTGTGCATTGACTTGCAGCCAGCAAAAGCCTTTTCAAACATAAAACTCATGATGAATGACAAGGGAATGACTGGTGCCAAGAACCGATGTTGGCCATCACTATGGAAAGGAAAGAAACAAGTTGAGCTGCATTATAGTGAAGACAATGGAGGCTCTACTTTAAAATATACATATCATTTAAAACACCCCGACAAGGTCATTACAAATTACCTCAAAATGTAATCTTCTGGAGCACAGAAATATTAACGTTGAATATACTTTAGTCATTTAGCAGCTCCTACTTATAAGCGTGTGTAAATGTCATACTGTACAGTATAATGTACTGATACTATGCATATGATCACATATGTAGGTATCCACACACATACTGTACCAGTCAAAAGTTTGGACATACCTACTCATTCAAGGGTTTTTCTTTATTTGTACTATTTTCTGCATTAATAGTAAATAATAGTGAAGACATCAAAACTATGAAATAACACATATGGAATTATGTTGTAACCACAAAAATGCTAAAATATATTGTATATTTGAGGTTCTTCCATGTAGTCACTCTTTGCCTTGACAGCTTCGCATGCTCTTGGTATTCTCTCATGAGGTAGTCACCTGGAATGCATTTCAATGTGCGCCTTGTAAAAGTTAATTTGTGGAATTTCTTTCCTTCTTAATGTGTCTGAGCCAATCAGTTGCGTTGTGACAAGGTAGGGGTGGTATACAGAAGATAGCCGTATTTGGTAAAAGACCAAGTTCATATTTTGGCAAGAACAGCTCAAATAAGTAAAGAGAAATGACAGTCCATCATTACTTTAAGACATGAAGGTAGTCAATAAGGAAAATGAAGAAATCTTTCAAAGTTCTTGACCAATGCAGTCGCAAAAACCATCAAATAATAAAACTGGCTCTCATGAGGACCGCCACAGGAAAGGAAGACCCAGATTTACCTCTGCTGCAGAGGATAAATTCATTAGAGTTAACTGCACCTCAGATTGCAGCCCAAATAAATGAGTCACAGAGTTCCAGTAACAGACACATCTCATCATCAACTGTTCAGGGGAGACTGTGAATCAGACCTTCATGGTCAAATTGTTGCAAAGAAACCTCTACTAAAGGACACCAATAATAAGAAGAAATTTGTTTGGGCCAAGAAACACGAGCAATGGACATTAGACCGGTGGAAATCTGTCCTTTGGTCGGAGTCCAAATGTGTGATTTTTGGTTCCAACCGCCATGTCTTTGCGAGACACAGAGTAGGTGAATGGATGATCTCCGCATGTGTGGTTCCCACTGTGAAGCATGGAGGTGGTGGTGTGGTGGTGCTTTGCTGGTGACTCTGTGATTTATTTAGAATTCAAGGCACACTTAACCAGCATGGCTACCACAGCGTTCAGCAGCGATACACCATTACCATCTGGTTTATGCTTAGTGGGACTATCATTTGTTTTGACCCAACACACCTCCAGGATGTGTAAGGGCTATTTGTCCAAGGAGAGTGATGGAGTGCTGCATCAGATGACCTGACCTCCACAATTACCCGACCTCAACGCAGTTGAGATGGTTATGGATGAGTTGGACTGCGGAGTGAAGGAAAAGCTTCCAACAAGTGCTCAGCATGTGGGAACTCCTTCAAGACTGTTGGAAAAGTATTTCTCATGAAGCTGGTTGAGAGAACAAGAGTGTGCAAAGCTGTCATCAAGTCAAAGGGTGGCTACTTCAAATATATTTTGATTTGTTTAACACTTTTTTTGGTTACTACATGATTCCATAGTTGATGTCTTTACTATTATTCTACAATGTAGAAAATAGTACAAATAAAAACCCTGGAATGAGTAGGTGTCCAAACTTTTGACTGGTACTGCACACACACATACATACATATGTATGTAACAAACACACACCACACACACACACACACCAGCCTGTATGAGGACCTGAAAAACTGACGTTCCCCAAACCTTTTTCAATGAATCACAATCCGCATGGATTTGATTTAAATATCAAAGGAATATAGAAATATCTAGATCTCATATAAAAGGGGATGGTTTGCATGTGGGTGTGAATACAAGACGTTGATTGCAATGAATATTCATAACAAATGCAATACTGCGAAGTCAGTAAAGAGTGTTCAGCAGTTCCACATTTCACTGTTTCATATTATCCATGTAGTCATTAATAGAAAAAAAGGGAGCCCTAATTAGTGTTGGGCAATATTACGATAGTATCGTCTATCGAGGATGATTGACAGCCATCGTTGATGGCGATGACGTCGTGATGTGACAGACGATACCTAAACCTATTTCAACTTGACTGCTGGCGCACAGTAATGAGCCGAGTCAAGAAGTGCACAGCACGGATGACAATCTGAATAAACTGCATATATTCCTATTTGCTACACAGTAATGAGCCGAGTCAAGAAGTGCACAGCACGGATGACAATCTGAATAAACTGCATATATTCCTATTTGCTACACAGTAATGAGCCGAGTCAAGAAGTGCACAGCACGGATGACAATCTGAATAAACTGCATATATTCCTATTTGCTACACAGTAATGAGCCGAGTCAAGAAGTGCACAGCACGGATGACAATCTGAATAAACTGCATATATTCCTATTTGCTACACAGTAATGAGCCGAGTCAAGAAGTGCACAGCACGGATGACAATCTGAATAAACTGCATATATTCCTATTTGCTACAGACTATTACAATAAATGTGTTATATTTACAGAATGCAAGAGAACAATGTAGACCGACCTTAGAGTTTTACCAAAGCAGCACAGAATTTCCGCTAAAGAAAATGTGTTTTTGTTTTTTCCCTCTCGAATGATCTGGGTCAAAAGCCGAAGTTCCTTTTTACAGCAGACGCTCTGGTGTCCTAATGTTATAGAAGCCCAATGTTCTATTTTCTCTCAATTTGATATCAATATGACTATTAAGACACTTTTTCAGTTTAATGCATACTGGATTTCCACCCCCACACTATTTCATGATCAAGTGATTGAATCTAATGGAGTTCTAGGCTATTTAAGGAAGTTTAAGTTGTTTTTGAATAACTTAAAACCATGGTAGTCCTAAACTAAGGTAATATTGAGGGAGATGTAAAAACCAATAGCAATGAGCAAGATAGAAAACAACTAATTATATATTTGAACAAACCTTACAGTACAAGACAGAAATGCATGTGAGGCCAGACAAAATCCCTCCTTGTCATTGCAAACCAAACAGCCAAATGCCTTATTCCACTAATGGAAATATCATAAAAGCATTAAGACAAATTAAAATTATGAAGAGTATTTCCCAAACATTCCAATAAAGTGTTTAATGTCCTAAAGTTGCAGCTTTTAAATGGGAACAATTATGAAAGTCAGAGTCTATGCTATTCTCAATCACAGCTTTATTTTGAATGACATATTTCAGGCCACAAGAAGTCAAATTGTTTGCTCAATGTCAAAAAATCGAATGAGAAGTCAAAAGAGCTGTGACCTAAGTTCTGAAAGAAACGATACGTAGCCTATAGGCATATTATTCTAGCAATATGCTACCTACAACACATAGTACCCTAGGCCTAATAAGATATGAAACTGGTATTATCATTATCCAGTTCTGGGGACAACAGAGTTGCTTGCTCTGCACCCTATGATGATTGACAGTGTGTTACTCACTCTGCGCTTTGGCACACAGACAGGCCTAGGCTACGCATATTATTATTATTATTCATTTTTGTATCTAAAGTTGCTATAGCCCAACCCTAGACAAATCATCATTAATAAATCATTGAACACTGATTGGGCCCAAATGTTCAGCATACAGGCTCTAACAAATAAACTGGGTGTCCTTGGACATTTCCAAATATATGATTTATAATAAAACCTCAATAAAATAGTGTAAGAAACGCAAACAATGACTCCCTGTGCTGCATGAACAAGCCATACGAGTAAGTAGTCAGTACAGACAAGGATGAGATCCAATTTGTCATCGCCTCCGCAACAGCACGCTTCCCATAAGCTATTAAGACAACGTTTTTATAAATGCAAAGGAAAACACGGGAGAGATGAAAAACAAAACAGAGACACGCTCTCGCGAAAGAGAAAACTGTAAGCATCTGTAGAAGTGTGAATGACAACACTATTTACATCCTGGGTGGAATTTAGTCCTCCGACGATGACATCATCAGGACCAACGTGGAGGCTGGTTGCTGCTGTCCTGGTTGATATGAACAGAAGAGTCTGACAGAGATGGGGTATCAGTTACTGTCCCAAATGGCACCCTATTTGCAGTACCCTAATCTTGGCCAGAGTCACATAGGGACAAGCTGAAAGGTAGTCCACTATTTTGTGAATAGGGTTCAAAGTTGCCCCATGTCTTTGATCCCCACTGTTGTGTCATCATCATCCTCCCTCCTGGTTGTCCTCCCAGAATGCCCTGGGCTGAGCCTGTCCTCAGTATACTGTCTACTCAGTGGGCTCAGCACCACAGTGAGGGGCTTGTCAACAGCTCCCAGAGAAGCTGAGAGGACGTGTCAGCACCATCCTTTCAGAGGACCTGTCAACACCATCTTTGTACCAACTGTCTTTGGGACAGGGCACGAAAACCAAACAAGACCTTCAGGAAACGCTGGATAAAATGGACTACTGTAATTCTAATGAACAGGGGTTTAGTGGTGTCAGAGATGGGTGGTGGAATCTCAGTAACCCTAGAAGAACTTGACTGATGAAAAGGTGAAGTGTGTTCACGTAACGGCTATCATGGTTTGAAATTGTTCACCTAAAACTTCTATAAGGTTTGGGTATAGACAGGTTTCTCAAACTTGCTTTATAAGTTTGTTATTTCATTCAAAGCACATGCAGTCAATACTTGTTACATACCTTTGAGCACTGTTTGTGATTCTGACACCAAACCAAGGATCCATTATTCTGTAATGAAAATAGAGAGCAGATTATGAGTTACAATTTTCAATTCAAGAATGATCAATTAAATGCAAAACACATCATAATTCAGTCCAGTAGCTATTCACACAATAATTCATAACATCCAAAAACAGAAAGAATGCTCTGAATCAGTTTCACCACAAAACTTTCTAATTTCTTTATTTAGAAGCCATGGGAAATGTATCAAAACTCAGTTTAATCTTTGAACGGAGTAATACACCCTTATGTGTAACCTATGGAAGCTAGGTCAGAGAGGGGTGAGGGCATATCTCTGGTCAGTTTCAGTGTCGTTCAGCAGAGCACTGTGACCTCAACTCTTATCAGCCTGCGTTTGATCTCACAACAGACATCCCAGAGGTCACTCACACAGGAACTGATGTCAGCACTCTTGTGTAGACTGCAGACACCTCCAATTCCCCCTAATTGCTGTGGAAGTGCCACCTTCTGGGTTCCATGAAGCCAAACATTTGGTCCTAATTGTGCCGGCTAAAGAGAGTGTCTCCCTGTCATCTTGAGAAGTTCCAATGGGCTAAATGCCTGGCTCAAGTGTCCATTTCCTGAGCTCCAAGAAACCACAAGGCTATTATCTTCAATTATGGTTTCACTTGGACATTAAAAATGTAAGATAAATGATCGCCCAGACAAATTGACCAGTTGATTAATTCGCTGGTGGGGGTAATTCCATGGTAACAGAATGATGCCGATCCCCAGATTTTTCACTTTAAAATGTATGCTAAAAAAAGTTAATGATTTTGTTTGATATACATTTTAAAGTGAAAAATCTGAGTCTCAGCATCATTCTGTTACCATGGAAATACCATGAACTAAAATTTTTGCTAAGGATCTAGGTATGAAGGCTTGGGTGCAAGTGTTTCATTGATTCACTCAAATCCCCATTGCAGTTTGTCTGCCATTATGAATAGTTGGGAAATTCCAAATGTAGAGAAAGGAAACCTTCTCATTAAAGGCGATGACTCTAAATTTCCATTACTAGACATATGTTAAAAATGAAAGGTCACCGTTATACATGAATCCGTGCTTTGTTCCTTACAATAAGACACTGCACCAGGAATGACTGACTAGCCAAACCTTAAGGGTCTGTGAACCAGAAAGTCTGCATAAGTTCAATGTCAAGTTCAAAGTATTCTCAAACAATGTAATCCAGTGGAAATTCCCAGTGAGACCTCGGGAAAGAACTTCTCGTTAAAGGATTTCATTTGCCATCCAGTACCAGTGTGTGTCTGGTGTCAAGGATAATGGTCAGCCAGTTTAAAAAGCATCCATGATGCATCGGGAAGTCTAGAGCAGAGACTTAACAGCAATTCCACGGTAACAGAGTGACAGTGAGACGCTGATTTTTCACTTTAAAATGTATATGTTAAATAAAAAACAATGATCGCAAAGTTAAGCAAACAATTTCCACTGATTTCCATTTGACAGAAATACATTCACTTGAAGAAAAATGCAGATAGAAAGTTTGGTAACAAAGTAAAACTGAAGGAGATTTGCCCTACCGTGGAATTGCCCTACTGCTAATTGTAATAACATCATAAAGAAATCCATGTTACTAATGAATAGGATGCAAGCGTGACAAATCTCATAATTCTACTAAACAAAGACCAAATTAATAGACGGAAATGTAGGTAAAAAATAGACATGTTTTACCTATAGCTTACATTTCGTAGTCAGCCCTAGTTTGGAACAGGAAAACCTGAAGAATTCACCTTAAAAAGGCAGGCTGCAGCAGGAAATGAAACTTTTTCTTCTGTAGTACTATATGTATTTGTATTTGATTTTATCTTTATTTTACTAGGCAAGTCAGTTAAGAACAAATTCTTATTTTCAATGACGGCCTGGGAACAGTGGGTTAACTGCCTGTTCAGGGGCAGAACAACAGATTTGTACCTTGTCAGCTCGGGGGTTTGAACTCGCAACCTTCCGGTTGCTAGTCCAACGCTCTAACCACTAGGCTACCCTGCCGCCCCAACATTGAAATGTTGTGCTCTATAACATGATGAATGTACATGTGTAATAACATGATCCAAAACATGTACATTTTTTACATGTGTAATACAAATCTAATGGCCCTAAATAAACCCAAAAAGATCAATCAAACATGTCAAAATAATATATCAGTGCCACTGACTCTGTAAATAAAACCCTGGCAATCACTCAAGATCATTTATACACATTGGCATGACTCCAACCTGCTCCTAAATCACAGGCACAGTTTTTTTACACCTTTCCTTGCCCATCCGTCAGTGGCAACAGAAAGAGATCTGTGGAGGGGCTAATTTTGCTCAGTGACAGCATCTCTGCAGCACCGGCGGGGCTCTGTGGGATGTTGCCCCAGCTGTCCAGGCCTGACCTCAGCATGTCATGGACCAATGGGGAATAATTATAGGTCAGGACTTCATCCCAACGACTCAGTGGCATTCCTCAGCAGTTTCAATATGATGCAGTGCTGCCGAGGAACTGTTTAAGACTCCGGTCGATGAATGCTTTCCACATCCGGATATTCACTAAAACGACTTGGAGAGCCAAATAGTTGCTCTGTGTGTCTGAACGCTTTCTCTGTGTCACTGGTAAAGTCATGTAAACACAGATTCACCCCAGAGATGTATTCTGGCTTGTGCCAGCTGAGAAGGCAGAGCAGGTGACCAGGGCCATGTTGTATTTCTAGACATCTGAGGAACATAGGCAAAAAGCCTGCTCTGCTTTAGAGTATAGCATTCCTTCTTTTGAAAACAGCTATACATTTTGTTTTCCATCCATCTCTGATTTGTGGTGCCATCGCTGTTCAGTGTTCACTTTCTGAATCCATTTGATCCTTTATCAACTATCGTGTCGCTGTAGGCCTACATTACATCACGCAGTGCTGATGAGCGATGAATGTCCTGCTTTTTGAAGTTCAGCACTTCCGCACAGAAATTACAATAGGTCACTTATACATCACTGACATTGGTAAAAGCGCTGACAAAAATCTGTTTGGATCAAAACATTGTCAACCAATAAAATATGTGTAGCACATAAGGGATGTGCAGACCATCTTTTTTTATATTATGGATTTGTTTTTAATGGCCAAGCACCCCATGCAAAGTGTTTGATTTCATAGGCAATTGGAACCCCAGGTAGAGACAGTTCAAAGAGCTGGCAACCTCTCTATATGTCTATCAACAACCCAGAAGCCTCTCTGGACCAAAATAACTAAGCAACCCTTCAGGTTCCCCTGTTGACTGTTCAAATAGCTGTGGGCTCTAAGCAAATCAATCAGGGAATTGACATGCATGGATTGTGACAGTGAGGTTCCTAAGTCATATTCTTCAGCATCAAGGTTAATATGAAAGTGAATGTTGTATCAACTGAAGATGTTGAGCCTGTATCCCGTTAGGAATGTGTAATGTTTGTCTGAGGAGGCACTAGAGGGTGTAGCAGGCAGTAGCACTCACTGGGAGCTGAGATTTACAGACATGACGGTCGTGGTTTAAAAGCTTTTACAGAGAGGTGAGGCCAAGCTACACAGAGCCCTATTCATCCCCTGTCTTCACTAATGAAAAAGTCCACACATGAGACGAGCAGTGGCTGTGGTTTGATTCCACCCCAACTTATTTAATATCAAAAGACAAAAACAAGGGGATACGGAAAAACTACTTTCCCATGTTTTTCTTTCCTTCGCTATGAACACAGGTCTCACAAGTGCAATACTTTAACTTTCAGCACCCCCGCTCACTGGGTATGAACGACCAAATTTAAAATGTTATATTTTTATGACTTAAAATGGACACACCTTGTTTTTTGGTTTCATGGGTAGTCATAAATAATCCACTACAAGACTGATGCTTTCAGAATGCATTAGTGAACAGAGGTCCCAGTTCACTCCTAATATTTTAAATGTCCAGTGACCATATTTATAACTGGGTGTTCCCCTCTCTCTGTCTATTGTACCAGGGTGACAAGTCCCCCATATATGAAGGAACATTTCAATAAATACATTGGTATTTTGGAAGTACTTCTACATTTATAAATCCTAAATTGCCATAAATCCAAAGCCCAAAAGGTCATGCCTTTTTCCAACTCTGTATCTGTTCCTGCTGAGCTCAGTAACTCATCACTGACAATTATCCTTGGATCCTGATTCGGCCAAGTTCAAAGGAGGACTTGTGTGGGAATTTACAGTTTCAACTGCTAAAATGTTTTATTTCTATATGCAAAAAATGTATGTATAACTTCTACAAAGGAAAATATAAAAAAATGTACATCCCCTTAAGCTTTTTCACATTATGCTTCCTTCATTTTTTCTAATAAGGGATTCAATTTGACTCTTTCATACAGATCTACATAACCTAATTCTGAGATAGGGTTTTATTTTTTCTGGGGGAGGATTAAACACATTTTTATGCAAAATATACCAGAGTTGCTTTCAAACAGGTGTTGAATGTTCCTGACCGATCAAGTCTCAGTCAGACTTAAATCTGCTTTAAAAAAAAAATGGAAAAAAAAAATCAAACACGGTTTAAATATCACTGTCCATTGATGATCCCCATACAAATGTACTGCGTCTGTGCAATTTTGACAAAAACGATGGATATATGATGCCCTAAGAGTTGTGCAAAGTTGGTAAAATATTTATAAAAATTATTCACAGCTGTAATGGCTACCAAAGGTGCTTCCACCAAGTATTAACTCAGGGGGGTGGAGACTTATCCAATTATGATATTTCAGGGGAGGTGTTTCTTAATTTGTAACATTTTCAAAAAACTTTCTTTCACTTCGAAAATGTATTGTAGGTTGTGTAGAATTTTTTAAATATAATTAAGTCAGTCAACTTTTTTTTTTTAAAACGTTGCTATAGGCTTATTGCTGAAAAGGGTCTGTTTCCATGAAACTGGAAACGTTGTGTGTCTTGGAGTCCTTAAAAACTATTAAATTAATCCTAAGCATGAATGCTTTCTGAGTGGAATTAAGAGGTCTGCAGTCTCAATCATGTTAGAGGTTGGAGGCAAGCCCCCGCCTAGCTGGGCCTGCTCTGTAATGAGATCTGTCAGAGGAAGCAGATCCACCTGTAGGTCGCAGCACGTTGAGCGCTGACTGGGCAGGCTCCAGTGTTATGGCAACAGTACATTAGAGCTTATCACATTTAGCCAAAGTGGGCCTCTGCGTTTAGCAGGAAGGTGACCTCACTGGGGATAGCATCAGTGGGCCAGTGTCCCCGCTATGAGGTGTGATGCTGGCATTTGGTGGCAAGGGTTAGGGCCATGGGCTAGAGCAGGGGGAGGCATGTTTTTCCAGCTGACCAGACCTCCCATTTCCACATGAAAGAGCCTGCTGAGAACACAATGCATTTAACAGTACTCAGCGTATCAACAACAATTGGCTTCTATTCTTGGAGCTCCAAGCATGCTCAACCAGTCCCTTATCACGGAGCAAAAATGCACCTCTTTTATAAACACATCCTCCTAATTTCCTGCCCTCTGAACACAACAGAGATTGAATACAACTTCTGGGGCTCAGCAGTCAATTATCAGACAATTAACCCATTATAATGGAAGGGGAGTTAATAAATTTCATTTCAATCTCTAAGACTTTTCAGTCAAATAGTGATTGATTATAGACCTCCATATTAAGAACATGGGCAGTGCCGAGAAGTTGTTGAAATTATCTTCAAATTCATTTCGGTGAACTTCACTAGACTAAATGGTCTAATAAAGAATCGGAAAATAAAATATATCAATGCTTCCTAACATAAAACCAACTAATATAAAGAGAGAAGACAGGAGAGGGAGACAAAGCACTCAATGATAGTTAATAACAGTTGACCAGCTCTCCCAACATTGATTCCAAAACACACAGCAATCAGTAATTAAATAGAATAGAGAGTATAAGCCCAGACTTCATCCTGCAAATGTTCTTAAGTAAAAACTAAAAACTGACTGCAGATAGGAGGTGAAAGACAGTTGGGGGAAGAAAAGGATCTTTTTACTGTGTCCTTTGAGAGAACAATGTGTCTAGTGAAGGGTGAAAAACAACTTCTGACACCACATACCAAATCACCCAATTAAAAGGTTAATTCCACAGCAAATCACTTCTTCCAACTCAAATTCTAGAAGAGCATCGAAACCTGCTTGGTGGTCATCTTCGTTATGCATAATCATATTGTGACCTATTTTCTGGGTTATTGTGGGTGCTAATTGTGAGGTAATTTAATACATGGGGTGAAAAATAAAACTGACCCATTTTGATAGAGGGCTATAAACAAATCAGATCAAACATCTAACCACAACATTCTTAAGACTCAAAATCAAAAGCAGCCCTCATATTTCTTACTATGGAGAATTAATGAACCAGTTTGACAAAAAAGGTTTTCACATGCACAAAACAGCAAGGCTATAATGTCCTTCCACTATAATAATAATAATTATTATTATTATTATTATTATAGTGCCCACAATACAGTAGGTACACAATATGCATCAACTTTGCAACTTTGGAAAGCAAAACCAATAGACTCCAAGTCCTATAGGATCATCAGCTGCCACTGTTTTAGTCACTGTGTGACAAGTGAAGTCCAACAAAACTATCAGCAGGCTATTCTGTCAGAGAATAGGCCACATTGTTTATATTTCAGAACCACTTCATTTATGCCTTGTTTCATTTGTAATGTGACAGACGCATTCATGTCCTATAGCCTATTCATCAACTCATCCATATGGGGTGACACACACACACACACACACACACGCACACGCACACACACACACGCACACACGCACGCACACACACGCACGCACACGCACACTTTTTATTTTGAGGGGGACACATGAAGCGTAAAAGTTGGACAGACTGTGAGCAACACGCTCCTACCTGGGAGTGCTTGAAAAAAGCAGAGATGCGAGTGATATGCAGGCTGAGACATCTCGAGGCGCATCTTGCTCGGTAAATGCTAGCAGTGAAGAACGAGTCATCCTGCCTGGTCCTCGCAGCGAAGGTTCCATGGGTCGACAACACTGTAATCCATAGACACAGGGTCACACATACAGTTGAGCTCCTGGGCAACATTGTCCGACGACGGGTGCTGCTTTTTATCCGTTCACTGATCGGGCTACACTGCGTGTTGACTCCGCTGTAGAAACTAAAGAAACTTCAATTATACACTGGGGAGGAGTCAGAACCGCGTGCGCTTTGTGATTGGCGGATACCGTGGTGATTGGCAAATACTGCGAGTGCCTTGCAGCAGGTAGAGGTTATGGACTCACTATCAAGCATTTTCAAATATGAATTCTATTTGAGTAGATGGTTTGAATGATTTTGTGCTGAAAATCAATTAGGACAATTGTTATGAATAATATTTTTATTCAATGTCACCTCAAATGTATTGGAAATATATTGATTATTTGAACTGTCTCTACCTACATGTACCAGTGGGTAACCTGTCAGGTGTGAAATGGGAAATGTGTTTTTTGTGTATCCCAACTCCCCCTGAAACACTCTCAGAGAGTGGCCTCACAGTCAGGTACTCTATAAGAGTGATTGACAGTAACCCTGGAGCAATTAGGGTTAAGTGCCTTGTTCAAGGGCAGATCAACAGATTTTTCATCTTGTCAGCTCAGGGATTCAAGCTAGCAACCTTTTGGTGACTGGCCCAACACTCTAACCACTAGGCTACCTGCCACCTCATGACATTGTAATACTGCATGATCAGGTCTACTTGGAAAACCTCTATCCTAGTGTGTGCAATGAGACGTTCAGCAGATCTTAATTATAGACAATCTCCCTAAAACATAAATGGCTCATACATAAGCAACACCATTTACAGGAAGCTCCACATTTCATGTGTGCAGCGGATTGCAGGAAGTATTCGACCTACTGCCACCTACTGATGGCACAATACATCAGAAATGCAGAATAGACAGGTCGTCTAAACCAAGCCCCCCACATATGGCCCCTGGAAAGCCTGCCAACATATCGGGGAATCCCTTTCCACCAGTCTGTGCCTCACCGTTAAACAGTAGCTTGGAAAAACTATTCTACCTGGAAAAAATGTAAACCGCCCTAAAACAAATTCCTCAACATGGTCTCCCAAAATGTGGCATTGTTTCATAGCCCAGGGAATGGAGCAAATATGACATGTAGGAAAAGGTTGAAATCTTTGAAGAAGAAGAAAAACAACATCCATCTTTAATAAGAAAGTTCCCTGGGGGGTCTACTAGACATTCTTTCTCTGCTGTTCTCAGCTTATAGAGTACTTTCCTGTACGCCATTACAGAAGTACTGTAATGAGCTTTTATAAGTGTTGCTCTTAAACAGTCTGCAGAATGGGATCCAAACGGAGACTAACACAATCATTAGATTTTGGCTCAGGTAGCCATGCAGCTCGCCCTAGGCCAGCAATGCTCTGTGCCAAGTACTTCAGCCCTTACCCCTCTCTCTCTCTCTCTCTCTCTCTCTCTCTCTCTCTCTAATGAAATGGGTCTGTTAATACAGCCATACAAATACATCCTGGAAAGCATGAGGCTGCCAGTGCCAAGGATGGGGATCACCCCCAAAATAATAGTTTCTGTTTCCAATAACAATGCAGTTTTTATCATTTACATATAGTATAGCCTCCTGTGGGTTATTAACCCTCTAGACATGTCTGCTAGGGTATGATTTGTGATTATAGAAGAGATAAGGCTTTCTGATGCTGCTGCATGGTGTGTAAACACATCCCCGTGGCTGCAGAACCCCTATCTGAATGGGTGTCCATTTCCCTGGTGGTCCCAGAGTACAATGTAACTTGTGGTGAGAGATCCCTTGCCACTCTTAAAATATTTAAACACGGATGTCTGTGTACCTTAAAAATAGTGTAATGGCTTAATTTTCTGGCTTATTACAGCCATGTGTGGTAGGAGTTTTATGGTGTGTGGTGAAGGAAACACAGTGCCTGTGTGCGGTCCTAATGTCTCCTACAGCCTGTAGGACACGCATGCATCCCTCCTCTGACCGACTCCAGTGTTTCATTGACTGGGAAAAATCTACCAATACTGAACTCAGGTCATAAAGCAGAGTAGGAGCGGAGGTGTTTGTCTGGGCAGAGGTGGAACCTGATATTTCAGCTACCCACGTCACTGTGTTAATTCGCTCCATTAATTACTGTGGGGGTCTCTACTGGCAACTGATGTTTACACACATAAATAAACCAGTGTGTACTTGGCTCAGAAGTCTGAATTCTCTATAATGAGCCATCTATAGGGTAACTACCTAGAAAGTATAAAGACACTGTTTTGTATTGTTGGATATAGAATTTGTATGATTGCCCTGTTGGCATTCTTCTCTAAAAGGAGATGGGTGAGAGAATAATGCTATCATTGCAATCATTGGTTAGAATCTTTGTGTGTTAATATATTCCAGGACAATGTCAACTGAAGCCCATTAACCAGAACTTCCTTTCTAAAATCCCCTAATCCCTGCATCACCTCTGAATGGCCTGACCCTAACCACCACAAACAATGACCTCTGTTCTGACCTTAACCTTTGACCTCAAGCTGTAGACCCATACACAAAATTGTGCCTTAACATAAACAAAATATCAATGGTAAACCAAACACTGAGAATTGATGTGAAGTACCCTAATTTTCTAGTATCTTGGAGATGATTGAGTGTGACATGCCAGGTTGTTTTGGGTACACTTCCTTGCCTGCAAAATATGTGGAAATAGTGGTGTTTCAGCCAGTTGAGGGCTTCTATATAGGAAACCCTCTGTCAAACTGTCAATCTCACTGAGCATGACTTCCAAGTTGCCGTAGTCTGGTATATTCCACTGGTTGCATGGTCTGCTTTTTCCCCCAGGTTACACAAATATGGGCTTTGACACATGATATGGAAAAAAAAGTTTTTGAATTGATAACAAACCAGCATCCGTTTTCACCCAGTATTGATGTTGTTGAGCGAAGAAGTGCTCAGCACCCATCTTTGATCCCAAAGGCTGCAGGTGTAGTCATTGTTACACACACCTGTGACTGCAGTGGTATGAAGATCAGAAGGGACAAGCATATACAGGATCCTGACTGATGATCAAGAACTAGATAGCTTGAGTTATTTTAGTGAGGTATGGGCAGACTAAGTACATAAGCTGTAAAATACTCTAGTGTTCAAGCAGTAGCCTATACAATGCATGAAACAAAAGCAGACATATTGAAAGTTGCCTGCCTCTATGTGTGTACCAATGACATTATCAATCAAATTAAATGAGGTCATTTCGTTTGTATAGGTTCTGATAGTGATTGTGATCATGTTGATCGTTGCTCTTGTTACTTATCCTGTAAAGTTCACATTTGATTATTTTATAACTAGCATCTTTGGAGGAACAGATTATGATTACCTGAAATTCATCAAGGTATTAACAGTCCCATGGACCTCCTCACTTTGCCAACTGCCAGTGTTCTTCATTGAAGCCCATGTTCAGGTCATACAGACTCTGTCAGTCAGTAGCCTCGACAACACCAACAGTGGTATTATAGATGAGTATCTCTGAACCATAATGGCCTCTGCTACAACCATCACAAACACAATATATAGAGGTCGATGTGGAATGTGTAAGTCACACATATCTTATAAACCCAGTGCAATCAAAATTCAAAATATATGTCCTATTGTACACCAGCTTATAAAACTAACACTGTAAAAGTGTTTAAAAATGTGATCAGTGTTATTTGCTTATAGTTGCTGGGTGATAATATAATCTACACAGGATCTTCTAATCAGTAGGTTTGCATGGGCGGGGGTTTTGGCTTTCCATGGTGACATCACCATTGGTTAATAGACTCCCCACTCAGACCAATTCCAGACATTCTTCGCAAAATACTTGCTTGAGAAATATTTTTTTGCTAGAAAGCTATTTTTGCCCATTTTAATGGAAATCAATTACACTATAAGGTACTTAATTGTGACCCAGAAACGGTTTGATATTGATATAAAAACAGCTGTATTGTGCCTTTAACCTTAATCCCTCCAATAAATCCAACACTTTCTGTTGTGGGATGATTGCAGAACACCTTTACATGGCTGGCTCACCTTTCATTTTAATTTCTTCCCCCCCAACACTTTCTATTGGGTCTCAGAGCAGACAATACTATCTATAGCCATTGCATGATATTCTTCAGCCTACTGCACAGAAAACAGACCACTGGCATAAGGAAGGGACAGTTCCCATAACTCCCATACAAGTCTTTCATCGCTACAGATGATCCCTTATTCATCTAAAAGCACGACATGATTGCACATTGCTGAGGTCTCTGGGATGATATTGACATACCGTATAAGCTGCTCAAAAGCCAAAAATAACAGCAAACATGATGATGTCTCATGGCATCATGAGTGCTGACACCTAGGATGACATCATTTCAACAGATACAAGTATATATCTTCGAAGTGGAGGCAAGTAGGGCTGAAATGGTGCCATTGAAAACACAAGCACTACAGTATCTTAAATTATATAACGATTAGATCTAGACTCTAGATTCTAGTGTAGTCACAAAATGTTTTTAATTCTTGACATGGCGGTTTTATTTCCTACAACCAGGGGTCATCATTTGAGAGAATGTATTTTAGCTTCAATATCAATATGCATTGATGACTGTTATCAACTCCTTGCCAATACTACAGACTTTAATCTTGGTTTATCAGATTTAAAAGCCATGACTTAAATGAGTGTATTTTTTTGTTTTTTACATTGGCCAGATATTCAACCATGAGAGATGGGCTTCATTTCACGGGGTTCTAATAAAATAACTGAGTATGTCACAATTCCAGTCTTAGGAAATTATTACACTCTCCTCAGACTTACAATGGCCCCTCTAAATTTGGTACAGTAGTCTTTGTTTGTAACTCTAGAGTCTAAACTGGACTTAATAGGCAGTATCTATTCACAAGACTTTCCCATATTCCCTGTGACAATATTTATCCTCTATATGAGGTCGGAAAAACTGTTCAGTGTGAAAGAGTTCTAAACATAGACGCCCTGGGAACATTGTTCTGACAGTCACCAGCAGCTCCCTAAACAACACTGCATTGTGCAGCACTGTAGGCACTCAGATCAGCATGCTGCTATTCTCATCTCTACCATCTCTACAAGCTTCCCAAAGTGGACAGCTTAATTTAGTTATTTCCAATAACTGTAGAATTTAATTTTATAGTTTAATGTGCTCAATGTATTTTGATTGATGTGTGAGTGTCCCTCAGCGGCAGTTAGCAGGGTAGAAAGAGGAACTCAATGTTTATTATTTTGTTGGGTGGGCTAACCTTGACTTGTCCACTCTAGCGTCAGCGCATTTAGTGTCCACTAGATGGCAATGCTGCCACACACAACTTTTGGATGCTGAGACCTCTACTTTGTTTCATACTTTTTATTTGGAAATAATTATTTCCAGGAGAAGTTTCAGCATTAATAGTAAACAATGGATAATTACTTTTGTTTTTATTGTCTGAGGATCATAATGACCAAAATAAGAAATATAATGGAAAATAGAACAGGTCTTGGATTCTAAATGGGTTTTGTTTTCTCTCTCCTCTCTTACTGTCTCTGTCTCTCTCACACAAACAAACACACACACACACACACACACACACACACACACACACACACACACACACACACACACACACACACACACACACACACACACACAAATATATACAACATTTGTATCATGATTTTATGACCTATTTTTCTAGATGATATAATGATTGGCATTGTTCTATCACTCTCGTCTCACCTGGTAAAAGATCATCAGGAAGGGCTTGTCAACCTCATATGAATGACCTTTATCATGATGAGATAAATACTGCTTGTCTTTTCCGCCAGTCCACCTTACACAACAGCTTTCCTCTGCCACATGCAAAATCCCTGGCCCATACTGCATACAGCCAGTGTCATTGATATGTGTCTTTGTAGGGACTAGGGCATGCAGCTCAGTAATTAAGTAGACACAATGCATACAAACAATCCTGTAAGTAAAACCAGGTGATAGTGTGGGGTGACAGCTCACTTAGCTGCATTACAACTGTCATTGGCTGCCCGGACTGAGTGGATGGCCCCATTACACAGCAATATGCTGACATGACAAAACTCTGGGCTGAATCCACTGACGACACAGCAGTAACTAGCTATAGCATACATCCCCATCCCCCAGCAAACAATACATTGTCAGTATCAGATCTCCAGTGAGATTTACATTTACTAATTTCTCTCTGTATAAATCATAAATTGTTTAAGATGTATCCAGGCTGTTAGGTGGAAATCATTAACCATATCCGAAGCATTTAGTTTCCCATAGGGGGCATTGTGGAAGGTAAAAACCAGACACTATTGGCTGAAATGTGTCATGTTAGTACTGTATGTGGCTTGCTTTCCTCTTTTATGAAATTGAATCATGTTTTGATGTATAAATATCATCAAGGTCTAATTGCATACTAAAACAGGTTTTGTCCTTCACAATGTTGTTATTGGATAGAATTGCGGTGGTGGTACACATTGGTTTGAATTAAAGTTAGATCAAACCATGGTTTTGAGTGAGCTTTGTCACCTCCGTGGACAGTGAATAAGAACAGAACATATTAGTTTCTATTTAGCTACTGAGTGTGAAGGGTGTATCTCCATGGAAACCTGGAATTGCTGACATTTCAACTAGCAGTAGCATTAAAGTAATCTGCATTGCACATGCTGGGGCACACTTCATGCTATAGCAAACACATACCCTATGACGCCAGTGCTCCTTTCAGACATTCTGTTTTGGCTATTGAAATCAGAGACAATGTCACCAAATATCATGTCTGACTGTGGAAAAGGACCTTTAATATTAATTTAGCCTATATTACAATCTAAAAGCTTTCGTATGTTTACTTTCCAACAAGACTATTTATACATGAAATGATCATTAGAAAGCAAATTATTCCTCTTTAAATCTGCATATTCCTCCAAAGCTCAGTTGTCCTGAGTCTGCACAACTCCGCCAGGACTTACGATCAAGAGAGACACTTAAGTGTTTAAGTACTATGTCACTTGACACAATGATGAAAATAATCATGGCCTCGAAACCTTCAAGCTGCATACTGGACCCTATTCCAACTAAGCTACTGAAAGAGCTACTTCCTGTGCTTGGCCCTCCTATGTTGAACATAATAAACGGCTCTCTATCCACCAAATGTGTACCAAACTCACTAAAAGTGGCAGCAATAAAGCCTCTCTTGAAAAAGCCAAACCTTGACCCAGATAATATAAAAAACTATTGGCCTTTATCGAATCTTTCATTCCTCTCATTTTTTTGTTGTTGGAAAAAGCAGTTGTGCAGCAACTCACTGCCGCCCTGAAGGCAAACAATGTATACGAAATGCTTCAGTCTGGTTTAAGACCCCATCATAGCACTGAGACTGCACTTGTGAAGGTGGTAAATTACTTTTTAATGGCGTCAGACCGAGGCTCTGCATCTGTCCTCGTGCTACTAGACCTTAGTGCTGCTTTTGATACCATCGATCACCACATTCTTTTGGAGAGATTGGAAACCCAAATTGGTCTACATGGACAAGTTCTGGCCTGGTTTGGTCTGTCAGAAAGATATCAGTTTGTCTCTGTGAATGGTTTGTCCTCTGACAAATCAACTGTAAATTTCGGTGTTCCTCAAGGTTCTGTTTTAGGACCACTATTGTTTTCACTATATATTTTACCTCTTGGGGATGTCATTCGAAAACATAATGTTAACTTTCACTGCTATGCGGATGACACACAGCTGTACATTTCATTGAAACATGGTGAAGCCCCAAAATTGCCCTCGCTAGAAGCCTGTGTTTCAGACATAAGGAAGTGGATGGCTGCAAACTTTATACTTTTAAACTTGGACAAAACAGAGATGCTTGTTCTAGATCCCAAGAAACAAAGAGATCTTCTGTTGAATCTGACAATTAATCTTGATGGTTGTACAGTCGTCTCAAATAAAACTGTGAAGGACCTCAGTGTTACTCTGGACCCTGATCTCTCTTTTGACGAACATATCAAGACTGTTTCAAGGACAGCTTTTTTCCATCTACGTAACATTGCAAAAATCAGAAACTTTCTGTCCAAAAATGATGCAGAAAAATGTATCCATGCTTTGTTACTTCTAGGTTAGACTACTGCAATGCTCTACTTTCCGGCTACCCGGATAAAGCAAGGCTTTCTCCTATAGAGCTCCATTTTTATGGAATGGTCTGCCTACCCATGTGAGATACGCAGACTCGGTCGCAACCATTAAGTCTTTACTGATGACTCATCTCTTCAGTAGGTCATATGATTGAGTGTAGTCTGGCCCAGGAGTGGGAAGGTGAACGGAAAGGCTCTGGAGCAATGAACCGCCCTTGCTGTCTCTGCCTGGCCGTTTCCCCTCTCTCCACTGGGATTCTCTGCCTCTAACCCTATTACAAGGGCTGAGTCACTGGCTTACTGGTGCTCTTCCATGCCGTCCCTAGGAGGGGTACGTCACTTGAGTGGGTTGAGTCACTGACATGATCTTCCTGTCTGGGTTGGTGACCCCCCTTGGGTTGTGCCGTGGTGGAGATCTTTGTGGGCTATACTCGGCCTTGTCTCAGGATGGTAAGTTGGTGGTTGAAGATATCCCTCTAGTGGTGTGGGGGCTGTGCTTTGGCAAAGTGGGTGGGGTTATATCCTGCCTGTTTGGACCTGTCCGGGTGTATCATCGGATGGGGCCACAGTATCTCCTGACCCCTCCTGTCTCAGGCTCCAGTATTTATGCTGCAGTAGTTTATGTGTCGGGGGCTAGGGTCAGTTTGTTATATCTGGAGTACTTCTCCTGTCTTATCCGGTGTCCTGCGTGAATTTAAGTATGCTCTCTCTAATTCTCTCTTTCTCTCTTTCTTTCTCTCTCTCGGAGGACCTGAGCCCTAGGACCATGCCTCAGGACTACCCGGCATGATGACTCCTTGTTGTCCCTAGTCCACCTGGCCGTGCTGCTGCTCCAGTTTCATCTGTTCTGCCTGCGGCTATGGAACCCTGACCTGTTCACCGGACATGCTACCTGTCCCAGACCTGCTGTTTTCAACTCTATAGAGACAGCAGGAGCGGGAGTGATACTCTCAATGATCGGCTATGAAATGCCAACTGACATTTGCTCCTGAGGTGCTGACTTGTTGCACCCTCGACAACTACTGTGATTATTATTACTTGACCATGCTGGTCATTTATGAACATTTGAACATCTTGGCCATGTTCTGTTATAATCTCCACCCGGCACAGCTAGAAGAGGACTGACCACCCCTCATAGCCTGGTTCCTCTCCAAGTTTCTTCCTAGGTTTTGGCCTTTCTAGGGAGTTTTTCCTAGCCACTGTTTTTCTACACCTGCATTGCTTGCTGTTTGGGGTTTCAGGATGGGTTTCTGTAAAGCACTTTTAGATATCAGCTGATGTAAGAAGGGCTATATAAATACATTTGATTTGATTTTATTTGAATTGAATGTCGATATCATTGCAAATATTGGGCTTTATTTAGCTTTTCTGACATTTTCTTGACCCAAAAATCTTGAGCAGTATTAGATTAGTATTATGCCCAGATTATGAGTAAACAGACTGCAGTTTGGATTCTGATTGTTGTTGTAATAGAGCCAAATAAAGATAGATTTTCTATAAGAGACAACTTCTCAATTATGAAGGGAATTAGGTTGCTTCTCATCCACAGCTATTACCTGTTTTACACATTATTTTCTACATTCACAGTACATTAGAATACATGACCTTCTAGAGACATAAACTGTAATGCCATTCTGTAGCACTTACTGCTTTAGTGCCTGACGATGGAGAGGAAGGAGGAGGGAGGAGATGGGGGGAGGAGAGGAGGGGAAGCAGCAGGATCCACAGGTCATCAACCCTTGACCCCTGACGTCAGCCCTTCAATCTCTGATATGTCTGCTTTTCCCGCCTTTTCTCTCCCTCTCCCCTGCTTTTGGTCTGTAAGGAATTTGACTATAGCCAAGAAAGAATGCACTGGAGTAACCCTTTGCATTCCTCAGTGTGTGAACATATAATAATAATAGTGAAGACATCAAAACTATGAAATAACACATATGGAATCATGTTGTAACCAAAACATTTAGATTCTATTTGATATTAAAGTAGCCACACTTTGCCTTAATGACAGCTTTGAAGGAGTGAAGGAGTTCCCACATATGCTGAGCACTTGGTAGCTGCTTTTACTTCACTCTGTGGTCCATCTAATCCCAAACCGTCTCAATTGGGTTGAGGTTGGGGGATTGTGGTGGCCAGGCCATCTGATGCAGCACTCCATCCCTCTCCTTCTTGGTCAAGTAGCCCTTACACAGCCTGGATGTGTGTTGGGTAATTGTCCTGTTGAAAAACAAATGATAGTCCCACTAAGCCCAAACCAGATGGGATGGTGTATCGCTGCAGAATGCTGTGGAAGCCATGCTGGTTATGTGTGCCTTGAATTCTAAATAAATAACAAGACAGTGTCACCAGCTTAATCACACCTCCTCCTCAATGTTTCAAGGTGGGAACCACACATGCGGAGATCATCCGTTCACCTACTCTGCGTCTCACAAAGACATGGCGGTTGGAACCAAAAATCTCAAATTTGGACTCATCAGAGCAAAGGACGTTGATGTTGAGATGTGAAATATATTTTGATCTGTTTAAATGCTTTTTTGGTTACTACATTATTCCATATGTGTTATTTCATAGTTTTGATGTATTTACTATTATTCTACAATGTAGAAAATAGTCCAAATAAAGAAAAATCCTTGAATGACTAGGAGTGTCCAAACTTTTGACTGGTACTGTCACGCCCTGGTCGAAGTATATTATGTTTGTCTTCATTTATTTGGTCAGGCCAGGGTGTGACATGGGTTATTGTGGTGTGTTTTTGTCTTGGGGTTTTGTGGGGTGTCGAGCATAGTCTATGGTTGCCTGAGGCGGTTCTCAATCAGAGTCAGGTGATTATCGTTGCCTCTGATTGGGAACCATATTTAGGCAACCATATTCTTTGAGTATTTCGTGGGTGATTGTTCCTGTCTCTGTGTTTGTTGTCACCAGATAGGCTGTATAGATTTTCACGTTCCGTTTGTTGTTTTGTATGTTTAAGTTATGTCATGTCTCTTTCGTTATCATTAAAGAACATGAGTAACCACCACGCTGCATTTTGGTCCGCTTCTCCTTCAACAGACGAACGGCGTTACAGAATCACCCACCACAACAGGACCAAGCGGCGTGGTAACAGGCAGGAGCAACAAAGGGAGTTATGGACATGGGAGGACGAATTGTTCGGAGAAGGACCCTGGGATCAGCCTGGAGAATATCGCCGCCCCAAAGAAGAACTGGAGGCGGAGAGAGCTGAGAGGCGCTGGTATGAGGAGAAGCAACAGCGGCAGCAGGAGCAACAATATTGGGACTACACTACTTGGGAGGAAATAGACAGGTGGGCGGTCGACCCAGGGAGAGTGTCGGAGCCCGCCTGGGATTCGCTGGAGCAGTGCGAAGAGGGTTATAGGAGAATGGAGTTGGAGAGACAAGCACGGCGGCGCGGAAGGAAGCCCGAGAGTCAGCCCCAAAAATTTATTGGGGGGGGGGGCTCAGGGAGAGTGTGGCAGAGTCAGGGTTCAGACTTGAGCCAACTCCCCCTGTTTATCGTGAGGAGCCAAGGAGGAGACCAGAACCAGAGCCGGTGTTAGAGGTGAGCGAAGCAGAGGCTGTGAAGGAGTTAATGGGGAAATTGGAGGAGAGAGTTATGAGGGAGTTGCTGAGTTGGTGCTTTAGGTACGGTATTCGCCCGACGGAGCGTGTCGGGGATTTGATGGCACCTGGGTCAGCGCTCCATACTCATCCTGAGGTGCGTGTTAGTCGGCTGGTGAAGTTGGTGCCAGCCTCACGCACCAGGCCTCCTGTGCACATCCATAGCCTTGCACGTCCTGTGCCAGCACTGCTCTCAAGATCTCCAGTACGCCTTCACGGTCTAGCCCATCCTGTGCCACCTCCACACACCAGCCCTCCGGTGGCAGCTCCCCGCACCAGGCTTCCTGTGCGTGTCCTTGGCCCAGTACCACCAGTGCCAGCACCACGCATCAGGCCTACAGTGCGCCTCGCCTCTCCAGCGCTGCCGGAGTCTCCCGCCTGTTCAGCGCTGCCAGAGTCTTCCTCCTCTACAGTGCTGCCAGAGTCTCCCGCCTGTTCAGCGCAGCCAGAGCCTTTCTCCTCTCCTGCGCTGCTGGAGTCTCCCGCCTGTTTAGCGCTGCCAGAGCCTTCCTCCTCTACAGCGCTGCTGGAGTCTCCTGCCTGTTCAGCGCAGCCAGAGCTGCCAGCCTGCATGGAGCAGTCAGACCTGTCAGTCTGCATGGAGCAGCCAGAGATGTCAGTCTGCATGGAGCAGCCAGAGATGTCAGTCTGCATGGAGCAGCCAGAGCTGTCAGTCTGCATGGAGCAGCCATAGCTGTCAGTCTGCATGGAGCAGCCAGAGCTGCCAGTCTGCAAGGAGCTGCCAGTCTGCAAGGAGCTGCCAGTCTGCAAGAAGCCGTCAGAGCTGTCAGTCTACATGGAGCAGCCAGAGCCGCCAGTCAGCATGGAGCAGCCAGATCCGTCAGTCTGCCAGGATCTGCCAGTCAGCCAGACTCTTCCAGATCTGCCAGTCAGCCAGACTCTTCCAGATCTGCCAGTCAGCCAGACTCTTCCAGATCTGCCAGTCAACCAGACTCTTCCAGATCTGCCAGTCAACCAGACTCTTCCAGATCCACAAGTCAACCAGACTCTTCCAGATCCGCCAGTCAGCCAGGATCTGCCAGAACCGCCAGCCAGCCAGGATCTGCCGGATCCAACTACCTGCCTGAGCTTCCTCTCAGTGGTGAGCTTCCTATCAGTGCTGGGCTTCCTCTCAGTGCTGGGCTTCCTCTCAGTGCTGAGCTTCCCCTCAGTGCTGAGCTTCCCCTCAGTCCCGAGCTTCCCCTCAGTCCCGAGCTTCACTCAGTCCCGAGCTCCCCCTCAGTCCCGAGCTGCCTCAGTCCCGAGCTGCCCCTCAGTCCAGTGCTGCCCCTCAGTCCCGAGCTGCCCTCAGTCCAGTGGGGTTCTGGGTGAGGACTACTAGGCCATGGTCGGCGGCGAGGGTGGACTATCCTAGGATGCGAGGGGGAGGAACTAAGACATTGATAGAGTGGGGTCCACGTCCTGCGCCGGAGCCGCCACCATGGACAGACGCCCACCCGGACCCTCCCTATTGTTTTGATGTGCGTCCGGGAGTCCGCACCTTAGGGGGGGGTGGGGGGTTCTGTCACGCCCTGGTCAAAGTATATTATGTTTGTCTTCATTTATTTGGTCAGGCCAGGGTGTGACATGGGTTATTGTGGTGTGTTTTTGTCTTGAGGTTTTGTGGGGTGTCTAGCATAGTCTATGGCTGCCTGAGGCGGTTCTCAATCAGAGTCAGGTGATTATCGTTGTCTCTGATTGGGAACCATATTTAGGCAGCCATATTCTTTGAGTATTTCGTGGGTGATTGTTCCTTTCTCTGTGTTTGTTGTCACCAGATAGGCTGTATAGGTTTTCACGTTCCGTTTGTTATTTTGTATGTTTAAGTTATGTCATGTCTCGTTCGTTATCATTAAAGAACATGAGTAACCACCACGCTGCATTTTGGTCCGCTTCTCCTTCAACAGACGAACGCCGTTACAGGTTACTGTATATATTTCCTATCTTAGCAGATAATTATTGTAGAGCAGCAGGTAGCCTAGTGGTTAAGCATGTTGAGCCAATAACCCAAAGGTCGCTGGTTTGAATACCTGAGCCACCCCCATTCTCATCGACAGGGCTGTAGTGAAGCACGTTGAGAGCTTCAAAAGTTCCTTGGTGTCCACATCACCAACAAACTATCATGGTCCAAACACACCAAGACAGTCGTGAAGAGGGCATGCCTATTCCCCCTCAGGAGACTGGAAAGATTTGGCATCAAAGAGTTCCACAGCTGCACCATCGAGAGCATCTTGACTGGTTGCATCACTGCCTGATATGGCAACTGCTCTGCCTCTGACCGCAATGGGAGTGGGGGAGGGGTGGTACAGTGTTACACAAAGCCTTCCTTCAGTGCAGTAATATCTAACAAATTACAGAACATATACCCAATACACACAAATCTAAGTAGGAAGGACTTAAGACTATATACATATGGACGAGTGATGTCAGAGTGGAACGGACTAAGATACAGTAGAATAGCACAGAAAAACAGTATAGACATATGAGATGAGTAATGCAAGCTATGTATGCATTATTAAGTGAATGAGAAACCATAGAATAGTTTAGAAAACAGTATATACACATGAGAGGAGTAATGCCAGATACGTAAACATTAAGTGACTAAGATACAGTAGAATAGTATAGATGTCACGTCTGCTCCTGCTCCTCCCCTCCGGCGTACGACGTCACCAGAGTACTAACCACCAGTCCTGGCACTCATCATTACGCACACCTGGCACTCATCATTACGTACACCTGGCACTCATCATTACGCACACCTGTGATGAATCCCAGGACCGGTGGTTGGTATTCTGGCGACATCGTACGCCGGAGGGGAGGAGCAGGAGCAGACGTGACAATAGAATACAGTATATACATATGAGATGAGTAATACCAGATATATAAATATTATTAAAGTGACTAGTTTTCCCTTCCTTAAAGTGGCCAGTGATTCCTAGTCTATTCCTATAGGCAGCAGCCTCTAATGTGCTAGTGATGGCTGCTTAAGAGTCTGAAGGCCTTAAGATAGAAGCAGTTTTTCAGTCTCTCGGTCCCAGCTTTGACACACCTGTACTGACCTCGCCTTGATATCCTTGATGATCTTTTTGGCCTTCCTGTGACATCGGGTGCTGTAGGTGTCATGTAAGGTCTACACCTGTTGTATTCAGCGAATGTAACAAATAAAATGTGATTTTGAGTAGGTCAGACATATCCTGTAAGTCGCTCCAGATAAGAGCATTTGCTAAATAAAACAATTAATGTAATATGTAAGTACAGATCTATGTAAGAAGAAGGTTGTATACATTGTTGTATACATTTGCAGGAAATTGAGTAGTCATATAAAAAGTATATTCCGTCTGTGAAGTCAAATTTCACATGAAGGTAAACATACTCAAATTCTGTGTCTGAAAATAGCTTTGTTTTTCTTGACGATGTGTTGCTGTGTCTGGAAAATGGGTCTGTATGACATAACAGCACCAAAGAAACCCTAATGCGTCTCCCGCCTGTGTGGCTGCTTGCAGTGGGGGATGGGAGGGATGGGAGTGGGGGAGGGGTGGTTCAGTGTTACTGAGTACACAAAGCCTTTCCTCACACACACACACACACACACACGTGCATGCACTCACAGAGGCATACACAGGCGCTGACTCGCGCACACACACTCTAACACACACACAGTAGGCTTCTGTGCTGGTGGGTGGATGGTCTTGGCCCTGCCAGACTGACTCACACCCTGCCTGTGCTCGTAATCTCTTTATGGTATGAATAAAGCAGAAGGGCTTGGGAGCTAAATCCAATATGTTGATGGTACTGCAGCACTGTGAGAAACAGAGACACAGCTGGATAATCCCAGCTAGAGGCTGTGCTTTGCCAGCGCTTCCCAGGCCTAATAACAGACAAACAAGAGTGGTGTGACTAGCAGCACCCTTCCCCCACATCAATATATTACCATCCCCCGCTCTCTGCCGCCTAGAAAGGTCATGTGACCCTCATCAGTCTCCCGGGTTGGGGGAGGGGAAGCAGATTGAACCTGTTCTTTGTTACGAGGTCAGCCCCAGCACCATGGCAGGAAGTGCTCTTTACCACACATACACTAATAGCTGTGCACACAGGCTACAAATAAAGCCCAGCTCTAAGAATTGGTGTACTTCAGGGCAGAAAACTATAGCCAGCTAGACATGTATCTCAGAACACAACATCACCAGAGGCCTGGATAGTGTGGCTACACGTGCAGATATGAAAGTCCATGTTTTTGCTCATTTGACCCATAAATAACGTAGGCAGGTAGCCTAGTGGTTAGAGCGTTTGGCCAGTAACCCGAAAGGTCACTGGTTTGAATACTGAGCTGACAGGGTGAAAAATCTGTGGATGTGCCCTTGAGTAAGGAACTTAACACTAATTTTCTCTAAGGGCTCCATACTACTATAGCTAAACTGTAAAACAACACATTTCATTGCACCTATCCGGTGTATGTAAAAAATAAATAAGGGGGTTATAATGTAATAAGACAATGTGAAGTTGAATATGATCAAACACTTGAATCTGTGAAAGTGAGATCATATGTCTCCAGATATATCTGTGATGCAAAAAAACAGCAACTTCACTCTAAAGAATTATGTGAATTGTTTGATGTAAAACACAATATAATGTATTTGGGGATTTCCTGTCATAATAACATAGAAATTCCAATTCATTCTATTGATATTCAATTTGACCTATGAATGATGCTTTTGATATACGAGCACATTTAGCAGGCATGCTGAAACCAAATTGTTACTAAATCAAATCAAATCAAATTTGATTGATCCCATACACATGGTTAGCAGATGTTATTGCGAGTGTAGCGAAATGCTTGTGCTTCCAGTTCCAACAGTGTAGCAATATCTAACATGTGATCTAACAATTCCACAACAACGACCTAATACAAACAAATCTAGGTAAAGGAATGGAATAAGAATATGTACATATATGGATGAGCAATGACTGAGCGGCATTGGCAAGATGCAATAGATGGTATAAAATACAATATATACATATGAGATGAGTAATGCAAGATATGTAAACATTATTAAAGTGGCATTATTAAAGTGACTAGTGATCCATTTATTTAATTGGCCAATGATTTCAAGTCTGTATGCAGGCAGCAGCCTCTCTGTGTTATTGATGGCTGTTTAAGAGTCTGATGGCCTTGAGATAGAAGCTGTATTTCAGTCTTCAGTGTACGCCGAGGAACTTAAAACATTCCACCTTCTCCACTGCTGTCCCAGCGATGTGGAAAGGGGGATTCTCCCTCTGCTGTTTCCTGAAGTCCACGATCATCTCCTTTGTTTTGTTGACGTTGAGTGAGAGATTGTTTTCCTGACATCACACTCTGAGTGCCCTCACCTCCTCCCTGTAGGCTGTCTCGTCGTTGTTGGTAACCAAGCCTACAACTGTTGTGTTGTCTGCAAACTTGATGATTGAGTTGGAGGCGTGCATGGCCACGCAGTCATGGGTGAACAGGGAGTACAGGAGGGGGCTGAGCACGCACCCTTGTGGGGCCCCAGTGTTGAGGATCAGTGAAGGAGAGATGTTATTTCCTACCTTCACCACCTGGCGGCGACCCGTCAGGAAGTCCAGGACCCAATTGCACAGGGCGGGGTCGAAACCAGGGGTCTCAAGCTTAATGCTGAGCTTGTAGTCAATGAACAGCATTTTTACATAGGTATTCCTCTTGTCCAGATGGGATAGGGCAGTGTGCAGTGTGATGGCGATTGCATCGTCTGTGGACCTATCTTGCGGTAAGCAAATTTAAGTGGGTCTAGTTTGACAGGTAAGGTAGAGGTGATATGATCCTTGACTAGTCTCTCAAAGCACTTCATGATGGCAGAAGTAAGTGCTACGGGGTGATAGTCATTTAGTTCAGTTACCTTTGCCTTCTTTGGTACAGGAACAATGGTGGCCGTCTTGAAGCATGTGGGGACAGCAGACTGGGATAGGGAGAGATTGAATATGTCCATAAACACTCCAGCCAGCTGGTCTGTGCATGCTCTGAGGACACAGCTAGGCTACAGTATACAGTTTGTATCATATCACTATCACTGTTGAAATAAAAATGTGGAAACGGGTAACAGTTTACACATGTGAAGTTACACTGTAGAAACTCTAATAGCAACATAATATTTTGTTACATATTACATTAATATCAATTAATATGCCTTCCCAGGTCTACCCATGGCTGTGCCCCTTCCCAGTCATGTGAAATCCATAAATTAGGGCCTAAGGAATTAATTTCAATTAATTGTTGCATGTAGCATTTATATTTTTGTTCAGTATACATAGTTATTGAATACTGGTCATAGTAATAATGTTTGCATACTGTTTTACCCAATTCATATGTATATACTGTATTCTAGTCAAGGCCTATCCTATATTATTGCTACAATGTTATATTCATATACTACCAATAATGTCTATACACACAATAATATACATATATATTTATATCCCGGACTCTGACATTGCCTGTTCTAATATTTCAATATTACTGCACGGTTGGAGCTAGGAACATAAGCATTTTTCTACACCTGCGATAACATCTGCTAAATATGTGTACGTGACCAATAACATTTTATTTTATGATTAAATTACATAATTCTGTAGTCTTTGTGCACAAATATTCAAGCTCATACGGTAACCAAAGGAATGTGTCACACCAATGTAGAGCTGTAATGATGTCAACTTGTTATTTACTTTCCAAATCTGAATGACTGAGCAAGGCGAAAAGAGAATTAATCAACCACTATGTGACTCGGCAGGCGAAAAATACGGAGCTGTGGGGGAGGGGAATTGACCGCTAAGGCCACATACAATGTAGAGTTGCATCATGAAAAGACTTCAGCTGCTGTAGTCCTTTTGTTTTACTAGATCCAACCAACCCAGGGTTTTTGGCCTTTGTGCATTTTATGGTGCATATTAGTAATTTTTAACAAAACTAAGATTATAATGACTGCAATTCTTTAATCTTGGAATTCTGACTAATTTAAAATATATATTTTGGGATTACCGTTTAGTATATTCTTGATTGATGTAGATGTCTAATCATACAATATAATTTGAGCATCTAAAGTAATACATAGGCCTAGTTTGAAATTATATCACAAAATACGTATTATATTGGGTTGCAATGAAATTAATCAATCATTTATATTAGCCTTTTAAAATGTTCAAATGCAATGTAAAAAAGACAATTAGGCTACCAAAGACAATACATTAATCTAGCCACATTGTTCTTTGATTGTAGTTTTGCAGTGACCATGTTCTGAGACCACATGAAGGCCTACATTATGTACAAGGCAATATAATACAAATAACAAATCACACAATAAAGGTCAAGCAAAGCCATTCACTAGCACTAGTTGCTCTAGCTGTAAAGGAAATTACGTGTGGTCAACATGATAACCACATGGTCATTCAGTTAAGTTTTACTGGAAGAAATGTCATGTTTTGAATAAGCAGGTTTAAGGTCAGGTGCTAGATAGATAGATAGACTGTCATGACCTACAAAAAAATCAATTGTAGGTCATGACAGTCCCCCCAACCCCTCCATTCAAGTAAATTCAAAGGGCATTATTGGCATGGAAAACACGTGTTTACATTGTCAAAGCAAGTGGAATAGACAATAAACAAAAAGGGAAACAAACAAGGGAAATAATACCCCCCCCCCTCTCCCTCTCTCTCTCCCTCTCCCTCTCTCTCTCTCTCTCTCTCTGCCGATGAGTGTTTGCTGCGGTCTCTTCGTTTCATTCTCAGAACGCTGGAAACTCTATTCCACACATCCCCAGCTTTATTTAGACCTCAAGCTTCTTTAAACTTTACATCCCACACAAACATTCGAGAGGAAATATATTTTAGACCGTTTATGTTACCTTCGGAACGCAGAGATTGCACCGGTGGTCAGAACTTGAATTATGATAAGCAAAATGGGAGGAAAGTCGTTTCTAGCTCACTGAAGTTGGGGGCTATCCAAGTGGAAGAGGTGGCGGCAAGTCGGCAACACCACAAGCTCACTCTCTGAGAAAGGTAAGTTAAAACTTTCGCTCAAGTTTCATGAATTGGAACATTGTAATTTCATGAATGATACATTGTTGCATGTAATTACTTGCTGAACTTAGTAACACTGTTATGAATCATTTACTGGGTCACATGAATCACTTTACATGTGTATAAATGTTTCCCGAAGGAGCATTGTTCTTTATGTTTTATTGTATTATTAGTAGTAGTAACGAGCTAGGCTTATCAAAACGTTGCCCTTTTATTTGGACATAATACTCGAAATATTGTATATTTGGGCATAAATGAACGCTTTTGTTTTGAACTACAAGACATCAAATGCATCAACTTTTGGTGGCTATTGTTTCCCAGATTTTTTTATGATTAAGTTTGAGTATTGAAAGTTACTTCATCAGTTTTCTTTCTCATATACTCTGCAAACTGTAATGATATTAGCTACATTTAAAGGGTATTGCACATGCTGATAGTTCGCAATGAGTGGGGGAGGGGAAGTTGATTCAATACACCAGCAGACGTTGCTTTCACTAGTAAGTAGCCTGCTGCCACGGTTACTTCTTGTTACAGTATCAGTCAAAATGGTGACATTTAGACCATGTACAAAAACAACCTTCACCCTCATGCCTATTCAATACATTATTTAGAATGCTAATTGGTCATTAGATTTGACATGATTATTATCATTATTTCATTATGTTTACACATGACATTAGATTAATATTTAAAGAATGATTATACTGACTGTTGGCACTTTATTTCTGAAGGGTATTGGGGAAGCTTTAGGAACAAAGACTGTGAGGTTTAAAAGAGGCATCATCACGTAATGGGATGTAACCGAGGCCTATATGGCACCACCTCTAACACCTGTTGATCTGGTGATTATATGGTCAAACTGTGATTTTTCTAGATCTAGGTCCTTACTTTAGACACAAAATATGGTGATGTAAAGACTACTTAGGCTCTATATTAACGTAAAGGCATTTCCATCCTCCCACTTAAGTTTATGGGATAATGTGCAGACATGTAAGACTTGACAACCCCCACCAACATTCTTCAATGTATGGCAACAGTTCACCAGGACAGTGACACTGGAATTATCTTACTCCAACTCCAAATATGATCTTCAATTAATAAGGAATTTTAACTAATAAAAATGTAGAATCCCACAACAAAAACTGGAGCTTGTTGTGCCTGTGTCTACTGGTTTGGTTGTAGATTAAACCAAATGAGTCATAAAAAAACAACTGGTTTAGTGCCATCTATTAAAAGAACAATGGGGTGTATTATAGCGTAATTGCTTGTCCTTCGATGACTCGAGGCTTTTCCATTTGTTGAATTCTACAAGCTATTAGAGAGTGGTAATGTTGGAATCCATTAGTAAGCTATGGCTGTGTGAACCTTGGTAGAATGGCACCGTGTTGGAAATGGAGAGGTAACAGCAATGCTAAATCTCCATGATATTGGAATTGGTTTATGCCTCAGCGAACATTCTGTTCTGGGAGATTGTATTGTGGTTTCTCTTCTGATAGGCTGTTTCAGAAGACTTAGATAGTTTACACTTGAGTGTCTCAGCGTTCTAGGGGTATATGTCTGCTGAAGTTTTAGTGAGCTTGTTTTGAAATGACACGACACCTTTAGGATTTAGTGTTGACACGGTGTGTTCATGTTATAAATGAGCTCCAGAGCAATGATACCGTTTATGTTTCAGATGTAATCTTTGTCCTCAGTCAGGATGTAGTTTTTTTTACAAGTATATTTTTCATTTGTTCAAATAGACAAGTTTTACATGCAAAAGAAACATTCACTGACGAACAACAGAAAGCAGCGTAACACATAGAAGGTAGCCTATTACGCTTCATGGCATGGACCAATAACACAACCCCTCCAGTCTCCAATGTCCCACTATAGGTTAATGGTCATTTAGACATTCTCCTTCAGACAGTAGTTTGTTGTTTCATTTTGGGTACACATTTTTTTTTGTTACTAATGTGTTTACCCCTTTCTGCAGGAGATAGAGGTTATTTTCTGTCAAACTCCCATTTGTTCATAGCAGTGCTTCATTCCCCATACACCAGCAGTACCTGAAATTAGCCCCACATACAAAAATCCCATGTGAAAACAACCACTCTCAATCTCAGCATTTGTCCAAATGTTTATGCAGCAATATTTATCCCTAATAGAACATGGGAGGAGGCATGGAAAGCCCTCCCTTTTAGAGGGGTTTAAGGTTCACGTGGGCCACCAGTGTTGGCAGGCCAATACATTACATAGAAGTAACACTCATTGCAGTACATCCTTGTTCAAGACTACAGCTATTTATTTGGGAACAGGGGTGGCTGTGCCTTTATGACCTTACAATTGTGTTCAGGCTAGGCTATAAAGACAAGTTGGAGGTCTGTCCAGAGTGGACTGGAGGCCTCAACAGAAACCTCACTGTACATGTTTATACGGCAACTGCTCTCTTGCTCGCTTCAGCTGCAAATCAATGTCTATTCTCGGACCTAAACTGTAATGATTGTTAGAGCCCTTGTTTGAAAGCTGTAGAATCCAGATACCCCCCCCCCATTCTGCTCCTGTTAAAGCACTAGAGTAATTGATGCATATCCAATCAGTTATGCTGTGAGTTGTGTAAGCGAGCATATAGGATATGTATGTATATACAGTACCAGTCCAAAGTTTGGACAAACCTACTCATTCTAGGGTTTTTCTTTATTTTTACGATTTTCTACATTGTAGAATAGTGAAGACATCAAAACTAAGAAATAACACAAATGGAATCCTGTACTAACCAAAAAAGTGTTAAACAAATCAAACTATATTTGAGATTCTTCAAAGTAGCCACCATTTACCTTGATAACAGCTTTGCACGCTCTTGGCATTCTCTCATCCAGCTTCATGAGGTAGTCACCTGGAATGCATTTCAATGAATAGGTGTGCCTTGTAAAAGATAATTTGTGGAATTTCTTCTTAATGCATTTGAGCCAATCAGTTTTGTTGTGGCAAGGTAGGGGTGATATACAGAAGATAGATGCCCAAGTCATTACTTTAAGACATGAAGGTCAGTCAATCTGGAAAATGTCAAGAACTTTGAAAGTTTCTTCAAGTGCAGTCGCATAAACCACCAAGTGCTATGATGAAACTGGGTTTCATGAGGACTGCCACAGGAATGGAGGATCCAGAGTTACCTCTGCTGCAGACGATAAGTCCATTAGAGTTACCAGCCTCAGAAATTGCAGCCCAAATAAATGCTTCACAGAGTTCAAGTAACAGACACATCTCAACATCAACTGTTCAGAGGAGACTCCGTGAATCAGGCCTTCATGGCCAAATTGCTGCAAAGAAACAACTACTAAAGGACACCAATAAGAAGAAGAGTCTTGCTTGGGCCAAGAAACACAAACAATGGACATTAGACAAGTGAAAATCTGTCCTATGGTCTGATGAGTCCAAATTTGAGATTTTTGTTTCCAACCGCCATGTCTTTGTGAGACGCAGAGTAGCTGAATGGATGATCTCCGCATATGTGGTTCCCACTGTGAAGCATGGAGGAGGTGTTATGGTGTGGCGATGCTTTGCTGGTGACACTGTCTGTGATATATTTAGAATTCAAGGCACACTTAACCTGCATGGCTACCACAGCATTTTGCAGCAATACGCCATTCCCATCTGGTTCGCGCTTAGTAGGACTATCATTTGTTTCTCAACAGGACAATGACTAAACACACCTCCAGGCTGGTTAAGGGCTATTTGACCAATAAGGAGAGTGATGGAGTGCTGCATCAGATGATCTGATCTCCGCAATCACCCGACCTCAACCCAATTGAGATGGTTTGGGATGAGTTGGACCGCAGAGTGAAGGAAAAGCAGCCAACAAGTGCTCAGCATATGTGGGAACTCCTTCAAGACTGTTAGAAAAGCATTACAGGTGAAGCTGGTTGAGAGAATGCCAAGAATGTGCAAAGCTGTTATCAAGGCAAAGGGTGGCTACTTTGAAGAATCTCAAATATATTTAGATTTTTTTAACACTTTTTTGGTTACTAGATGATTCCATGTGTTATTTAATAGTTTTGATGTCATCACTATTATTCTACAATGTACGTGTCCAAACTTTTGACTGGTAATGTGTGCCATGTGTGTGAGGTGTCATAAAAAAGGAAAGCAAGAGATTTGTGTGAGGGAAATACAGGGGAATTCATATTCACATTTAAACACACACTGCAAAGTATGGTTTAGATTTGTTTGTTGACCAATATCACAGTGCAATTGGAGTAATTGGGTGGCATTTACTGTCAACTCATGATACAATTACAGCATCCGAAAGGAATTCCCAATATGTGTGACATTGTATTGTCCCCAATGAGTTGTGAAGTTGTTTTTAGTGTGAAAAAAATCAAAATAAGTTAAAAGAAGATAACATTGAAGTTAATAATTCATGGTGTTAGTTGTAATGATTTCTGATGCTCGAAGTATGTTTGTGTTGATCATTCGTCTGCTCTGCTCTTGGCCATGACCAGCCTCTGTCTGTTAAGGTTATCAAGTTTCCAGGATAACCCTGTCCTTGAATAGTGGCTCTGGAATGGATCCCAAACATTCATGTGTAGAATGCCAGAGATAGTCTACCTCCGTTAGTTGTTATCACTGCCATTTCCTGCCGTTTGTAGTTTGAAACAGCCATACACTCTCATAATGATACCACTGGAGGTTCTGAGAGGTTCACTAACACCTAGACACTGTGACAAGTAATACAGACTTTGACTTGTCTTGTATCTGAATTCACTGCCCTACCATTTTAACTTCTCAGAAAAAGCTGTTTGGTTGAGATTTGAGATCATTTTTATTCCTTAGACGTCTTAAACCCACACCTTGTGATAAGCTCATTTGTAAAGTAATAACCAAATGCAAGCGGTTCCTCTACCATGGTGGCGTAGACTAGGGCACTCAGCCAAACCAGATATTGGCAGTGTGGAGGGTCCTATATAAATAGCTCTGCGTTTGCATAGATAGTTGTAAATCATTACAGGAAGACTTGGTTTAATGACTAAGCGAGACAAAGGGGGCAGAATAGTCACTTTCAGTGGAGGTGTATCCTTCCTAAGTCCTTGTTTAACTTCTTATGGCTGGGGGTCAGTATTGAGTAGCTTGGATGAATAAGGTGCCCAGAGTAAACTGCCTGCTCCTCAGTCCCAGTTGCTAATATATGCATGTTATTAGTGTATTTGCATATAAAACGCTCTGAAGTTTCTAAAACTGTTTGAATGATGTCTGTGAGTATAACAGAACTCATATGGCAGGCAAAAACCTGAGAAAAATTCCAACCAGGAAGTGGGAAATCTGAGGTTGGTCGATTTTCAACTCAGCCCCTATCGAAGATACAGTGGGATATTGGTCATGTTGCACTTCCTAAGGCTTCCACTAGATGTCAACTGTCTTTAGAAACTTGTTTGAGGCTTCTACTATGAAGGGGGGTTGAATGAGAAGGGAATGAGTCAGAGGTCTGCCAGCAGCCACGAGCATTCACACGAGAGGTATCCCCTGTTCCTTTGCTTTTCTGAAGACAAAGGAATTCTCTGGTTGGGATATTATTGAAGATTTATGTTAAAAACATGCTAAAGATTGATTCCATACATTGTTTGACAAGTTTCTACGGGCTGTAAGGGAACTTTTTGACATTTCTGCAACTAGTGTACGTGCTTTGTGAGTTTGGATTTGTTTACCAAACAAAAGCAGCTATTTGGACATAAATGATGGACATTATCAAACAAAACAAAAATGTATTGTGGAACTGGGATTCCTGGGAGTACATTCTGATGAAGATCATCAAAGATAAGTGAATATTTATAATATTTCTGACTTCTGTTGACTCTAACATGGCGGATATATGTATTTGTTTGTCTGAGAGCCGTACTCAGATTATTGCATGGTTTGCTTTTTCCGTAAAGCTTTTTTGAAATCTGACACAGTGTTTGCATCAAGGAGAAGTTTATTTATATTTCCATGTATAATACTTGTATTTTCATCAACATTTATAATGAGTATTTTTGTAAATTGATGTGGCTCTCTGCAAAATCACCAGATGTTTTTGGAACTACTGAACATAACTCGCCAATGTATACTGAGATTTTTTTAAATATAAATATAAACTTTACCGAACAAAACATACATGTATTGTGTAACATGAAGTCCTATGAGTGTCATCTGATGAAGATCATCAAAGGTTAGTGATTCATACTATCTCTATTTCTGCTTTTTGTGACTCCTCTTTGGCTGGAAAAATGGCTGTGGGTGTTTTTGTGACTTGGCTCTGACCTAACATAATCGTTTGTGGTGCTTTCATCATAAAGCCTATTTGAAATCGGGCACTTGTGGTGGGATTAACAGCAAGATTACCTTTAAAATGGTAAAAGATACTTGTATATTTGAGATTTCTGTTGTTTTGAATTTGGAGCCCTGCACTTTCACTGGCTGTTGTCATATCTATCCCGTTAACGGGATTTCAGCCCTAAGAAGTCTTAACTGACTTGCCTAGTTAAATGAATAATAAATTAAAGCAAGCTATTGGCTCCATACAAGCAATAGTCTAGTCTGCTCATGGGCGAAGTTTTCTGTCACCAATCACGTAGTGTTATGAGAATCATGGAGATGTGTACCAATAGGCCATCACTGGTTCTGTCAGACAGCCATCTCCTTCGGGGACATGACGGAGTGAATGGCTATTGGCTAATCTAATCATAAACACTGCAGTCAGGAATTTCTGTCCTGTTGTCATATTCGCATGCATGGATTTACAGGCTATGAAATATTTAAAGCTTTTGATATAGACTGAATGGTACGGTTCAGGCTGGCTGTCATGATAGCCATCATAACATGAACTTGTAAGGCCTATAAAAAAATATTGGCTTAGGTATATCCTTTGTCTTGAGTTAAAACAACAGTCTTCAAAGTCGCCTGGCTTGCTTTGTTCTCCAATATAGTGAATTAACTAAGAGAGAGGAGGCTGAATGAGTTTGCTAATGACTTTTGCAGTGAGCATTACTGAGGAATACCGTTTCTGTTCAACCAGATGCCACGGTCCCCTCCACAGAGCCTGGGTGTTTAGATCCACACGGCCTGCATAGAGGATAATAGTGATGGGATAAAAATTGATACACTAGAGTATTGCAAAATTATTTTTGACAATATTATATAGATTATATGACTCCAAGTATCAATTCTCAAAAAAAATAAAATAAATAGAATCGCAATAAAACACCAGTATCGAATCGCAATACATATATAATCATGAGCATCGCAATACATATCAACACCTAAGTATCGGGAGATTCCTGCCAATTCTCAGCCCTAGAGGAGGATGGATAAAAAATTACAAGCTTTATTCCACAACACTGTAATTGCCCTGGTGGTTCTGCTGTCAGAACCATTCTACTATTCTCGTTCTCACTCGGTTGCTCTGGTAAATGCCAAGAGTCTAAAAATATTGTCACCGGTAGACCTATGCGATGCAAAGCAGTGGATTTTGAGTGTAGCGGATCATAGGTCATGTTCATAATGATAAGTCATGATGAATCCCTTCAATTAGCCTAAGTATCTGTCTCTGTCCCATGAGTTCTCCAGGGAGCCACAAAATAAAGGTTATAGATGACTCAGGATAAGGTTTCAAAGGGGGGGGTATTTTACTGAAAACTTGCTTAGTTGATGAGTAAACTACTGGAATTTTGCTATCATTCAAGGATTTTATGTTGTCTATCAAAAGACTTCATGTGTCTCGTTTGGGTTCTTCAAATTATCACACGTGTCTGTAATTTTCTCTGGACCTTTCTCTGGCCTTATCACATGTAAAATATATTAAATAAGATTAAAAATAGAATTACAAAGCTGTCAAACATGATCCTAAATATAAACCATCGACTTAGTGAATATCATTGGTGTTTTAAAAAATGGTTTTAAGCCTTGAGACAATTTAGACATGGATTGTGTATGTGTGCCATTCTGAGGGTGAATATGTCGGAAAAAAAACAGGGTATGGTAGTAGGTGCCAGGCGCACCGGTTTGAGTGTGTCAAGAACTGCAATGCTGCTGGGTTGCCCGTATGTATCAAGAATGGTCCACCACCAAAAGGACATCCAGCAAACTTGACACAACTGTGGGAAGCATTGAGCTAGCATTCCCATGGAACGCTTTCGACACATTGTAGAGTCCATGCCCCGACAAATTGAGGCTGTTCTGAGGGCAAAAATGGTAGATGTAACACAAAATTAGGAAGGTGTTCCTAATGTTTGGTATACTTAGTTTGGCCAACATTTTTATTACGATTATACAAACTCGACCTTTGGCATAAATGCTGAAATTATCAATGGTCAATATGCATGAAAGTTCAAGCAAGTCGTGTATGGATTCTATCCTGTCCTGTGTGATCTTGTGTAGGATGCAAAAGAACTAGGGAAAAGTTAGTCACTGGTGGTTGAAAAGCTGCCAGCTGAAATGATGCTTTGATATTACTATTCACTGTACTACTCAATAAATTACGCCCTCTAAGTCCCTGATGTAGACCTACATCCCTTTAGATTTTACAACCCATGCAACCCTTCAATATTAAAACTACAGAAACATAGTCAGCTTCAAACTGTTGTCAGTAAGTCACCTCTATCCAGGCATGCAGGCTGAGGCAGGTGTGGGAGAAGTGGTTTCCCCTAGAGACAGGAGTGCTACCATCCCCCAGTCCCCATAGTTTCCCTCCAAGCCTACACTGCCTGTCGTTGAGTGAGTCATTGAGAAAGGCAGACAGTGATGCAGAAGTACTTGTTGTGACTACCTGATTGTGGCATCATTAGTTATCCTTCCCTACCCCCTATCTTTCTCCCTTCCCCCAATGGTCAGGCGAGAGAGACTGCAGAGACTGCAGCCCAACCAAAGGTGGATTTTACTCATCAGAGCAGTTCAAGAGAAAATGGCTGCTGTTTCCAGGTCTTGTTTGCACATCTGTCAGGAGGTGACTGTACAGGAGAAAATGGGGTCCTTGGCATGTTGGTGTAGAATGTGCCTTCCTCTCTTTTTTGTAAACGTCTTTTTCTCTCTCAATTATGTAGTGTCCTGTTTTTCGACATCAAACACTTTCAAAACCTACACACACTCTACAGCCAGGCATTTTTCTTGGCTTTACTGTCTGTGTGTTTAATCTCTGAATACATTGATGGCATGATGATGTCTTGTAGCTTATGTCAGGATGTATTCTTTACTCTTACACTTCATTTCTCTTCTTATTGGACACTTTGTTGTGGTTGATAAAAATGTTGTGTATTTTGCTAGGGTTTTGTGTGTTTTCTCTGCAATGTTTGGATGTGGCTGTGTTTTCTATTTCTTCAGTATATATCCAATCAGTAGATGTTAAGACTTCTCTAATCTGAGAGAGCATATTGCTCTGTACGTGAGTTTCACACCACAAACCATCCACTTCTATTTTTAGGATAGACAGCAAAAAAATTGCATTTGCGACTGTTATTCCATCCACCCATGGTGACCTTATCATGAAGACTTACCACAGCTTCCCCTGCTTGTAGGTTGTCTGTTTGTTCGATCTAGGAGTAGAGTTAAAGCAGTTCATATTTTTACAGTATGAATTTAAGTGGCTGACATTTCTGTTTGTAGTGCCCCAGCGTGATTATCTACCATCAGTTGACCCTTCCCCAAATTTGAAACCTCACAGTTGGAGAGGGTAAGACAAATCTGACCCTGGATCAATGTGCTGGAATGACTGGACGTGTTTGTGGAAACACTGCAATAAATACAGTTTTGAATGGGCTGGAACACTCATGAAATGCTTATATGACAGCAACTCAATTTTGGTTTGAGTCCTGAGATCTTTTTGGTTAAGCCATTTTACCTGTTGCAATGTGTTTACTTACATGGACATTCAACCTGATGTGGTGCTTTTTCCAATGACTCAGATGTTATTTTATTTTTTCAAACAATGCAAACATGTTCATCCAAACGACAGCCTACACACTCACACAAACATCAACGACATCACACCTGCCCAGATGTAACGGATGTGAAACGGCTAGCTTAGTTAGCGGTGGTGCGCGCTAAATAGCGTTTCAATCGGTGACATCACTTGCTCTGAGACTTTGAAGTAGTAGTTCCCCTTGCTCTGCAAGAGCCACGGCTTTTGTGGAGCGATGGGTAACGATGCTTCATGGGTGACTGTGGTTGATGTGTGCAGAGTGTCCCTGGTTCACGCCTGGGTATGGGCGAGGGGACGGTCTACTGTTACACAGATCCACCTGCTCACACCCCCATCTCCAATGCCCGCATCACACTCTCCACCACATGGTGTCAATCTGCACCATTTTGTTTCTCTTTGTCACCCACACACTTTCAGCATTTAGATAATAAAGCATTTGACCTTTCCATTGTGTTAATGATGGAGTATTGGTTGATTTCCAGGTAAATATATGTATTCAAGATGATTGACAAGAAAGGTAGGGTCCAACCCATCGTGTATATCACTGCACCCATATATGCCGTGTCTTGAAATATGCAGACTGATGGATTAAAAGTACATTTACATAGTAATACTTCTGACAGCCAGCTTTCTAACTCAGCCCATAATGTTTTTGGACTTTATAGAATTCCCAGATGCGATAGATTATTGAGACATTGTTAGTTTTACACTCAAGACATGACTCGGTTATTGTATAATAAATTCTATTCATTAGTTTACACTGGATTAAGTGTACATTTTAGTTAACTGTAATGTCATTAGTTATATTCCAACATTCCCTTCATCTTGTGCCAGTGTCAGTTTTCTTTAAGTCTTTGTACCAATAGATTAGATATTTTTCTAAGCGATTGTCAGTTGGATAGGCTCTCTGCAAGGTTTTGTGTAGCTTACCTATCACATGAATATCCTTATCTGACTCTAAATAGGATTCCCTCAAGATTGCCCTGATGTCCAAAAATTTCACACAAAAAATTGACTTATGAAACTTTTAAGTTGCATGTATTTGAAAATATCTACTTTGGTCAGTCAAATTGCTTTTTAATTCTGTCATGGAAATACATGTGTTTCCTATTACCAGGTCATTTATGTTTTTATGCCTTTAGTTTTCCATGTGAATTCTGAAAAGCTATCCAAAGATTGTTCTTTTCCAATGAGTTTCTAAAGGCTCAGGCAGCTAGTATAGATGCAATTTGGTTCATAGCAACTACCAGTTAATTGGACATCCAGTTAAATTGTGTTGTACTTTGACCACAGCCTCAAGCATAACACTCAGTTACAACCTAAACACCATAGCCTGGATGAGTGAATGACTGGATGGTTGCTGCTGTTGTACTTTGACAGTAAAGTAACCCCCTTTACTGTGCAGTAAACATGCTAATGATTTCCCTAATGAGTCACAGGGCTGACCACCACTGGGAAGCTCAACACTGCCCAGTGGGATGTCCATTTGTCTTCTACTGCAGTGTCAGTCAAGTCCTGGGATATGCTATTGAGGCTATATGCAATTGCTTGGGAACGGTGTGAATGCGTGCACCAAAGTAGGACAACCGTTTGAACAAGACAAATGTATTTGAAATGGATCTGACGAGAGGCACTACACTATAGTACACTTTGTATGTACCTGATGCACTCTTATTACAACCAGTTGTTTCTTACCAGCTGTTTATGCAGTAATACCAACATTTTACATCTGCACTCGATTTTTCTTTAAATTAGGAAAATAAAGATTTAAAAAAAGAAATCCTGAAGGAATTATGTTTTCCTCTGCTATTGACAAAATACATTGATTAGTAACGTGTAGTGAATGATGCAAGGGTTCAACACAATGATATAGTCTTATTAACCATGATGATATGAGGGATGTGTCTGTCTCAAGTTGGGGTCTACCTCTGGCCTTTGATGGGTGTCTACAGCTAAAGGAGAAGTTTACTTTTTTACAACCAAATCTGTCATTTAGATATAAGTGGCATGTTATACCCCAACACATTAAATTGTGTCATTTTTCAAACTTTATCTGCAATGTTAGATTTGTGCAACTGAAGCTGTTTCCCATACAGAGCTGTGCAGGTGTCCATACAGAGCTGTGCAGGTGTCCATACAGAGCTGTGCAGGTGTCCATACAGAGCTGTGCAGGTGTCCATACAGAGCTGTGCAGGCCGGGGGTGTCCATACAGAGCTGTGCAGGTGTCCATACAGAGCTGTGCAGGCCGGGGGTGTCCATACAGAGCTGTGCAGGCCGGGGGTGTCCATATATTTCACCGACACACCCGTCTTGTACAGCTGCGTAGGGGAAATGGCTCAAATCGCACAAAATGGAATATAACATTGCGGATAAAGTTTGGAATGACACAATTTCACATGTACAACATCTAAAGACCTGTATCACTATACTTAGTACGTGTCTGTTTTTCAAAGCGCTTGTTTGTTTTTTGTTGCTTTTGTTAATTTGTTATTTTAGCCCCCACACTGCAGAATAATGAAGAGGAAGTCAATTGCTGGTTGGGGTAAGTTTCTCAAAAACAAGTGAAATCCCCACAGTGTCTGGACACTTCTCTTACATGTAGGTTACATGTAAAATACAGATTTGGTTGTAAAAAAGTGAACTTCTCTTTTAATGTCCATTCACCCTGAGGGAATAAACTCAGTCTCATGCAATCTCTTTGGAGAACATTGGAAAGCAATCTTGATTGTTGGAAAGCAATCTTGATTGATGGGATGTAGGGTTCTATGATGAGCTGATAAATGTAATCCTTATCCTACATGTGGTATTAGAGCCCTGAAGCGTATGGGAATTCCAATGTAAAAAGCCCTATGATCACTAATGTGAAGTTCATAGGAGCACATCAAATTTGGAGTAAAATGAAAGCTAAGAGTCTATATTTGAGAAATTAAGGCATATATACATTTTTCAACCATGTTCCATCCTACAAATTAGAAATAAGCAAACGCTTTGATTTCGGGTCACATATGGTTAAAGGGGTCTTAGAAGACATCTATCAGTATAATGTACTATATTGTACTGTACTGAACTATGTTATACATGCTGTGCTGTGATGTGATGTCCAAACTTGTGAAACATAGATGGACCGGACCAACTAAATTGCTCTTGTTTTTAAATTTAACCTTTATTTGACGAGGCAAGTAAGTAAAGAACAAATTCTTATTTACAATGATGGCCTACCGGGGAACAGTGGGTTAACTGCCTTGTTCAGAGGCAGAATGATACATTTTTACCTTGTCAGCTCGGGGATTTGAACCAGCAACCTTTCAGTTAATGGCCCAACCACTAGGCTACCTGCCACCCCAGGTATCCTAATAATAATAGCCAGAGTGTAGAATTATACCTAAAAATGCAAAGGAGGATATTAAAATCTTCTACCTTTGTGTACCTATTAAGGACACATCCCCATGAAGAGAATAATTATGCATTTCTGTATAGTACAGATTAGAGGTCGACCGATTATGATTTTAACATCGATACCGATTATTGCAAGACCAAAAAAGCCGATACCGATTAATCGGCCGATTAAAAAACAAAAGTTTTGGGAATAATGACAATTACAACAATACTGAATGAACACTTATTTTAACTTAATATAATACATCAATAAAATCAATTTATGCTTGACGCACAACGAAGAGCTGCTGGCAAAACACACGAAAGTGCTGTTTGAATGAATGTTTAAGCGCCTGCTTCTGCCTACCACCGCCCAGTCAGATACTTAGATGCTTGTATGTTCAGTCAGATTATATGCAACGCAGGACATGCTAGACAATATCTAGTAATATCATCAACCATATGTAGTTAACTAGTGATTATGATTGATTGTTTTTTATAAGATGAGTTTAATGCTAGCTAGCAACTTACCTTGGCTTACTGCATTCGCGTAACAGGCAGTCTCCTTGTGGAGTGCAACGAGAGAGAGGCAGGTCATTATTGCGTTGGACTAGTTAACTGTAAGGTTGCAAGATTGGATCCCCCGAGCTGACAATGTGAAACTCTGTCGTTCTGCCCCTGAACGAGGCAGTTAACCCACCGTTCCTTGAAAATAAGAATGTGTTCTTTACTGACTTGCCTAGTTAAATAAAGGTATAAATAAAAATAATAATAATCGGCGCCCAAAAATACAGTCATAGCTGACACCCCATTCTTTCTGCAGAAATAGACATTTTTGAGGTTTTGAAAAACCTGGTCTCATAAAAAACAGAGCAAGATTTTACCATCATTCTGTTACCTAACTTTGCAACTGCACTGTTCTTGAGTAAATGTGTTTTTGTAAAATGTAAGGAAATTGTCTGTTTGCATAGAGTTGTATGGTTTGTTTAACTTTGCAATCAAGGGCTTTTGTTTGACATTCTTTTAAAGTGAAAAATTGCAGTCTCATTCTGTTACGTTGGAATTGCCTATGTAGATTGTTTTCCTGAAAGATGTACTTTAGGTTTGCAGATATGTTATTCCAATGATACTGTATCATAGCTGATACTCAAGTCAGTTTACATAGAATTAAAAAATAATCAAAAATAATCAAATACGCACAAAAAGATTATTTCTCTCAAATGTTGTGCACAAATGTGTTTACATCCCTGTTAGGAGCATTTCCCCTTTGCCAAAACTTTAATTTTATTTTACTAGGCAAGTCAGTTAAGAACAAATTCTTATTTTCAATGACGGCCTAGGAACAGTGGGTTAATTGCCTGTTCAGGGGCAGAACGACAGATTTGTACCTTGTCAGCTCGGGGATGTGAACTTGCAACCTTCCAGTTACTAGTCCAACACTCTAACCACTAGGCTACCTTACCGCCAATCCATCCACATGACAGGTGTGGCATATCAAGAAGCTGATTAAACGGCATAATCATTACACAAAAGGACACTCTAAAATGTGCAGATGTCTCAAGTTTTGAGGGGGCATGCAATTGGCATGTTGACTGCAGGACTGTCCCAACATAATTTTATGTTAATTTCTCTACCATAAGCCACCTCCAACATTGTTTTAGAGAATTTGGCAGTACATCCAACTGGTCTCACAATCGCAGACCGCGAGTAACCACACCAGCCCAGGACCTTCACATCCGGCTTTTTCAACTTCGGGATTGTCTGAGGAGGGGGATGGGGGATGCTGAGAAGTATTTCTGTCTGTAATAAAGCCCTTTTCTGGGGAAAAACTCATTCTGATTGGCTGGGCCTGGCTCCCCAGTGGGGGGTTCTATGCCCTCCTAGGCCCACCCATGGCTGCGTCCCAGCCCAGTCATGTGAAATCCATAGATTTGGGGCCGATTAATTTATTTAAATTGACGGATTTATTTCGATGAACTGTAACTGAGTTAACATTTTGAAATTGTTGCATGTTTTGTTTTATTTTTTGTTCAGTATAATTATGTTTCCAGTTGTTGTGGGGGTGGCGGCCATGGGAGCAGCGTCTCACAGCTTTGATACAGATATGCCTTCCCTTCTAGCCAGACCCTGCTTGTTATCTAATTAGCCCAAAGAGAAGCAGTTTAGTGGGTTGGCATTGAGCTCTGCAAGCCACCCAGACTATCACACAAAGGCTTGGCTTAGCTAGAATGCTAGGGAAAATGGGACTTGTTCCAGCTTTGGTGTTTATGTTGTACTTTTTAAAATGTATAATACGTTATTGATCATATTTAAATGTATTGCATTTTGGTTATGATACTCTAAATCAAGCAATGGTTCTCATTCAATAACATGTGGTATGATTATGTATTCAAGGGGAATGTGTCTCAGTGTGAGATTGATTCTCACACCAGCTACAAATCATAGCACCATCTCTTTTTTTTGGAGGAAAATTCATGTGAACATTCACACTTAGCCAATATTGGTGGTTATTTCATTTGAGCGCTGCATGTCTGCTGTGCGGTGCAATAGAGCCAGAGAGTCCATGTGAAAGAATATCCCAAGGTGAAAGACGTGTGTTATTCATGTTGGGTAACATTTTCGACCCAGCTGGCACAGGGCCCACTGGTAACACTATTCTCTGTGTATTTTGCAACTGGTTCCTGCTTGTTGCTATGCTACCAAAGGGTGACTCTTGGGAGTGAGTTGAGCTCTGTGAATGGTGTGGTATGGAGGTTTAGAGAGGCCTGCATTTCTTACTGACTGGCTCTACTCTGTATCTGGTCTGGAAGGAATCTTGTCCCTCTTGTCCAGTTCTACCCCTCAAGTCAGACTGAAAGCACAAAATATAACAATGGCCATGATTCAGCATTCTAAGTGATAGGTTGAGGATCAAGTTCAAATGTATTGTTAATCTCTGAGGAAGTCTTAACTGTTTTAGTGGGGGTGTTTATGATGGATAACTGGCAGTTTTTGAAGAGGTACAGAGGTTCAAGTTTTTCAATCTTTGGTCAAATGTTGAATATGATTGGCGCTGCCAATGTGAATAGGAAGCATTTTACAATGTATGGTTGTCTACATGGTATTGACTGCATTATGTGTGGTATATCAAATATTTGTTGTCTGCTTTGACTTCAGTTTGAGATTCAGCTCTACTCTTAAACCTATACATGGGCTTTGATACAAAATAATGTTTACTTGGTTGCACCTTCAGTTTCAGAATTTTCTCTCACAATTACAAAAGTAAAGTCCCAGTCTCACCTTCGTATTTCCTTCCCTATTATGCACAATATACTGTGTACTGCCAATTCATTAATATATTGTTGGAAAATGATGAATCTTTCCATTGTTGCGAAGCCCTCATTAGCCTGAAGGCTAGCTCATCAGTGGGAACAATAACTCAATTGCTGTGATTCTAAAGGGTTCTGTTTTTATGTTGTTTTTCTTCAGCTCCCAGTAGTTTTGAAAGAATGCCAAGTTGAACTGTTCACATCGGCGCCAATAAAGTGTTATCTGAGAAAGAGATAATGATGCGAAAGTCCCCCAACTTTACCAGTAATTATCCTTACGCCGTGTGCTAAGCTCTCTACAGTGTACTAGATACTGGCAGTAGGCATCAATGCCCTGTGATGCTTTATTAGGCTTCTATCCATCTAGATCAGTGGCCAGGTCACTAATGGAATTGGACGCTGCAGTCATGTCACAATAGAGAGATGGGGGGATACTTGGCCTGTGCAGTGGAGATGGATTCGCTGGCTAAGTGACCCGGTCATTGCCATTCTCAGTGGGTCGAAAAGTGCAGCCAATGGGCAAATGGGGGCCCACACTAATGGAGGGAGTTAGTTGGGTTTTCCTTTGTGTGTGCACTTCTAACCATGGACAGAGACACATTTATGTTCTTGCTTTATCTCTGTATGTGATGACAAGGTAGCTGTCAAGTCATTTGGTTATGATGATTGGGGACCGACCAAGAAAAACGGTAACCTACATTGTCCCACTCATTGGGAAGCTTGTTGTCTTCTGAAAATATGTAGCTAGCTGTGTAATGAATCTAAAACTCAATGTCTTCCTCTCTCTCTTCCCTAGACTGAGTCCATCTTTACTACGCACAGTACCTTCTCCATCGAGGTGGGCTAAGATACAGTACCTCCTCCATCGAGGTGGGCTAAGATACAGTACCTCCTCCATCGAGGTGGGCTAAGATACAGTACCTCCTCCATCGAGGTGGGCTAAGATACAGTACCTCCTCCATCGAGGTGGGCTAAGATACAGTACCTCCTCCATCGAGGTGGGCTAAGATACAGTACCTCCTCCATCGAGGTGGGCTAAGATACAGTACCTCCTCCATCGAGGTGGGCTAAGATACAGTACCTCCTCCATCGAGGTGGGCTAAGATGAGTATAACCAGTGATGAAGTTAACTTCTTGGTCTACAGATATCTTCAGGAGTCAGGTATGTATGACTGCCAAACTTCCTGGAACACACTGTCTGTCTGTGCCTGTCTGCCTGTATGTCGGTGTCTGTCTCTCATGCCATTCATGCTAACCTGTATTTCACAGGTTGAATGAATTATTGAGTTCCTAGCCGCTGTATTTTATTACTCTTTTGTTGGGGCTTTCTTTGAAGCCCGTCATTGGTGAAACGCATGATAGCTCTGGCATTTTAAAATATATCGCAGTGAAAAAGTATACTTGGTACGGATAATTGACTCGCTCCGCTGTCTGCGTTCACTTGTATTTTTTGATAGCATAACATTGACATAAAAAGTGTAGATATGTTTGTATAGGAATAAGAGGTTTGTGTTGCAGGGTCTCTGGTGTTGTCATTGTACTGACTGTGTTCTCTGTGTGTTCGTTTCCAGGTTTCTCCCACTCAGCGTTCACCTTTGGAATTGAGAGCCACATCAGCCAGTCCAACATCAATGGAACACTAGTGCCCCCTGCTGCCCTCATCTCCATCCTGCAGAAAGGCCTCCAGTATGTGGAGGCAGAGATCAGCATCAATGAGGTGAGGCCAGCTGCTCCAGTCCAGGCTGCTGTCTAGTGCTGCCTTGGGACACATTCATTAGAGCACACCGTAGCAAAATGTTTTGCAACAGAACACAAAAGTGTTTTTTTATTGTAAAAGTCCACATAGTTCCTCCCTGTTTCATTCTGTTTTCTATTGTTTGGTGCCTAGAGAATACAACCTTGGACTACCACTGTCAGAACAAACACACACTCTCCATATAAGTCAATGGGGTTATATAAGACTGCCTTCACTAATATAGTGAAGTACAGTGAAGTAAATAGATCAAAATCATGAATTGTTAACAATACATAATAAATACAATAATCAATACACTATTGTACTTGGTAAATGAAAACAAATTAAATCCCACCTTTAATGAAATATGGTGTAACCCTGGCATGTTTGGCGTTATGTTGGCAGGATGGCACAGTGTTTGATGGGCGGCCCATCGAGTCTCTGTCACTCATCGACGCGGTGATGCCGGACGTGGTACAGACGAGGCAGCAGGCCTTCCGCGACAAGCTAGCCCAGCAACAGGCGGCCGGCAGCATGGCAGTTGTTGCCGCTAGCAACCAACTTAATGCAACAAAGAACGGAGAGGCCACCGTGAACGGGGAGGAAAACGGAACACACACCATCTGTAAGAATTACTTCCTCTCTGAGCCATTTAGCTGGGGGTGGGGGGGGGGGTATTTCAGAACAGTGTGGTTTTCACCAAATGTGAGGTCATTAGTGACATGGCATTGAGTGTTGGTGAATTTGACCCTGCCTGCATTTACCTTTTATTGTGCCTCCCTAACTGTTCAGATGCTTGTAGAGTTCAGCCAGTGAAACCAGAGAGGTGTGGGTCAGGTGACGCATTAGACTAGGGAGAAGCGGATTTGGTGGATGTTTGTCAGCCGATCCCACTGGAGTTAAAGTCTAATGTGTGGGTGAGTGGCAGAGCATCAGGAAAGACTATCAAACTGTAAATAATGATTACTTGTGCCATGGAAATTCAGTACTGAGAGAGATTGGGTCATTTCTTCAAACAATCATCTTTATTTAATATCGATTTCATTATTGCAATAATGAGGCATGTTGATAAAAACTCAGACACTAACAGGACAGAAATGTCCCCCTATTAAGTATTAATTGCTAACTACTAATATCAAACAAATCAGGTAAATATGTAATTTTTCTTTCACACTTGTCTGAACAGACAGGGATGCTGCAGGCCCTTAGGATTGCGCTGCAGGCCCTTAGGATTGCGTTGCAGGCCCTTAGGATTGCGCTGCAGGCCCTTAGGATTGCGTTACAGGCCCTTAGGATTGCGCTGCAGGCCCTTAGGATTGCGCTGCAGGCCCTTAGGATTGCATTGCAGGCCCTTAGGATTGCGCTGCAGGCCCTTAGGATTGCGTTACAGGCCCTTAGGATTGCGTTGCAGGCCCTTAGGATTGCGCTGCAGGCCCTTAGGATTGCGTTGCAGGCCCTTAGGATTGCGTTACAGGCCCTTAGGATTGGGCTGCAGCCCCTTAGGATTGCGCTGCAGGCCCTTAGGATTGCGCTGCAGGCCCTTAGGATTGCGTTGCAGGCCCTTAGGATTGCGCTGCAGGCCCTTAGGATTGCGTTGCAGGCCCTTAGGATTGCGTTACAGGCCCTTAGGATTGGGCTGCAGCCCCTTAGGATTGCGCTGCAGGCCCTTAGGATTGCGCTGCAGGCCCTTAGGATTGCGCTGCAGGCCCTTAGGATTGCGCTGCAGGCCCTTAGGATTGCGCTGCAGGCCCTTAGGATTGCGCTGCAGGCCCTTAGGATTGTGCTGCAGGCCCTTAGGATTGCGCTGCAGGCCCTTAGGATTGTGCTGCAGGCCCTTAGGATTGCGCTGCAGGCCCTTAGGATTGCGCTGCAGGCCCTTAGGATTGCGCTGCAGGCCCTTAGGATTGCGCTGCAGGCCCTTAGGATTGCGCTGCAGGCCCTTAGGATTGTGCTGCAGCCCTTAGGATTGCACTGCAGTAAAAACATGTCTGGTAGAAAAACACATTTTATCAATACTGCTGGCAGGATATGAAGATGATTACTGGATTAGCTCATAGTTCATCTCCCCGAATAGTTGTGCTTTAACACCGCACAGATTGCTCCCTCTGATTCTTTTGGGTCAACAAGTATGTAATTGAAAATTGATTGTAATTAATTGTAATTGAAAATCTTAGATAACACAGTTATTTAAAAATCTCACACTCTTCTTTTTGAAGGCAATGTTTTAGAACTAGTCGAATTAAAACGATTTGATCTTGAATGGTTATGATTTTGAAAGGTGAGAGGTTAAACATCTCAAATGTTTGTCACAAACGGACTTAATAGATAGTTTGTTTTTGAAGCTGAATATGGCACTAGAATAGAAAGACTGAAAATATGGTTCCATTTCCATGTGATATTCTGAATATAGTACAGTAGGTACTGGGAGTTGTATGTGTCTAACAGAGGGTGGGTTTGATCTGATTACAGATAACCAGAGCGAGCCCATGGAGATGGATGTGGACGTGGAGATCCCAGCTAGCAAGGCCACGGTCCTCCGAGGCCATGAGTCAGAGGTTTTCATCTGTGCCTGGAACCCTGTCAGCGACCTGCTCGCCTCTGGGTGAGTCTCACTGGAATGGGTCAGGGGTGGGTGTATGGCTGGGCGATATGTTAATTTTTTTCTTCTAATTTATGGGCGATTCACTATCTATATACAGTTGAAGTCGGAAGTTTACATACAGTTCAGCCAAATACATTTAAACTCCGTTTTTCACAATTCCTGACATTTAATCCTAGTAAAAATTCCCTCTCTTATGTCAGTTAGGATCACCACTTTATTTTAAGAATGTGAAATGCCAGAATAATAGAGAGAATGATTTATTTCAGCTTTTATTTCTTTCATCACATTCCAGAAGTTTACATACACTCAATTATTATTTGGTAGCATTGCCTTTAAATGGTTTCATTTGGGTCAAACGTTTCAGGTAGCCTTCCACAATCTTCCCATAAGTTGGGTAAATTTTGGCCCATTCCGTCTGACAGGGCTGGTGTAACTGAGTCAAGTTTGTAGGCCTCCTTGCTCGCACACGCTTTTTCAGTTCTGCCCACACATTTTCAATAGGATTGAGGTCAGGGCTTTGTGATGGCCACTCCAATACCTTGACTTAGTTGTCCTTAAGCCGTTTTGCCACAACTTTGGAAGTATGCTTGGGGTCTTGTCCAGTTGGAAGACCCATTTGCGACCAAGCTTTAACTTTAACTGATGTCTTGAGATGTTGCTTCAATATATCCACATCATTTTACTTCCCTCATGATGCCATCTATTTTGTGAAGTACACCCTCCTCCAGACCCTCCTGCAGCAAAGCACACCCACAACATGATGCTGCCACCCCTGTGCTTGAACGGTTGGGATGGTGTTCTTTGGCTTGCGAGCCTCCCCCTTTTTCCTCCAAACATAACGATGGTCATTATGGCCAAACAGTTGTATTTTTGTTTCATCAGACCAGAGGACATTTCTCCAATATGTACGATCTTTGTCCCCATGTGCAGTTGCAAACTGTAGTCTGGCTTTATTATGGTGGTTTTGGAGCAGTGGCTTCTTCCTTGCTGAGCGGCCTTTCAGGTTATGTCGATATAGGACTCGTTTTACTGTGGATGTAGATAATTTTGTACCTGTTTCCTCCAACATCTTCACAAGGTTCTTTGCAGTTGTTCTGGGATTGATTTGCACTTTTTGCACCAAGTACGTTCATCTCTAGGAAACAGAATGCGTCTCCTTCCTGAGCGGTATGATGGCTGTGTGCTCCCATGGTGTTTATACTTGCATACTATTGTTTGTACAGATGAACATGGTATCTTCAGGCGTTTGGAAATTGCTCAGAAGGATGAATCTACAATTATTATTTTTTGGCTGATTTCTTTTGATTTTCCCATGATGTCAAGCAAAGAGACACTGAGTTTGAAGTTAGGCCTTGAAATACATCCACAGGTACACCCCCAATTGACTCAAATTATGTCAATTAGCTTATCAGAAGCTTCTAAAGCAATGACATCATTCTCTGGAATTTTCCAAGCTGTTTAAAGGCACAGTCAACTTAATGTACGCAAACTTCTGACCCACTGGAATTGTGATACAGTGAATTATAAGTGAAATAATATGTCTTCAAACAATTGTTGAAAAAATGACTTGTGTCATGCACACAGTAGATGTCCGAACCGACTTGCCAAAACTATAGTTTGTTTAATAAGAAATTTGTGGTGGTTGAAAAACGAGTTTTAATGACTCCAACCTAAATGTATGTAGTAAACTTCCGACTTCAACTGTACATTACCAATCAAAAGTTTGGAAACACCTTCTCATTCAAGGGTGTTTCCTTATGTTTTGTATTTTCTACATTTTACAATAATAGTGAAGTCATAAACTATGAAATAAACAACTATGGAATCATGCAGTAACCAAAGAAGTGTTAAAAAAATCTAAATAGATTTAAGATTCTTCAAAGTAGCCACCCTTTTCCTTGATGACAGCTTTGCACACTCTTGGCATTCTCTCAACCAACTTCACCTGGAATGCTTTTCCAACAGTCTTGAAGGAGTTCCCACATATGCTGAGCACTTGTTGACTGCTTTTCCTTCACTCTGCAGTCCAACTCATCCCAAACCATCTCAATTGGATTTAGGTCGGGTGATTGTGGAGGCCAGGTCATCTGATGCAGCACTCCATCACTCTCCTTATTGGTCAAATAGCCCGTACACAGCCTGGAGGTTGTGTAAGGTTGTCCTGTTGAGAAACAAATTATAGTCCCACTAAGTGCAAACCTGATGGGATGGCGTATCGCTGCAGAATGCTGTGCTAGCCATACTGGATAAGTGTGCCTTGAATTTTAAATAAATCACAGATAGTGTCACCAGCGAAGGACCCCCACACCATCACACCTCCTTCTCCATGCTTCGCGGTGGAAACCACACATGTGGAGATCATCCGTTCACCTACTCTGCGTCTCACAAAGACATGGCGGTTGGAACCAAAATTCTTATATTTATATATATATAAATATTACACACATACAGTATATATACACACAAGATTTTGGACACACCCACTATTTTCTACATTGTAGAATTATAGCAAAGACATCAAACATATGAAAAAACACATATGGAATCATGTAGTAATCAAAAAAGTGTTAAACAAATTAACATGTATTTTATAGAGCATATATATATATGTATGTATGTATGTATGTATGTATGTATGTATGTATGTATGTATGTATGTATGTATGTATGTATGTATGTATGTATGTATGTATGTATGTATATGTATGTATGTATGTATAAAACATGGTTTGACATTTTCTCAAAATAAGCTTTGTTGCACAAAATTAATAGTCAATACACTGCATTTCAAACAGTCTGGAATAATCTGATGAATTCGGGGCTTGTAAAATTATACCTAGACCAAATATAAGCCTTCAACCATAAGACCGACTAATTATTTTATCAAAATAGTTTCACCTGCTTTTTTTGCAATAATCACTGATCTGGCTTTCAAGCCTGTCTATGAATATATAACCAAAACCATGAAAACTAACACAGGTCTCTTAAACAATATTTCAGACTCGAACCCACTGCTAATTAGTAGCCAGCTAATGTTTATATTTCAAGTCTAGCCAACTTGGATATTTTTGCCTGCTAACAAGGTACTTTAGAACAGTTGAACTGTTATTAATGCACCCTCCTGGCCATCTCTAAAACTTGTGAACTACAGCCGGTTCACTTTGCTTAGATGTTAAAATCAAGTGGACTACATTGATAAAAAATATGCTTATTTCTCAGAATGAGAACAAGTTGCCAATTTTTATGCTCATAGCACATTTATAAAACAGACAGCTAGCATGTAACCATCTGAGGCTAAAATGCTGCTAGCAGTATGTGGTACCGCAATGCTGCACGCGACAAACTGAGCATCTATTTTCCACAATCATGTTCATTGATACTCCCGTCGAGTAGGGTCTGCTTTGTTCTAAATTTCCGGAGTGAAGACATAAAAAGAGTATCGTTACAAAGGTTAAGTTCTCCTCTATTACAGTAAAATAATGTTGAAACTGCTTGTTGTCATAGAGGAAGAAGTGATCTTTCATCTCTTTGTTTTGAGTGGCAGGGGGAGGGACTGGGTCAGTGCTGGGTTGAGCTTCTCTGGGACTTGGGAGGCTAGAGCGACACACACACACTGCCGCACACACACTATGTATTGAATTGTTCTTCTATATTCTATCTGTTTGTGTCTAGGTCGGGAGACTCGACAGCCCGGATCTGGAACCTTATTGAGAACAGTAACAGCAGCTCCACCCAGCTGGTGCTCAGACACTGCATCAGGGAGGGGGGCCAGGACGTCCCCAGCAACAAAGACGTCACCTCACTAGACTGGAATGTGAGTTCTCAGTGGTCCATTCCATCCACGTCTACTGTATCTATTCTTACTTGACTGAAATGGTCTGGAACAGAACATTAGAAGCCATCTACACTGAGGACAGTTGACTAACAGTTCTGTTTTACCCCACAGAGCGATGGGACACTCTTAGCAACCGGATCCTATGATGGATTTGCAAGGATATGGACAAAAGATGGTACGCTGAGTTTTGTAGCTTTTTTAATTCAATTAAACAACCGTGCCCAATGCCCATTCTGAATCATACTGTTATCTGTGCAGATCCATTAAACTCTTGTCTTTCACAGGTAATCTGGCGAGCACCTTGGGCCAACATAAAGGACCCATATTTGCACTGAAGTGGAACAAGAAAGGGAACTGTATCCTCAGTGCTGGTGTAGATAAGGTATTTTTGATTGAATGCATCATGTCACTCATGTAGCAATCAATTAATATTAGTTCAAGAATGCTGACTGAATTTTTTTGTATACTGCCCAACAAGGTTCCTTCAAATGTCTTTGGGCACTGAGCAAATTTCAGTTCTGATGAGAGCTAATTGAACGTTGTGAAAATTCTGTGCGCGTTTACAATGAACACTGAGGCTGTACCCGCTGTAATTTACTTTTTTAACAGTGACCAAGTAGACTACTGTGGCTATTTGATCATAATGTAGTCCTACCAGTGGCCTACCATCAAACAATGGAGAAAATGCATCCCCCAACATTTTAACATGGAAATAGCTGTTCTGTCATTCAGCCTGCAGTAGCTGACAATGTGTGGTGTTCAATGTAGGCCTACATTCCATGAGACTTTTGAAAAAAACATGCAGGGCTTGACATTAACCTGTTTATCCACTTGTCCTTCAGACAAGGAGGTGACAACATTTTGTTGTGTTTGATGCAAGAAACCACTTTACAAAATAAAATGCATTATTAGTCCCATACCGTTATTACAGAGATAACAGACAAATGCTGCTACCCTCTGCCTATTGGTTACTTAGCTTATTTAAGCCTGTCTCAAAATACAACACTGCCCCTTTTAAGACATATAAAATAGCTGTTTACCTGAATCGCTTTTCTACGATGGCTAGAAATGTTAACGCTGTGTGCTCTTGTAGGACTTACTACAAATGAGTTATAACTGGACTAATAACTCACCAACCGGCAAAAAATATGAACAAATATGCACACGTGGCTACATGCAGCTCTCACTTTGATCTCAAAACAAGCTCATAATAATTGTGACCACTCATGCTGTAAAACAGTCCAGTTCAAAATTAATGGTACACATCCATATATGGTAATGGTCTATTGGCATATAGGCCTACTGCAGCTCTGATTGGTTATGGCGCGTTTGTTTTGTTTCGGTACGTTGAATGTGGCTAGTATTGAGTTGGTTCGATCACAATTCCCACAGTAAAGGGAAACATTGATAGTGTTAACTAACGGGGAAAACTCAAGAAGGTTTAGTGAAGTTCAATCTCATGCTTCTATGCGCAGGCTGATATTTCTTCTACGCGGCAGTCCCGGGGTAACTACGTGCACAGCTTAGAAGGAACATTGCCGCCCAATTGTCAAGAGTTTGTACTGCATTTTCTATGTATCTATTGTCATTTTCCAGACGACAATCATTTGGGACGCACACACAGGAGAGGCTAAGCAGCAGTTCCCCTTCCACTCAGGTAAGCCCCCTGTGTCCCGAACAGAAAGATGTAGGACTTCAGCTTCCCGGCTGATGTGAGTTAACCCTTTGCAAACCCTCCTGTCCCTGTGTGTTGCCTCCTACCCACAGCTCCAGCCCTGGACGTGGATTGGCAAAACAACACAACATTTGCCTCCTGCAGCACAGATATGTGCATCCACGTGTGTCGACTGGGCAGCGACCGGCCGCTCAAGACCTACCAGGGCCACACGGTAAACAAACAGACAGCATCTGTGTTCTAACCTCTACATCTCACACTACTGAGGACATAGTCACACTTAGGATTTCTCTACTGAATGTGTTTTCCCCAACTTTTGTACTTCTGCAAAGTAAACAAGATTATTTTGTGACTAGTGGTAGGAAGAGCAGGATGTCTTGTGTTGGTCCTCTGAGTCTACATGATATCTGCCCATGTGTGTTTCAGAATGAAGTCAACGCTATTAAGTGGGACCCGTCAGGGATGCTACTAGCCTCTTGCTCTGATGACATGACTTTAAAGGTAATGCCAGTGCTGCTACTTCAGGCAAGATTCTGGACACACAATGAATTCCACCTCTTTCCTATGATCATGATCTATATGTCAATATAAGAATGTAATGATTTTATAGTGAGTTTAAAGTGTGCTGTGCTCTTCCCCAGATCTGGAGTATGAAGCAGGACTCATGTGTCCATGACCTCCAGGCCCACAGTAAAGAGATCTACACTATCAAGTGGAGCCCCACCGGCCCAGGCACCAGCAACCCCAACGCCAACATCATGCTGGCTAGGTGGGACACACACACACTGCTCCTAAGCTTGTTTTGGGACAACGTTGTGATTTCTTAGTTGAAAATGGGCAGTGTGTGTGCCAGTGAAAGGGTCTCTTGTCAAAAAGTGTCCCAGACATCCTCCCAGGTCGAATAACTGTCAGTCGTTGAGGGACATAAAGCCGATGACCCAGACATGAATGCATGTGTAAATGTTACAGTTGAAATAGCAGAGGTATTTACAACCTCTCCTGGCATCCCCTGGGATGGGTCTATATTTCATTATTGATGTAAAACTGCCATTACTGCTATGACTTGTGAGGAACTTATAGTTATCTGAGGTAAATGCGGCTATTGTACACCAAGATACAGCTCCTGTCTGATCCTGTGATTTATTTGGTTCTTTCTGAACTTATTTTTTAATTTAGTTTTTATCTCCATCTTTTCCTTTGTCTTTGTAAAGTGAGATTTGCAACCTAGCCAGGTTGACTTACACTACCTAATAATAACATTTTGATGAGCAAGTGTTAATGAAAGTCTGCTTCTCTTTTCATTAACACTTGCTTTCAACCGTGTCTCTCCTTTTGTGGTGACAGATATTCACACCATCACCATTTCACTGATCCTACAAAATCACACATCTTGTTTTGGCTCTGTGAATCAGCATTTTGAAATAGAATTTGTATCGACCACCAAAGCAAACTTATTGACATGTTTCTTACATTTCATATCCTTCCTTTCATATCCTTCTTTCCATGTAGTGTTGTTGTCAATCTAAAGCTGGAAAAACTACCCGGCTGCTACTTTGACATAAAGGTGTTAAATCGCCTGTCAAACCTTGTAAATTAACATTCGTATGGAAAGACCAATGATGGCTTGTTGATATGAACATAAACTTAAAGTTAGAGCTTTCATCTATTTCAGTTACAGTATGTCTTTGCATGTTGTAGATGGCAGATAGTAGATGGAGAAATGACCATGTGCTTTGTTGTACCCCTTAGTGCCTCGTTTGACTCAACTGTGCGTCTGTGGGATGTGGAGCGAGGTGTGTGTATCCACACCCTGACCAAACACCAGGAGCCCGTCTACAGTGTGGCCTTCAGCCCTGACGGGAAGCACTTGGCCAGCGGCTCCTTCGACAAGTGTGTCCACATCTGGAACACCATGGTGAGTCACCCAGGAGATTATAGCAGCTTAAAACAGGTTATAGCAGCTTACAACAGTTAGTTACTTGGTCATGGAAAACCCCTGGCCCCAATGCATTATCCAGACAGTGAGATCAGTGATGTTGTAAGGTCGAGCAGGCAACTATGGCCATCTAGCAGACCTCACCAGAGTTGGTTGTGTTGTGGTTGCAGACTGGAGCCTTGGTGCATAGCTACAGGGGGACCGGAGGGATTTTCGAGGTGTGCTGGAACAGCACAGGAGACAAAGTTGGTGCTAGCGCTTCAGATGGATCAGTAAGTTGTCATATTTTAGTTGAGTTGGATTATAATTTGTGTTTCAAGCTGTATATCATTTGTAATGATCTGTTTTCTTTCATTTATGCAAGCACTGTTTATTTTATTTCACCTTTATCTAACCAGGTAGGCAAGTTGAGAACAAGTTCTCATTTACAATTGTGACCTGGCCAAGATAAAGCAAAGCAGTTTGACACATACAACGACACAGAGAAACACATGGAGTAAAACAAACATACAGTCAATAATACAGTATAAACAAGGCTATATACGATGTGAGCAAATGAGGTGAGATAAGGGAGGTAAAGGCAAAAAAAAGGCCATGGTGGCGAAGTAAATACAATATAGCAAGTAAACCACTGGAATGGTAGATTTGCAGTGGAAGAATGTGCAAAGTAGATAAATAATAATAAAAATACATTTAAAAAATGAGCTAAATAAATAAAATAAATACAGTAGGGAAAGAGGTCGTTGTTTGGGCTAAATTATATGTGGGCTATGTACAGGTACAGTAATCTGTGAGCTGCTCTGTCAATCACACGTTTCTAGATGTTAAAGGGATACTTCGGGATTTTGACAATGAGGCTCTTTATCTACTTCCCCAGAGTCAGATTAACTTGTGGATACAATTTTATGTTTCTTGTGTCCAGTATGAAGGAAGTTAAAGCCACCACTATTGAGTGGCTGCTGCCAACACACTGACTCAACTCCAGCCACTTTAATAATGGGAATTGATGGGAAATTATGTAAAATATATCACTAGGCACTTTAAACAATGCTACCTAATATAATGTTTACATACCCTACATTATTCATCTCATATGTATACGTATATACTGTACTCTATATCATCTACTGCATCTTTATGTAATACATGTATCACCAGCCACTTTAACTATGCCACTTTGTTTACATACTCATCTCATATGTATATACTGTACTCGATACCATCTACTGTATCTTGCCTATGCTGCTTTGTACCATCACTCATTCATATGTCTTTATGTACATATTCTTTATCCCATTACACTTGTGTGTATAAGACAGTAGTTTTTGAATTGTTAGTAAGATTACTTGTTGGTTATTACTGCATTGTCGGAACTAGAAGCACAAGCATTTCGCTACACTCGCATTAACATCTGCTAACCATGTGTATGTGACAAATAAAATTTGATTTGATTTGAAGTTAAAGTTCGTTTCGTGAGCCTATGTTAACTCGCTTTAGCGCAATTACTGGAAGTCTATGAGCATCTACTAGCATTCTAGCAGATACCCATAGACTTCCAGTCATTGTGCTAACGGTAGTTAGCAATTGTGCACCAGTTAGCAACTTCCTTCAAACTGTACGCAGAGACATCAAAATGGTATCTACGAGTTCATCTGACTGGGGAAGTAGATAAATTGCCTCATTTGCAAAATCCCAAAGTATCCCTTTTAACCAAAGTGAATAAAAGCTAAGCCCCTAATGCTTTAGTCTCGGGACCAATGCTTTCAGAAGTGCATGGAGAGGAACCAAAATAATCCGAAGCATAATATGTATTATTAATCATGTTATCTTTGCCCTCCAGGTATGTGTTCTTGATCTCAGAAAATAGCATCCTGGCAGTGACTTTGAAGTTGGACCCTGCCATCAGCAAACACTCTCATAGCTCAAAGCAGGCCTGGCAACATGGAGGACATCCTCATAGGGCGGACACAGGAGACATTTTAACAACCACAAACTACTTAATGGCAGAGGCAATCCTCAGTTTGTGGATTTGTGTCTCCTGTTTAAGACCACAAAGAACTTTTCCTGGGTTAATTAACATACTGGACGAAATCCAATTTATTTTGTTCAGCCATGTTTTTAAAGGTGCCTTGCGGCCCTGCTGTTATCTGGCTAGGGTCTGAATCATGAGGAAGAGGGTTTGTATAGGAAGAGGTGTGAGGAGAGACAGACTGGTGTTTTGGGTGTGTTTGACATGAAATTGTGAGAGAAAGGTTGTGTTTTAGAACTTATCTAAGCACATGTTAGCCCTATGGAGTCCTGAGTTGAGAAACAATATGGGAGACATGAGGAGAGTGACATTGTTATTGCTGCACTGGCATTCTCAAATTATGTGATGTTTAAATTGTCCTCAGTGGAGAATAGTTCCTGTTTAAACAGTACTTCTTGCAGATTTTTCACAAACGGACTTCTGAAAGTCAGAGTTAAAAAAGGTGCCGCTATGCGGTAGCTCTGTGCTCGCATTTAATAACATCAAGGTCAACCAAAATCACCAAACTGACATGTTTAACTTCTCTAAGTTTGAATGACATTTAATTCACTTTAAAAAGAAAATATGCAAAAAGCGTGGTTTATAAGCATATATTCTCCCTTCTGGATGTACATTTAATGAATGTAAAGATATGTAAATTAGAAAAATACACAGACTTATATACTGTGTATATATGTTTATATTCAGTACACTTTAACGTAATCTTCTAGACGCTCAATACTGGCTTGAGCTATCACATCTTTTCTTTGCTGATACTCGGTTACAAGACCCTGATTCAATTTAATGCACGTCAGATAGATGTTTCTTTTGTTCCCATGTATGTTATTTTATTCTGACAATTATGTGTGTATCAGGTTGGTGTGTTAAGTCAGGTGGTGCTGAAGTGGACTGTAGTCATTTCACTGATGGCTCTTTACACTTTAAGCCATGGAGATCTGTGCCTCAACGTAACTGAATGGACCATGGGTAATGATGAATGGGATAAAGATGGGATGTTACATTCTGTAGACTCTACCTGTTTTGTCGGGGTTACCCCTGGCCCAGGTCTGGGATGTGAAACAGGACGTGTCTGTATTCAGCCCTAATGACAACCATTGAAATGGAAATCAGAACAGACAGAGCGCATGCTGATTTGAGAAGGAGAGGATGCTGTGAACATTTGTATTGTGTTGTCTTAATGTTGCTTTAGTAGCAATGTGTCATCACTAGTCATCTACTGAGCTTTTCTTACAGTACTCCTTTGTTTGGCAGGGTGATCGTTCTGGTGGAAATCCAGGTTACACGCTGACTGATCAACCAGGCTCTGATTGGTCAAATGGAAGTCCTACTGTAGCTTCTAAGCTGTGATTGGTTGAGTTGGGTTGAGGTCCCGACATTACCACCGCCTGATCTAATTGGTCAGATTGGACTTATTTGACTTGCCTGTATGATGGATTTAGCTTTGTGTGCAGTATGTCTACTTGTACTTATCGTGGTCTAACGTGACAGTCTTTTCAAACTAACAAGCCACCACTTTGAGAATGCCTTTTTTTTCTGGTCCATTCTTTCAGTCAAGCTCATTTTTAGGTCTTTCAGTCAAGCTCATTTTTAGAGCACTTTTTCAGAAGGTAGGCTCAGCTTTTGTTTGGATTTGTGCTGAAAGAGGAAGGCCAGCATTTTATTTCATTTTTTTTATATATAAATAATCTGGCGTTGATGTTTTTTTGCTGAGAGCCAATATTGTCTGTGTCAGACTGAGAATCGGGCTGTGGTTGGTGGCCATCTTGGCATGTTGAGAAGCCCAGTGTGGAATAAAATGCTGTGACTGACAGCGATCTCTCTCCTACCCCAGTCTAGGATATGGTCATCTGTTTCCAAGACTAAACAATGAATTCACACTCAATGTCTCAAATAAATCACTCTATTTTGATATGAGAAAACACTGTCCGTTTCTTGTATTGTTGGGTTTGTCACTTATGCAGCAGAATGTATAGCATTACTATAATCATGTGCATAATGATGAAGTAGATACTTAGTGTCAGTGTAGACCAAGGTGTGTAGACCAAGGAGACCAAGGTGCAGGGTGGTAAGCGTACATCTTTCTTAATTTTGATGAACACCTAAAAAAACAAAAGCTAAACGAAAGTAAAGTTCTGCAGGCTATACAGCAACTAACAAAATCAAGATCCCACAAACTCAGGTGGAAAACAGGCTGCCTAAGTATGATCCCCAATCAGAGACAACGATAGAGAGCTGCCTCTGATTGGGAACCATGCCAACAAAGAAATAGAACACATAGATTTTCCCACCCAATTCACACCCTGACCTAACCAAATAGAAAATAAAAAAGTCTCTCTAAGGTCAGGGCGTGACACCCTGCTTCAATTTGGGTTAAAGGTAACACCACCTCAACAATTGCTTGATGTTTAATACTGTATAAAATAGAATCAAAGTGCAATGTAAAAAATGTAATGTTAATGTTTTCCTCTAAATAGCATCTCAGGAAAGATATTCCCATTATTTTATGCTTTTGGGGGCTAATTATATGAACATGTCATATAGGGCAGTAATACTGGATCAAGTTGTAAGATCTTAATTTGAGCCAGTTTGCTAAAGCAGGAATATAAGGTAGCCTCGGGGACTATTCCATTACTGTACAGGTGATAGTTCAATAATGTAACACCACACTGTCTGTAGCAAATGGCGATTTAAGAGGGTGTTCAGTGATGAGGCAAATTAACTGGTCCTGTTATGTATCGTCACGACATATGAGGAGCAGACTGGTGGCCAAATGTGTCATGTTGTTCTGTGACAACATCAAGCCTATGACTGTGCTACAGCAGTAATTAAATGGCAGTTCTTAAGAGCGAAATAAATGAAATGGTACAGGTAGACATATCATTTTTAACACTGCTGTTGGATCTAAAGAGGTGCCTGAGTTGAGGGTTTTCAAACAGCGGATGGGACGGTCTAAAACTCAGTGGGGGAGAGACAAAACAAGATGGAGAGTGGAGGCTGGCAGCAGGTGATGCAGCAGCTAGTGCCTTGCAGAACTCCCCAATGATTCTCCATCTGCGTCTATATCCTCATAGTCTTGGTGCTCAGTGGAAATGTCGATTTCAATTGTACTAGACTCTGAACCTAGCAAGACAAAATAGGGGATAGGGGAGATGACTGAGTTAAGTGGGTATATACAATATATCCCTTCTCTTACACTTCAAATCATAACTCCCAAGTGCCTAAAATTATCATACATCCTCTGCTGCTGTCTTCATTCAAGGCATGCACAACAACTTCATACAAATATACAGTGCCTTGCGAAAGTATTCGGCCCCCTTGAACTTTGCGACCTTTTGCCACATTTCCGGCTTCAAACATAAAGATATAAAACTGTATTTTTTTGTGAAGAATTAACAACAAGTGGGACACAATCATGAAGTGGAACGACATTTATTGGATATTTCAAACTTTTTTAACAAATCAAAAACTGAAAAATTGGGCGTGCAAAATTATTCAGCCCCCTTAAGTTAATACTTTGTAGCGCCAAATTTTGCTGCGATTACAGCTGTAAGTCGCTTGGGGTATGTCTCTATCAGTTTTGCACATCGAGAGACTGAAATTTTTTCCCATTCCTCCTTGCAAAACAGCTCGACCTCAGTGAGGTTGGATGGAGAGCATTTGTGAACAGCAGTTTTCAGTTCTTTCCACAGATTCTCGATTGGATTCAGTTCTGGACTTTGACTTGGCCATTCTAACACCTGGATATGTTTATTTTTGAACCATTCCATTGTAGATTTTGCTTTATGTTTTGGATCATTGTCTTGTTGGAAGACAAATCTCCATCCCAGTCTCAGGTCTTTTGCAGACTCCATCAGGTTTTCTTCCAGAATGGTCCTGTATTTGGCTCCATCCATCTTCTCATCAATTTTAACCATCTTCCCTGTCCCTGCTGAAGAAAAGCAGGCCCAAACCATGATGCTGCCACCACCATGTTTGATAGTGGGGGTGGTGTGTTCAGGGTGATGAGCTGTGTTGCTTTTACGCCAAACATAACATTTTGCATTGTTGCCAAAAAGTTCAATTTTGGTTTCATCTGACCAGAACACCTTCTTCCACATGTTTGGTGTGTCTCCCAGGTGGCTTGTGGCGAACTTTAAACAACACTTTTTATGGATATCTTTAAGAAATGGCTTTCTTCTTGCCACTCTTCCATAAAGGCCAGATTTGTGCAATATACGACTGATTGTTGTCCTATGGACAGAGTCTCCCACCTCAGCTGTAGATCTCTGCAGTTCATCCAGAGTGATCATGGGCCTCTTGGCTGCATCTCTGATCAGTCTTCTCCTTGTATGAGCTGAAAGTTTAGAGGGACGGCCAGGTCTTGGTAGATTTGCAGTGGTCTGATACTCCTTCCATTTCAATATTATCGCTTGCACAGTGCTCCTTGGGATGTTTAAAGCTTGGGAAATCTTTTTGTATCCAAATCCGGCTTTAAACTTCTTCACAACAGTATCTCGGACCTGCCTGGTGTGTTCCTTGTTCTTCATGATGCTCTCTGCGCTTTTAACGGGCCTCTGAGACTATCACAGTGCAGGTGCATTTATACGGAGACTTGATTACACACAGGTGGATTGTATTTATCATCATTAGTCATTTAGGTCAACATTGGATCATTCAGAGATCCTCACTGAACTTCTGGAGAGAGTTTGCTGCACTGAAAGTAAAGGGGCTGAATAATTTTGCACGCCCAATTTTTCAGTTTTTGATTTGTTAAAAAAGTTTGAAATATCCAATAAATGTCGTTCCACTTCATGATTGTGTCCCACTTGTTGATTCTTCACAAATGTTTCTTTATGTTTGAAGCCTGAAATGTGGCAAAAGGTCGCAAAGTTCAAGGGGGCCGAATACTTTCGCAAGGCACTGTATCTGGCATATGTTTCAAATGATTGACAAATGTATTTTGGGAATTTTAGAATAGTTTCGACAGGACTCTATTTGCATGTGTTGTTATGGGTTCAAATATAAAAAAAATTCACCTCAACTCGATATTGAAACTTAATTCCCATGGGATTTACGATCCTTGAAAGTCATGATTTACATTTTTATTTTATTTTATAAAAAATCTATTAAAATATGCAGAGCCATATTCATAAACAAGAAACACTAAAGCCTTAAATGTTTTTCTTAAGGGGTTTTCATTTAAAAGTTAGGATGACTGTCAGGGATCTTGAACATCAATCAAAAACATTCAATATCGGTGTACATTATCTTGAAATTGTGCACACAAACAACTCACTAAGTCTGTTTAAATAGTAGAACATTTTAAATAGTTGACCTTGTGGATTTAAGATACACAGCAGCACACCCCGGTTCAATACATGTTCTACTATACTACAAAAACAGTACAGTGCCTTCAGAAAGTATTCATACCCTTTGACTTATTCAACATTTTGCTGTTGCAGCTTCAATTCAAAATGTATTACAAATATTTTTTTCTCAACCATCTACACACAATACCCCATAATGACAAAGTGAAATTATGTTTTTAGAAATACTCTATACAGTGCATTCGGGAAGGATTCAGACCCCTTGACTTTTTCCAAAAATGTTTACATTACAGCCTTATTCAAAAATGAATAAAATAAATACAATTCTGATCAATCTATAAACAATACCCCATTAATGACAAAGCGAAAACAGGTTTTTACAAATGTGTCGAGGCACAGATCTGGGGAAAGGTACCAAAGCATTTCTGCAGCATTGATGGTCCCCAAGAACACAGTGGCCTCCATCATTCTTAAATGGAAGAAGTTTGGAACCACCAAGACTCTTTCTAGATCTGGCTGCCTGGCCAAATGGGGGAGAAGAACCTTGATCAGGGAGGTGACCAAGAACCCGATGGTCACTCTGACAGAGTTCCAGAGTACCTCTGTGGAGTTGGTTGTCTTCTGGAAGGTTCTCCCATCTCTGCAGCACTCCACCGATCAGGCCTTTATGGTAGAGTGGCCAGACAGAAGCCACTCCTCAGTAAAAGGCACATGACAGCCCACTTTGAGTTGCCAAAAGGCACCTGAAGGACTCTGACCATGAGAAACAAGATTCTCTGGTCTGATGAAACTAAAGATTGAACTCTTTGGCCTGGATGCCAAGCGTCATGTCTGGAGAAAACCAGGTGAAGCATGGTGGTGGCAGCATCATGCTATGGGGATGTTTTTCAGTGGCAGGGACTGAGAGACTAGTCAAGAAAAGTACAGTGAGATCCTTGATGAAAACCCACTCCAGAGCGCTCAGGACATCAGACTGGGGCGAAGGTTTACCTTCCAATAGGACAACGACACTAAGCACACAGCCAAGACAACGCAGGAGTGGCTTCAGGACAAGTCTCTAAATGTCCTTGAGTGGCCCAGCCAGAGCCCAAACTTGAACCTGATCGAACATCTCTGGAGAGACCTGAAATAATATGTGCAGTGACACTACCTATCCAACCTGACAGAGGTTGAGAGGATCTGCAGAGAAGAATGGGAGAAACTCCCCAAACACAGGTGTGCCAAGCTTTTAGCATCATCCCCAAGAAGATTTAAGTCTGTAATAGCTGCCAAAAGTGCTTCAACAAAGTACCAAGTAGGGTCTAAATACTTACGTGAATGTAGTATTTACATTTTTTATATGTAATACATTTGCAAACATTTCTAAAAACCTATTTTTGCTTTGTCATTATGGGGTATTGTGTGTAGATTGATGAGGAAAAACAATTTAATCCATATTAGAATATGGCTGTAATGTAATAAAATGTGGAAAAAGTCAAGGGGTCTGAATACTTTCCAAATATATACATGCATACATTACACATATATCCACATCTTTAAAAAATATGTTTTCCTATATTATTTTCCATGAACCCTACCACCCCTCCCCTAATTGGAGTAAACTAATGAACAACAACACTTAGGCTTCTACTTCCAGCTTATACATACTATATCAATTTTACGGACACAATCTATTTTACAATAGTCATCTTGTTTGTTTTTACTCCTATCCTTCCACTACCCTTAACCTCGCCCATCTATCTCTGAACACCATCCAGTCTGATTTCTATTTGCCACATATTTTTAACTGTGATGTTTCACAAAGTTCTAAACCAAGCCAAAACTGTTACTAGGCCACTCAGGAACATTGCTGTGTATTCATGGATGCCAAGGGAAGCCAGGCTACCCCAAAAAATGGACTAAGAAAAACATGTATGTATCTCTTTGTGTTTTCATAATTTTCTTTCAATTCGCAAGATGCTGAATGTATCTCACTGGAGAAAGCAACCAACAGTGCCCCTCTGTCTCTGTATGTGTAGCCCATCCTTCTGATGCTGTCTGGTCAAAAAGATTATGATATTGTTGCCGCACATAGCATTGAATGCAAGGGAAGCCAGTGAGCATTTGGTCTTCCTTGATTACAAAAGTTTAAAATAATAGCCAATCAGCATTGAGCTAAACTGAGTGAGCTGTTTAGCTGTGAATGGTCCTGGTACGCCAAAAGAAAGTGTCAAGGGAAACCAGTTTGGATTTGGCTTCACTCCTATCACAGAGAAATACGTCATCGATAGAAACAACTTGAATTGTTGCTTCCGGTGGCTAGCAAGCTAGCAAAAATGGTCCTTTTCCTAAATTAGCCATGTATAGTGATATGGATTTGGCCTTGTGGTTTTACTTAATTCTCTATACTGGTTAATGATTATAACTGCGATTTTGATCCAACCATAAAATACATTGTGCCCCTGGACTGAGATGAAGGAAGGTCAATATGTAGCTAGATGTAGAAGGCTAATGTTAACTAGCTACGGTCTCCCATGAAAGGAAATTAGGCTAGCGAGCAAGACTTTTGGCCAGGTCGACTAGGACAACAACAAACTGAAGTGTGTACTGTATGGTAGAGTCAGACTGTTTCATCAACATGAAAGAGAGGAGGATGGCATTGGCATTTCTCTACAAGTAGGGTGAGTCAAAATGTTTTTTTTCTGCTTGCATGAACACACACACAAATCAAAACCATGGCCAGCCACATCACATTTAGCTTATGTTGATTGGAATAAATTGTTTTTACTATCTTGTAAGTTGTCAATGTATTAGAGTAATCATAGGTGATATGATGTTGAAGTTGAAATGGTGCTGGAATAGTAGTGTTTGCGACCTGCAGTATTTCTCTGTGGTTCTAAATCAATAGTTGTTTAGTAGTCCGAAATTGTCGGAAATATGAACTTTATTGACCATACTGTAGGTCATGTAACTGTTTGTTACCTGCAATATACTTTACAAAGTTGAATTTATTCTGCCACTGTCTTTTTATTGTCTCAGCCCTAAGCATATATCACGGTCGCAAGGCATATGAACTAACAGGTTTAATAGCAAACGAGGCATTTATCACAACACATTGTATTGTATATTTGTCCTTGTGTTTTAGGTTATTGTCCTGCTGAAAGGTGAATTATTCTCCCAGTGTCTGTTGGAAACCATGTAGCAGGTTATCCTCTATGATTTTGTCTGTGCTTAGCTCTATTCCATTTCTTTTCATCCTAAAAAACTCCTAGTCCTTGCCATTGACAAGCATACCCATAACATGATGCAGCCACCACCATGCTTGAAAATATGAAGAGTGGTACTCCGTGATGTGTTGTGCTGAATTTGCCCCAAACATAACTCTTTGTATTCAGGACATAAAGTTAATTTCTTTGCCACATTTTTTTTTTTTCAGTTTTAATTGAATGCCTTATTGCAAACAGGATGCATGTTGTGGAACGTTTGTATTCTGTACAGGCTTCCTTCTTTTCACTCTGTCATTTAGGTGGTGAAATCTCTGTGCGGCTTCCTTCCTCACCATCAACTGAGTTAGGAAGGACACCTGTATCTTTGTCGTGACTGGTTGTATTGATACACCATCAAAAGTGTAATTAATAACTTCACCATGCTCAAAGGGATATTCAATGTCTGTTTTTTTGTTGTTGTTTTTTTTACCCATCTACCAATATTTTATGTATGTTTTTATATTTAACCTTTATTTAACTAGGCAAGTCAGTTAAGAACAAATTCTTATTTACATTGACGGCCTACCCAATAGGTGCCCTTCATTGCGAGGCTTCATTGCAAAACCTCCCTGGCCTTGGTCTTTGTGGTTGAATCTGAGTTTGAAATTCACTGCTCGACTGATGGATCTTAAAGATACAGTAACTGTATGTGTGGAGAAGTTTACATAGTCATTTAAAAATTACATTAGACTATTAAGACTATTAGTGCACATAGAGTGAGTTCATGCAACTTATTGTGTGACTTGTTAAGTAAATCTTTGCTCCTGAACTTTATTTAAACATGCCATAACAAAGGGCTTGAATACTTAACGACTCAAGACATTCAGCTTTTTAATTAAATTGTTTAAAAAAAAAAGTAAAACATTCCACTTTTACATTATGTGTTTAGGCTAGTGACACAAAAGCTTAATTTAATCCATTTTCAATTCAGGCTGTAACACAACAATTGGAAAAAGTCAAAGGATGTGAATGCATGCTTTGAGGGCACTGTAAATGTCATTTCTTGATTAGAACCAAATCCTTTTGTCCCCGGTAAGTTCTCCTGGCTCAGAACATCATCCTCTACAAGAAATCATCTAAGCTGGTCCTGGGGACAATGTCTGACAGTATTATATTATCAAAACTGGCTTTACTAAGGGAACCTCTGCCTGGTGAGTGAGGCACATTTCCTATGGGTCTGAAGCCATCTATAACATTATAATTTAAAACCAAACCCACGGTGGTATAATATGAAACAGACCAAGAGCAGCTTTATTGGCAGCACCATGCACTTTAGAATCTAGATGATGATGACCAGTGTGGGTATTACCGGTTTCATCAGCCCTGATACGCCCGGGCGTTACCATTGTCATTCTCCCTGCTCTGCAGCCATGTATGCCCATTACCTTCTGATAGGACGCTGATGGCGTCAGAGGCTGGCTGCCCATTGCCCTTGATGTTCTTGCCGGTCATGTTCTTGGCCTCCTGGGCGTGGCTCTGGTAGAGCAGGGTGGAGCCCACGATGGGGTTGTTAGCCGCCGAGGTGGAGGCTGAATCCCAGGCCAGCTCCCTTCTCCTCTGCAGGCTGCAGTCCACATCAAAGCCCGTCCAGCCATGGAAGGCCAACGTGTTGAGGAAGCCTGACATGGGGTTCAGGATCCCCTTGAAACAGTAGAACACAGAAACCCTCAGGTATGAACAAATCTGAGCCTTCAGTGTAACACACTAACATTGGTGCTGGACAAGTTTGCTACACAAACAAACACTTTTGGCTAAGATCGTTTACTATAATCAAAATGGATTCAAAGTGAACCCACCATGATAAACCAAGTGATGAGGGCTGTGTTTCGTATATTTTTCAGGTCACTGGCTTTTATGTCCGTCTGCATCTCCAGGTAAAACAGCAGGCTCTCATTGATTATGTTGGGAAGCCAGCTGAAAAGTGGGAAGTATAATACAGGTATTGTACATTAATGGCAGGAAAGCATACAGAATGTTTTAGAGGGATTTGTCTTGAGATCTATTGTCGATTAGAGAATGAGTAGTGGTCTGATACTCGTTAAATGTTGAACATGGAGGAAACCTCTTTAACTGAGGCATATTTTTAATAGTGCCAATGTTTTGTACCATTGCTGACTGGACAGATTCTCCCAGGGCTACCTACAAAAGTAATTAAAGTAATTGATTAAAAGTGTAGTAAAAAATCAGTTGAAGTGCCAGTTATTCCATTTGGAAACTTGGATATTAGATTCCAAGGGGCCTCTGTGGGTCTTCATAATGTTCTGAAAGTGTGTTTTTAGAAATATATGGATTTACACTACAGGATTATACGTATGACCTCTCTGAGGAAAGTCATGTAATTTATGAAAGACAGTCAGGAAGGACAGTTGCCTTAATCAAATTTAAGGTGACTTTGTTGCCAAGAGCTGTAATATACAGCATCGGTCAAAAGTTTGGACAAACCTACTCATTCAAGTTTTTTTTAAATTGTACTATTTTCTACATTGTAGAATAATAATGAAGACATCAAAACTATGAATAACACATATGGAGTCATGTAGTAACCAACAAAGTGTTTTCGATTTTTAAAAGTTGCCACCCTTTGCCTTGATGACAGCTTTGCACATGCTTGGCATTCTCTCAACCAGCTTCATGAGGTAGTCACCTGGTGTGCCTGTTAATTGTTAATTTCTTTCCTTCTTAATGCATTTGAGCCAATCAGTTGTGTTGTGACAATGTAGAGGTGTTATACAGAAGATAGCCCTATTTGGTAAAAGACCAAGTCCATATTATGGTAAGAACAGCTCAAATAAGCAAAGGAAAACAACAGTCCGCCATTACTTTAAGACATGAAGGTCAGTCAATCCGGAACATTTCAAGAACTTTGAAAGTTTCTTCAAGTGCAGTCGCAAAAACCATCAAGTGCTATGATGAAACTGGCTCTAATGAAGACCTCCACAGGAAAGGAATACCCAGAGTTACCTATGCTGCAGAGGATAAGTTCATTAGAGTAAACTGCACCTCAGATTGCAGCCCAAATAAATGTTTCACAGAATTCAAGTAACAGACACATCTCAACATCAACTGTTCAGAGGAGAATGTGTGAATCAGGCCTTCATGGTCGAAATGCTGCAAAGAAGCCACTACTAAAGGACAACAATAATAAGAAGAGACTTGCTTGGACCAAGAAACACTAGCAATGGACATTAGACCGGTGGAAATTTGTCCTTTGGTCTGATGAGTCCAAACTTGAGATTTTTGGTTCGAACCACCGTGTCTTTGTGAGATGCAGAGTAGGTGAATGGATGATCTCTGCATGTGTGGTTCCCCCTATGAAGCATGGAGGAGGAGGTGTGATGGTGTGGGTGTGCTTTTCTGGTGACATTGTCTGTGATTTATTTAGAATTCAAGGCACACTAAACCTGCATGGCTACCACAGCATTCTGCGGCGATACACCATCCTATCTGGTTTGCCCTTAGTGGGACTATAATTTGTTTCTCAACAGGACAACCTTACACAACCTCCAGACTGTGTACGGGCTATTTGACCAATAAGGAGAGTGATGGAGTGCTGCATCAGATAACCTGGCTTCCACAATCACCCGACCTCAACCCAATTGAGATGGTTTGGGATGAGTTGGACCTCAGAGTGAAGGAAAAGCATTACTCATGAAGCTGGTTGAGAGAATGACAAGAGAAAGGCAAAGGGTGGCTACTTGAAAAATCTCAAATATATTTTTAATTGTTTAACACTTTTTTGGTTACTACATAATTCCATGTCTGTTATTTCATAGTTTTGATGTCTCCACTATTATTATTCAACGTAAAAATAAAGAAAAACTCTTGAATGAGTAGGTGTGACCATTTCACTTGCCATCAAGCTATTTGTATGCTGTTTGGCTGACAATACAACATAACACAATACAATAGAACACAGGAGAAATTCCATACTGTGTACTGTGTATACAACAATGAAATGCAATATTGTGGTCTTACCAAATAAAGAAGACCAGCATGATTTTGAAGAAGCGTATTTTTATCTCTGTTCCCAGGCGTCTCTCATTTTTTGTGTAGATCCCTTGTCGTCCCTTCAATAATGCTGTCACTAAATGGAAAATACAAACGTTTAGAGATAAAAACACATTTCTGTAGGCCTGTACAGTTCAATACGATAGAGCTGTTAGTATTTATCTCTGTATGGAATATCTGATATGAGTGTGCTGGGCCCTGGTCAAAAGTAGCGCACTAAATAGGGAATGGGGTGCCATTTTGGAAGTATATTGCCTGTTCAGGGCTCTGTATCATAAAGAGCTTGGGCCGGAGGGGCAGGGTGAACTGACCTGCAGACACAGTCCTGGCGAACAGTGTAGGGTTGACTATAAGCACCAGCATTAGAGGAGCGTAGGTAGTAATGTAGTGAGGAATGGCATGCTGCAGGCCATTTTCACAGCTGAAACACAAGAGACCACACTGAGAGAAATGCACTGCACTGCACATCACACAACCATGCACGTTTCCTCCAAGCAGGGAGGAAGGATCACATGAGAATCAGTAGAGAGAGAATTTGCACACCACAATCCTCAGTCATTGAACTACAATATGGCTATTGACTGCCAGCACTGCACAGGTCTTGGAATGCACAGAAAACTGGTCTAACATCAAGAACAAAAGCAAAACATTGTGTTATTCACACCAGTTAGCACAATATCATACATTCCTCATGTATTCTGAGACAATGCTCACTCATCCCAGTATGTTGACAGTCAGCAGTACAGTAAACATTCGCAAGTATACATTTTCATTGCATTTCAGAACAACACAAACGTTATGTCATAGACACAGACAAAGCCAACCCACTGGGTACACACTGGTTAATAAATCAACATGGCTTCCACTTCATTTCAATGAAATGACGTTGAACCAATGTGAAATAGATGTTGAATTGACATCCGTGCCCAGTGTGAAGCTGTTGACATACCTGGAGATGGATGTGTAGTAGAGCATAGCCACACCCTCCACACACAGCAACACGGCCAGACCCCATGTGATCATGTGATAGAGGATGATGGTACTGACGGAACAACAAGACATCACGTCATGAGCCAGGCAGAGATTTCAAAAGACACATAGTATACTGCACACAATATTTCACTTATTAAACAAAAATATATATATATATATTTCACCTTTATTTAACCAGGTAGGCTAGTTGATAACAAGTTCTCATTTGCAACTGCTTTGATATAGAAGTGATACAGCAGAAGGTGATAGATGGCAGGAGGAGAGTATAGACTACCTGATTCCTGCAGATCTTCTGACCACCAGGAAGACGTCCACAGCATAACAGAAGGTCCACCAGAAGGATGCACTGAAGAACAGCTGGATCCACATCTGGGGAACACAAAACCAGATTCAACATCAGAACAACACACTGTATATAAACAATACTTCATCTAGCATCATACAGGATTATAAACATGGTTTAGAATCTCTCCTGAATAAGTAGATAGCTTTTTAATGTAACTAAAACTAATATAGGTCTAATCTCTTTTATTTCAAATAAGCCTATGTATGTGTCTCCATATGCATTCAGAGTTATATGTATACATGACCATCTTCGCAAATGTCAGTCAGTGTGTTCAAGCCCAAAAACTGGATCAAGGTTGCTAAATGCTCCCTGCAGAGTAATTTACTTATTCAGGGAATTTCACATGTTCTAAATCAGTGGTTCCCAAACTTTTTAGAGTCCTGTATCCCTTCAAACATTCAACCTTGAGCTGCGTACCCCCTCTAGCACCAGGGTCAGCACACTCTCAAATGTTGTTTTTTGCCATCATTGTAAGCCTGCCACACACACACAGACTATACGATACATTTATTAAACATAAGAATGAGTGTGAGTTTTTGTCACAAACCTGCTCATGGGAAGTGACAAAGAGCTTTTATATGACCAGGGCACAAATAATAAAATAATAATAATCAATCATTTTGCTCTTTATTTATTGTGAATTGTGAATAACTCACAACATGTCAATGAGAAGGGTGTGCTTGAAAGGATGCACATTACTCTGCAATATTGGGTTGTATTGGAGAGAGTCTCAGTCTTAAATAATTTCCCACACACAGTCTGTGCCTGTATTTAGTTTTCATGCTAGTAAAGGCCGAGAATCCACTCTCACATAGGTACATGGTTTCAAAGGGCAGCAGTGTCTTAACAGAGCGATTTGCCAAGGCAGGATACTCTGAGCGCAGCCCAATCCAGAAATCTGGCAGTCGCTTGTGATTAAATTCAATTTTCACGGAACCGCTTGTTGCAATTTTGATGAGGCTCTCTTGTGCAGATATCGGTAAGTGGACTGGAGGCAGGGCATGAAAGGGATAATGAATCCAGTTGTTTGTGTCATCCGTTTTGGGAAAGTACCTGCATAATTGCACACCCAACTGAAGCTAACTTGAAAACAAGGCTCCCTAAATTTTATCAGCATATTGAATGCGCAACCCAGGCTGGGAAAATTCTGGATCATTGTTACTCTTACTTCCGTGACACATACAAAGTCATCCCTCATCCTCCTTTCGGCAAATCTGACCACAACTCCATTTTGTTGCTCCCAGCCTATAGACAGAAACTAAAACAGGAAACGACCGTGCTCAGGTGTGTTCAACGGTGGTCCGACCAATCTGATTCCACGCTTCAAGATTGCTTCGATCACGTGGACTGGGATATGTTCCAGATAGCGTCGAACAACAACATTGATGTATATGCTGATTCGGTGAGCGAGTTTATTAGCAAGTACATCGGTGATGTTGTACTAACAGCGACTATTAAAACCTTCCCCAACCAGAAACCGTGGATTGATGGCAGCATTCGCGCAAAACTGAAAGTGCAAACCATTGCTTTTAAGCAGGGCAAGGCGACCAGAAACATGACCGAATACAAACAGTCTAGCTATTCCCTCCGCAAGGCAATCAGACAAGCTAAGCGTCATTATAGAGAAAGTAGAGTAGTAGTTAAACTGGCTCAGACACGAGGGGTATGTGGCAGGGTCAATCACGGATTACAAAAAGAAAACCAGCCCCGTCACGGACCTCAATGTCTTGCTCCCAGCCAAACTAAACAACTACTTTGCTCACTTTGAGGACAATACAGTGCCACTGACACGGCCCGCTACCAAAACCTGCGGCCTCTCCTTCACCGCAGCCAACATGAGTAAAACATTTAAACATGTTAACCCTCGCAAGGCTGCAGGCCCAGACGGCATCCCTAGCCGTGTCCTCAGAGCATGCGCAGACCAGCTGGCTGGTGTGTTTACGGACATATTCAATCAATCCCTATCCCAGTCTTCTGTTCCCACATGCTTCAAGAGGGCCACCATTGTTCCTGTTCCCAAGAAAGCTACGGTAACTGAGCTAAACGACTATCGCCCCGTAGCACTCACTTCCGTCATCATGAAGTGCTTTGAGAGACTAGTCAAGGACCATATCACCTCCACCCTACCTGACACCCTAGACCCACTCCAATTTGCTTACCAACACAATAGATCTACAGACGACGCAATCCCAATCACACTGCACACTGACCTAACCAATCTGGACAAGAGGAATACCGATGTAAGAATGCTGTGCATCAACTACAGCTCATCATTTAACTCCATAGTGCCCTCCAAACCCGTCATTAAGCTCGAGACCCTGGGTCTCGACCCCGCCCTGTCCAACTGGGTCCTGGACTTTCTGATGGGCCGCCCCCAGGTGGTGAGGGCAGGAAATAACATCTCCACCCCGCTGATCCTCAACACTAGGGCCCCACAAGGGTGAGTTCTCAGCCCTCTCCTAGTACTCCCTGTTCACCCATGACTGCGTGGCCATGCACGCCTCCAACTCCATCATCAATTTGCAGACGACACTAGAGTGGTAGGCTTGATTACCAACAACGATGAGATGGCCTACAGGGAGGAGGTGAGGGCCCTCGGAGTGTGGTGTTAGAAAAATAACCTCACACTCAACGTCAACAAAACAAAGGAGATGATCATGGACTTCAGGAAACAGCAGAGGGAGCACCCCCCTATCCACATCGATGGGACAGTAGTGGAGAAGGTGGGAAGTGTTAAGTTCCTCAGCGTACACATCACGGACAAACTGAAATGGTCCACCCACACAGACAGCGTGGAGAAGAACCTCAGGAGGCTGTTTTTGTCACCAAAAACACTCACAAACTTTTACAGATGCACAATTGAGAGCATCCTGTCGGGCTGTATCACCGCCTGGTATGGCAACTGTTCCGTCCATAATTGCAAGGCTCTCCAGAGGGTAGTGAGGTCTGCACAGCACATCACCGGGGGCAAACTACCTGCCCTCCAAAACACCTATACCACCCAATGTCACAGGAAGCCCATAAAGATCATCAAGGACAACAACCACCCGAGCCACTGCCTGTTCACCCCGCTATCATCCAGAAGGCGAGGTCCGTACAGGTGCATCAAAGCTGGGACCGAAAGACTGAAAAACAGCTTCTATTTCAAGGCCATCAGACTGTTAAACAGCCATCACTAACATTGAGTGGCTGCTGCCAACATACTGACTAGTCACTTTAAACAATGCCACTTTATATAATGTTTACATACCCTACATTACTCATCTCATATGTATATACTGTAATCTATACCATCTACTGCATCTTGCCTATGCTGTTCGGCCATCGCTCATCCATATATATATGTACATATTCTTATTCACTCCTTTACACTTGTGTGTGTATAAGGGAGTTGTTGTGAAATTGTTAGATAACTTGTTAGATATTACTGCATGGTCGGAACTAGAAGCACAAGCATTTCGCTACACTCACATTAACGTCTGCTAACCATGTGTATGTGACCAATACAATTTGATTTGATTTGAACTCACTCAGATGCTTCGCTATATCACATTTGACATTGTGTGTAAACTTCAGTTCATTTGCACATAAAAAAATCATACAATGCTGGAAAGACCCGTGTGTTGTCCTTGTTAATGCAGACAGAGAAGAGCTCCAACTTCTTAATCATTGCCTCAATTTTGTCCCGCACATTGAATATAGTTGCGTAGAGTCCCTGTAATCCTAGATTCAGATCACTCAGGCAAGAAAAAACATCACCCAGATAGGCCAGTCGTGTGAGAAACTCGTCATCATGCAAGCGGTCAGACAAGTGAAAATTATGGTCAGTAAAGACAACTTAAAGCTCGTCTCTCAATTAAAAAAATAAAACATGTCAATACTTTGCCCCTTGATAACCAGCGCACTTCTTCTGTATGTTGTGAAAGTGTTACATGGTCGCTGCCCTTATCATTGCATAGTGCAGAAAATACACAAGAGTTCAGGGGCCTTGCTTTAACACAGTTAACCATTTCCACTGTAGTGTCCAAAATGTCTTTCAAGCTGTCAGGCATTCCCTTGGCAGCAAGAACCTCTCTGTGGATGCTGCAGTGTACCCAAGTGGTGTCGGGAGCAACTGCTTGCACGCACGTCACCACTCCACTATGTCTCTCTGTCATGGCTTAGCGCCATCAGTACAGATACAAACACATCTTGACCACCAAAGTCCATTTGATGTCACAAAGCTGTCCAGTAACTAAAAAATATCCTCTCCTGTTTCCAGTGGTTTGCAGAAGAGGATGTCTTCCTTAATTGACCCCCCATAAACATAACGGACATATACCAGGAGCTGTGCAAGGCCCGCCACATGTGATGACTCATCCAGATGTAATGCATATAATTCAAAGGCTTGTAATGCGAGGCAGTAATTGTTTCAAAACGTGTCCTGCCATGTCACTGATGCGTCGTGTTGTTTGATGGAGCCATTGTCTTTATAGTTTTTGGGGCTTTTTCCCCCAGCATTGTCCCAGCCATATCCACGGCAGCAGGAAGAATGAAGTCCTCCACAATAGTATGGGGCTTGCCTGTCCTAGCCACTTGGTAGCTCACCATATAAGACACTTCTAGCCCCTTCTTATTAATGGTATCTGTTGCTTTTATACGTCTTACTACTTGAAAGTCATCTTAATTCTCACTCAAAAAACTCCCGTGGCTTATTTTTCAAATTGGGATGTTGTGTTTCTAAATGTCTGCAGAAGAGTGAAGGTTTCGTCAAATTGTGAGATAGTACTTTTGCACATATAACACACTGTGGCTGAGGAAAGGCACTACTCCCAACATAAGAAAACCCCAAATCAAAGTAGTTCCCATCATATTTGCCCCTCTTCGATGGTCCAACGTCGCTGTCTGTTGTTCGGTGCTTTCCCAGGTACATACGGACCGTTAGTGGAATTCCCACGATAGAGTAACAGTTCATGTGATTGGATATTAATTATTTGACTGGGCTACCTGTATTTTACATTGTGTTGTTATTTCGATGAACACTAGATGGTTGAATTTGATTTTTGGCAGTGAAACAGGGCTACTCAGGCGAGAAAAAAACCTCACCCAAATGTATAGCCCTGTTGGAAATTATAAATGGACTGTTTGAAAATGTGAAGATTTTTTTAATTTTTTTAATATAATTTCAAAAAACATGAATCACATTTTTATTTGGCGTACCCCCAACGGCATTGTGCATACCCCCAGTTTGGGAATACCTGCTCTAAATAAAGGTGTTGGTTCAACACGCCTGACTCTCCTCAACACCCTCTGCTGTGTGCAGTGAGATGGTTGTTATAACTTCTTTAAGCTTTAGGTATGAAGGAAGTTAGGGGTAGTTTCACAAGGCAATTAACTCGCTAGCACAATGATTGGAAGTCTATGGGTATCTGCTAGCATGCTACTTCTAAATTCCTTCATACTGGACATAGAGACATAAAAATGGTATCCACAAGTTCATCTGACTCTGGGAAAGTAGATAAAGGGCGACATTGCCAAAATCCCAAAGTATCCCTTTAACCACCATTTTGTCATGCAAGTGACTGTTTCAAATGTAAGATCATATCATCTGCTAGCCTGTTACTCCCAGTAATGTATATTTGCTGAGCTCATATTTGTCTCCTCTGCTAGGTCAGACGGTTTTCTTGGTTAGGTCACATGGTCAAGAAAACATCTATCATACATACTGCACTGCCGACACAGAACACCTCTGGCCACATGTCGCTGTTGTTGGCCACATTGATCCCCCTGACAAGGTTGGGCAGGCCCAGCCAGATGGATGACCTCACTATGATACCTGGAGGAGACAAACACAACAAGACCTCTCAAAACATCTGACCATCTTATAAAGATCTGTTTTGCAGGATGTCAATGAGGGAGGCTCCCGAGTAGCGCTGCATATCAGTGCTAGAGGCGTCACTACAGACCCTGGTTCGAGTCTAGGCTATATCACAATCACAATTGTGTGTGTATCCGTTGCTCCTCCACATACACATTCTACTCTCAGTCATTGTGTAATGATTGCAGTGAGACCCCCAGGCCAGTTCTAAAATCAAGCTAGTAGGCTAACAATCCATTCTTTGACTGATGATATGTGAGACCTATTGGCCTGCAAAATGCCAATTGCATAAATTGTATTTCACTAGCTACAATATCTGGTTCCATTGTCATAAGCTGTGCTAAACAATCTAAAATTGTACAGTAAAGTAGAGGAACACAATTACAAACGTGGTGTATGCCTACAACTTTGATTAAATTCTCCATTGTATCGACAGTGACGCGCAAGTTGTTCATGAAAAGTAACGGGACATAGCCTTACCTGCACATCCCAGTATATCACATATGCTGATGATAAACAATATTCTCGACGAAGACGCTGGTTTGGGAAGAGGGTACTGTCCAAGGCGCCTGTAACCCCTACGTTTGGGCAAAATTTGTAAAATAGAAAATATCAAACTTAAAGTTGCGCTACCGATGCAAATGGCGCCAAAGAAGAGGGGCTGAAAAGTAATGACAAATTCGGTCGATGCGTCTCGGTTTGGGCAGCAGAACGTCTCCAGCCTTGGGGATGCCATCATGGACTCGATGGAAAGAAGCAGGCTACGGTGTCAGGGGAGAAGAGAAAGGAAAATTCATTAATTTAGTCCGTGGCATGAGGTCTGTTTCAAGTGAAAATCATGGGTTGAATCATCATGTGCTTCTATTTAATCCTTCCAGTCTGGGTTTAACAGCCCCACATTGGTAAGAGGCCACATAAGAATGTTGCTCAACATTTGTAGTAAAAAGGCTTAGGCTACTTTTTGTTGTAAAATGTTTCCACAAAATTGTCCATGCCTCTATAATATTAAGTCTAAATTGCACTATGAGTGTGAGAAAACGTGGACATGTGTGTTTAGGAAAATACTGAATCATACCTTTAATAAATAGCAGATGCTGTAGTCCTAGTGGAAAATATGAATTGCACAGTATGCAAACTTTTACCAATTGTACAAGAACATCTGATACTATGCAGTTGTTTGGAGTGGTTTGAATGTAGGTAGGCTACATTAGGAAGTTGAAATAGAGTAACAAAGTTACTAAACCCTACCCTGTCCAGACAGACCATTTATGAATAGCCTATTGTGCAGCACCTGACCTGAGTAGCTAGAGGAGCTGCTACATTCCAGCTCTAAGAACCCGAAAAGCAGGTGAACCGTTGTAGAAATGATTTGTGGATCAATGGAGCTATGAATATGCATTGATTACAGAGAGGACATTCAGTGGGTTTATACAGTGGTATTCTAATCCATGCACCTTCTCTGACAAGGCACAAAGTAATGTGTGTTTTAATTTTACAGTGGCAGGGATTATATCAACATCATAGTGAATTGGATTTTTGCAGCTCTCGCTTCTCTTTCCTTCTCTCTCAATGAACACACCTAACTGCTGCTGACATCTGGTGGTAGATGAAATAACTTATGTAGAGAATGTTTTCATTAGAGAATCACGTTGCATCCATGAAGAATGTATGTCACAGAATGTGCATGCTAAGGAGTGCCTTGCTATGTTTTCTCACTGTCAAATGTTTGCCTCGATAATGTCAATGTGGGTTAGCAATTCTGGGGTATATAAAAATTAACTAACTTATGTGAATGATTAGTTTATTCTCATGGCGGATCTAATGACGAACCGGATGCTCGTTTATCTATGCCAGACAATGCAGTAAGTAAGTCTTTCTGGCGTGTTTCCTCTGTAAGACAACAGCTTATCCTCCAAATGGAAAAAGTAGGGAGCATAAACTGGTTTCTGGCAAATAACTCTGGCAAATTCCTGTGAGCCTGGAATTTCTCCTTGTAAAGTTTAGGCATTTCTAAGTCTATCCAGCCAGCTTTTTGAACTGAATTTATTTCCAAAAATTGATTGGATTTGTGGAAACTTGCATGTAAAGTCTGACTACAGCAGATGAATAACTAGGCATGGAAAAGTCCTCCACTTAAAGCATGGCTTTACAATTTGTATCCAAGGAAAAAGTGTCAGTCACGGTGTTGACACGTTACCCAAACTACAAAAACAAACGTGCACCTGCACATCTCCTATGTATCTTTCCAGCCCCCCCCCCTCTATCTTTCTTACTCTAGCCCCCTCCTTCCCTCTAACCCTCCCTGTTTAGCTCGAGGTGATGGGTGTGAACTGTCTGTGATGACAGTGTCAAGTTACAGATCTGCTCAACAGGATTCTACTCACTCTCTCTGCCCACAATTGGGTCTAATGAACACCATATGCACTGTAAAAACAAGCCCAGAAATGCATTCAAAACCACTTCCTGAAGGGCAGACTGAAGCTGAGGGGAAATGACATCACAGGCTTTAAGTTGGGAGGTGATGTCGAAATCACCCAAAAACAGTTCAGGAACAGACGGGTACAGATAAGTGTTGACACCAGCGACAGGTCGAAGTCCAGTTGCTGATGTTACAAAACCAATGGTGCAAGACAGACTATCAGACTCCCGTCTGATTTGGGGAACTCTCTAGGACAACAATGAGACAGGCTACAGGACACAGCAGTGACAACCAGAGGAACAATGCTACCCAGACTGGATCAGTTGTTTTTCTCTCCAACCCTTTGATGAGTGGTGAGTAGACTGCTTGGTGAGATACAGTAAAAGTTTCCACTTGTCTATATCTATGCTTTGGCCAATGAATGTCTGTCTCTGTGAATGATCCTATGATTGTTGTTCTTCTCTTATAAGATATTGAGTCAGATTGGTCCCCCATTCATGATGCAGCCTACAATGGACGCGTTCTCACACTGAGAAACCTAATAGCTCAGGTAAGGAAGGCACACCCAGACCCACAGGGCACAGACAATTCAACGTTTATTCCACGTTGGTTCAATGTAATTTCATTGAAATGACATGGAAACAATGTCGATTCAACCAGTGTGTGCCCTGTGGGTCCTTATTATGCACGCTCATGTCTGCAGGCTTTAGTGTAACTCCGATTTGTTATTTCTGTTTATAAAGTAACAATAGCCTTACCATTGTCTGCGGAATGGGGATGTAGAGGGAATGCATCACTTAAGCACAGTATTATTCAAGGGACCGCTTAGCACACTGAACATTCAAAACAATTTCAATATGGAGAAATGTCTGTCTATGGTTGGCAGAGGGAATAGGATTGGTTTTATATTTGTGTGTCATTTTTCAACCCTCTTCACAGGGAACGTGTGTCAACCTGGCCACTCAAGACAGAGTCTCTCCCCTTCATGGAGCATGTCTGCAGGGACACACTGACTGTGCCCAGTTACTGTTAGAAAATGGGGCAAATGTGAGTAAGGAATTTCACTCTAATCTGCACCATCTCTGAATTTGGCAGATTTTAAGACTCACAGCACAAAGCTGTATACATTATTTACATGATTCAATTTCAATGTAGAACAAGCACCGGCCAAATACAGACAGACCCCTCTGAATATGGGTTATAAATGTGTCTGTAGAGTCATTAGGCGATTAACCTCACTCATTCCTTGTCACTTTAACATTACTAGCACAAATCTGTAGACAACAATACCCCAACTGTACACTGAGTGAGTGTAAAGTCACATGTTTCAATAGCTACTGAATTGGAGTGTAACAATTTATTTAACTGTTGAATAGTCTACATTTTCGTTTTTATAAAGCACTGAGCGAAAACAGAATATCAACAATATAGCTCAGGCAGTAGGAAGCTCTCTCAACCATTTATATGCAGATGATACAGGCTTATACTCAGCTGGCACCTCCCCAGTAGTCACCTCATACAAGTACTTGGGAGTATGGCTTGACAGTACACTGTCCTCTCAGCACATATCCAAGCTGCAAGCCACGGTTAAATCTAGACTTGGTTTCCTCTATTGTAATTGCTCCTCTTTCACCACAGCTGTGAAACTAACCCTGATTCAGATGACCATCCTACCCATGTTAGATTACGGAGACGTAATTTATAGATCGGCAGGTAAGGTTGCTGTCGAGTGGCTAGATGTTCCTTACCATTCGGCTATCAGATTTGCCACCAATGCTCCTTATAGGACACATCACTGCACTCTATACTCCTCTGTAAACTGGTCATCTCTGTATACCCGTCGCAAGACACACTGGTTGATGCTTATTTATAAATCCCTCTTAAGCCTCACTCCCCACATCTGAGATACCCGCATTCAACCCTCATCTTCCAAATACAACCCCGGTTCTGGCAGTCACATTCTGTTAAAGGTCCCCAAAGCACACACATCCCTGGGTTGCTCCTTTTTCAGCTCACTGCAGCTAGCGACTGGAACAAGCTGCAAGAAACACTGAAACTGGACACTCCACCATTTCAACATTCAACGACTTAATCATAGACACTCTTACTGACACTTGTGGCTGCTTCATGTGATGTATTGTTGTCTCTACGCTTTTTGGCCTTCGTGCAGTTGTCTGTGCCTAACAATGTTTGTGCCATATTTGTGCAGCTACCATGTTGTGCTGCTATCGTGTTGTTGCTCTTGGTAGGCCGTCATTGTAAATAATAAGTTATTCTTAACTGACTTGCATAGTTAAATCAAGGTAAAAAATATATATACACTGAACAAAAATATAAACGATACCTTAAAAAAAGTAGGGGCATGAATCACAAAACCAGTCAGTATGTGATGTGACCACCATTTGCCTCATGCAGCACGGAACATCTCTTTAGCATAGAGTTGATCAGGCTGATGATTGTGGCCTGTGGAATGTTGTCCCACTCCTCTTCAATGGCTGTGCGAAGTTGCTGGATATTAGCTCGAACTGGAACACGCTATCATACACGTCTATCCAGAGCATTCCAAACATGCTCAAGGGGTGACATATCTGGTGAGTATGCAGGCCATGGAAGAACTGGGACATTTTCAGCTTCCAGGAATTCTCTACAGATCCTTGCGACATGGGGCTGTGCATGATCATGCTGAAACATGAGGTGATGGCGGCGGATGAATGGCACGACAATGGGCCTCAGGATCTCGTCATGGTATCTCTGTGCATTCAAATTGCCATCGATAAAATGCAATTGTGATCATTGCCTGTAGCTTATAACCTGCCCATACCATAACCCCACCGCCACTATGGGGTACTCTGTTCACAACGTCAAATCAAATCAAATTGTATTTGTCACATACACATGGTTAGCAGATGTTAATGCGAGTGTAGCGAAATGCTTGTGCTTCTAGTTCCGACAATGCAGTAATAACCAACAAGTAATCTAACTAACAATTGTTGGCAGCAGCCACTCAATGTTAGTGGTGGCTGTTTAACAGTCTGATGGCCTTGAGATAGAAGCTGTTTTTCAGTCTCTTGGTCCCAGCTTTGATGCACCTGTACTGACCTCGCCTTCTGGATGATAGCGGGGTGAACAGGCAGTGGCTCGGGTGGTTGATGTCCTTGATGATCTTTATGGCCTTCCTGTAACATCGGGTGGTGTAGGTGTCCTGGAGGGCAGGTAGTTTGACCCCGGTGATGCGTTGTGCAGACCTCACTACCCTCTGGAGAGCCTTACGGTTGAGGGCGGAGCAGTTGCCGTACCAGGCGGTGATACAGCCCGCCAGGATGCTCTCGATTGTGCATCTGTAGAAGTTTGTGAGTGCTTTTGGTGACAAGCCGAATTTCTTCAGCCTCCTGAGGTTGAAGAGGCGCTGCTGCGCCTTCTTCACGATGCTGTCTGTGTGAGTGGACCAATTCAGTTTGTCTGTGATGTGTATGCCAAGGAACTTAAAACTTGCTACCCTCTCCACTACTGTTCCATCGATGTGGATAGGGGGGTGTTCCCTCTGCTGTTTCCTGAAGTCCACAATCATCTCCTTAGTTTTGTTGACGTTGAGTGTGAGGTTATTTTCCTGACACCACACTCCGAGGGCCCTCACCTCCTCCCTGTAGGCCGTCGCGTCGTTGTTGGTAATCAAGCCTACCACTGTTGTGTCGTCCGCAAACTTGATGATTGAGTTGGAGGCGTGCGTGGCCACGCAGTCGTGGGTGAAAAGGGAGTACAGGAGAGGGCTCAGAACGCACCCTTGTGGGGCCCCAGTGTTGAGGATCAGCGGGGAGGAGATGTTGTTGCCTACCCTCACCACCTGGGGGCGGCCCGTCAGGAAGTCCAGTACCCAGTTGCAAAGGGCGGGGTCGAGACCCAGGGTCTCGAGCTTGATGACGAGTTTGGAGGGTACTATGGTGTTAAATGCTGAGCTGTAGTCAATGAACAGCATTCTCACATAGGTATTCCTCTTGTCCAGATGGGTTAGGGCAGTGTGCAGTGTGGTTGAGATTGCATCGTCTGTGGACCTATTTGGGCGGTAAGCAAATTGGAGTGGGTCTAGGGTGTCAGGTAGGGTGGAGGTGATATAGTCCTTGACTACCCGTTGACATCAACAAACCACTCGCCCACACGATGCCCTGCCATCTGCCAATTACAGTTGTGACAGGGGTTCATCCGTGAAGAGCACACTTCTTCAGTATGCCAGTGGCCATCCAAGATGAGCATTTGCCCATTGAAGTTGTTTACAATGCCAAACTGCAGTCAGCACGCAGATGAGCTTCCCTGAGACTTTCTGACATTTTGTGCAGAAATTATTTGGTTGTGCAAACCCACACTTTCATCAGCTGTCCAGGTGGCTGGTCTCAGATGATCCCATAGGTGAAGAAGCCGGATGTGGAGGTCCTGGGCTGGCGTGGTTACACGTGGTCTGCGGTTGAGGCCGGTTGGACATACTGCCAAATTCTCTACAACAACATTGGAGGCGGCTAATTCAATTCTCTGGCAACAGCTTTGGTGGACATTCCTGCAGTCAGCATGCCAATTGCACTCTCAATACTTCAGACAACTGTAGTAGTGTTGTGTGACAAAACTGCACATTTTAGAGTGGCCTTTTATTGACCCTAGCACAAAAAACACTAGTGTAATGATCATGCTGTTTAATCAGCTTCTTGATATGCCACACCTGTCAGGTGAAGTGATTATCTTGGGAAAGGAGAAATGTTCACTAACAGGGATGTTAACAAATGTGTACACATATAAATAAACTTTTTGTGCATATATATAACATTTCTGGGTCTTTTATTTCAACTCATGAAACATGGGACCAACACTTTATACACTGCTCAAAAAAATAAAGGGAACACTTAAACAACACAATGTAACTCCAAGTCAATCACACTTCTGTGAAATCAAACTGTCCACTTAGGAAGCAACACTGATTGACAATAAATTTCACATACTATTGTGCGAATGGAATAGACAACAGGTGGAAATTATAGGCATTTAGCAAGACACCCCCAATAAAGGAGTGGTTCTGCAGGTGGACACCACAGACCACTTCTCAGTTCCTATGCTTCCTGGCTGATGTTTTGGTCACTTTTGAATGCTGGCGGTGCTTTCACTCTAGTGGTAGCATGAGACGGAGTCTACAACCCATACAAGTGGCTCAGGTAGTGCAGCTCATCCAGGATGGCACATCAATGCGAGATGTGGCAAGAAGGTTTGCTGTGTCTGTCAGCGTAGTGCCCAGAGCATGGAGGCGCTACCAGGAGACAGGCCAGTACATCAGGAGACGTGGAGGAGGCCGTCGGAGGGCAACAACCCAGCAGCAGGACCGCTACCTCCGCCTTTGTGCAAGGAGGAGCAGGAAGAGCACTGCCAGAGCCCTGCAAAATGACCTCCAGCAGGCCACAAATGTGCATGTGTCTGCTCAAACGGTTAGAAACAGACTCCATGAGGGTGGTATGAGAGCCCGACGTCCACAGGTGGGGGTTGGGCTTACAGCCCAACACCGTGCAGGACGTTTGGCATTTGCCAGAGAACACCAAGATTGGAAAATTCACCACTGGCGCCCTGTGCTCTTCATAGATGAAAGCAGGTTCACACTGAGCACATGTGACAGACGTGACAGTCTGGAGACGCCGTGGAGAACGTTCTGCTGCCTGCAAAATCCTCCAGCATGACCGGTTTGGCGGTGGGTCAGTCATGGTGTGGGGTGGCATTTCTTTGGGGGGCCGCACAGCCCTCCATGTGCTCACCAAAGTTAGCCTGACTGCCATTAGGTACAGAGATGAGATCCTCAGACCCCTTGTGAGACCATATGCTGGTGCGGTTGGCCCTGGGTTCCTCCTAATGCAAGACAATGCTAGACCTCATGTGGCTGGAGTGTGTCAGCAGTTCCTGCAAGAGGAAGGCATTGATGCTATGGACTGGCCCGCCCGTTCCCCAGACCTGAATCCAATTGAGCACATCTGGGACATCATGTCTCGCTCCATCCACCAACGCCACGTTGCACCACAGACTGTCCAGGAGTTGGCGGATGTTTTAGTCCAGGTCTGGGAGGAGATCCCTCAGGAGACCATCCACCACCTCATCAGGAGCATGCCCAGGCGTTGTAGGGAGGTCATACAGGCACCTGGAGGCCACACACACTACTGAGCCTCATTTTGACTTGTTTTAAAGACATTACATCAAAGTTGGATCAGCCTGTAGTGTGGTTTTCCACTTTAATTTTGAGTGTGACTCCAAATCCAGACCTCCATGGGTAGATACATTTGATTTCCATTGATAATGTTTGTGTGATTTTGTTGTCAGCACATTCAACTATGTAAAGAAAAAGTATTTAATAAGAATATTTCATTCATTCAGATCTAGGATGTGTTATTTAGTGTTCCCTTTATTTTTTTGAGCAGTGTATATCTCCATATAGGTGTGCAACTACCATTCCCAGACACACTAATATGCTTGGAATGTGACAACCAGTGGAGTGTTAACCTTCTCAGCAGGCTATCACCAGCAGTTATGTTGGTTTGTATAGGATGGTAGAGGTATCTGGCAAGATATATGTTGTTGTCTGCGGTACCAGGTGAATGTCCCCATGTTGAAGAAGACCACCCCTCTGTCGGATGCCTGTGCCCGGGGTCACGTGGCCTGTGTGACCCTGCTCCTCCAGCACGGAGCCTCACCCCAGGGATCCAGCCTCTCAGCCTCCCCCATCCACGAGGCTGCAGCCAAAGGTCAGGGGTCACATTCTTAGCTTTTATCGTCAGCTTTTATCAAATAAAAAAAAACACCATGAACTCCATTTGTTGTTGTTGCAGTTATTTTTTGTTGTAATACCTAGGAGCTATAGCACTTTGTTAAACCAGTCAGATTTGATATTTTTTATGATAAAGTGTAATGAAATGTATCATTCCCCAGATTTAGATACAGTAAGCAGTTTTTCAAAGCAGATCCCACACACTGTTCTTTATTCCCTGAATATATCTATGTCCAGGTCACCCAGAGTGCATTGAGTCTCTGGTTCATCACGGGGCAGATGTAGATCAGCACACTGACCAATCAGGCTCGCCACTCTACATTGCCTGCACAAATCAGCATCTGAGTACCGTGAGGAAACTGCTTCAGCTTGGTATGAAAATGTATTCTCTTTAGTTTGTTATTACGCAGAAAGGATGTATAGATAGATAGATAGAATCTGGACTAGACATTGACCAGGGTGCTTCTATCACACGGTGCTCAAATATGATGAGTTATTTACAGTTTACACTTGGCCTGCAGTATATCATACTCTCATTTGACATTTACGGTAGGCTACATATAAAATCCACACATTTACACACAATATCCACACATATATGCTCTCTGTCAGGTGCTAGTGTGAACAGGAGTAAGGATGGGGACTCTCCTCTGCACGCGGCAGCCCGTCTGTCCAACCCTGAGCTGGTGTCTGTTCTCCTGGAGCACGGGGCTGACTGCAACTGCAGAGACACACAGGGCAAGCAACCCCTGGACCTGGCCCCTCCCAACAGCCCCGTTGAGAAACTACTGGGCCACAGAGGAGGTAGCTAGACCCGTAAGATTTTGGACAGAAGATTCTGAACTGCTGTTGTATGCATCGAGTTTAAATCCATCATGGATGTGTTTGTGAAAGGATTCTAGTTCTTGCATGATTAATTAATATATTTGCATAGTATTTACATTGTGCTTGTGTTATTAACAATATCAAACCCTGAGAACATCTTTATGTTATCTAAATGATGGCTGTTTCTCCTCTGATGGCTGACCAGGAGTGTCTCGTCTGATGCAGCAGTGCCGGCTGTCCATCAGGAAGGTTTTGGGAAAGGCCAGACTTAGTTCAATCCATGGTCTTCAGATCCCCACAGAACTGAAGCAATACCTTCTGTACCAATCAGATCGAAAGGGTATATTCATTAAATGAGCATATTTTTTTATGTTCTATCTCAATGCATTTCTACTTTCGGTCAATAGGTGGCACCTTACCACCAGCATCTGTGGAGAGAGGACGTTAACACTTATTGTGAATGTTGATTAGTGGGATGGTTTGTGCCACATTATCAGATTTGTACACATGAAAGATATGAGAAAGAAGAGAACTAGATTTTCTGCATTCAGAAATAAATAAATTAGTATGTACTGTTACTTGAAAATTGGTGTGAATATTGCTCAACGGTAAGATCATAAATGTTTACCAAAGGAATGCCAAATAAACATAATTATTTTGTTTCAAACATTGCCTTTTGGATTTTCTAAAAAGCTTAAAATGTAAGTATCCATTCATGATACTGTACCTTCATACGCTCATTAATGCATTAATCTAACCATACAATTACATACACAAGTCACATGTAAATAAGTAAATACGTACACACACAGTGCATTCAGAAAGTATTCAGACCCCTTGACTTTTTCCACATTTCGTTCCATTACAGCCTTATTCTAAAATTGACACAAAAAAATGTTCTCCTAATCAATCTACACACAATACCTCATAACAAAGCAAAACCAGGGTAAGATTTTTTTTTTGCCAATGTAATAAAAATATCACATTTACATAAGTATTCAGACCCTTTATTCAGTACTTTCTTAAAGCACATAAAGGCAATGATTACAGCTTTGAGTCTTCTTTGGTATGACGCTACAAGCTTGGCACACCTGTGTTTGGGGAGTTTCTCTCATTCTTCTCTGCAGATCATCTCAAGCTCTGTCAGGTTGGATGGGGAGCGTTACGGCACAACTATTTTCAGGTCTCTCCAGAGATGTTAGATCAGGTTCATGTCCGGGCTCTGACTGGGCCACTCAAGGACATTCAGAGACTTGTCCCGAAGCCACTCCTGCCTTGTCTTGGCTGTGTGCTTAGGGTTGCTCTACTGTTGGAAGGTGAACCTTTGCCCCAATCTGAGGTTCTGAGCACTCTGGAGCAGGTTTTCATCAAGGATATCTCTGTACTTTTGCTCTGTTAATCTTTGCACCAATCCTGACTAGTTTCCCAGTCCTTGCCCCTGAAAAACATCCCCACAGCATGATGCTGCCACCACTTTGCTTCACCATAGGGATGGTGCCAGGTTGCCTCTAGAAGTGATGCTTGGCATTCAGGCCAAAGAGTTCAATCTCGGGTTTCATTAGACCAGAAAACCTTGTTTCTGATGGTCTGAGAGTCTTTGGGTGACTTTTGGCAAACTCCAAGCAGGCTGTCATGTGCCTTTTACTGAAAAGTGGCTTCCGCCTGGCAACTCTACCATAAGGGCCTGATTGGTGGGGTGCTGCAGAGATGGTTGTCCTTCTGGAAGGTTCTCCCATCTCCACAGAGGAACTCTAGAGCCCTGTCAGAGTGACCATCAGGTTCTTGATCACCTCCCTGATCAAGGCCCTTCTCTCCTGTTTGTTCAGTTTGGCGTTGCAACCAGCTCTAATAAGGGTCTTGGTGGTTCCAAACTTCTTCCATGTAAAAATGGAGGCCACTGTGTTCTTGGGGAACTTCAATGCTGCAGACATTTTTTGGTACCCTTCCCCAGATCTGTGCCTCAACACAATCCTGTCTCGGAGCTCTACGGACAATTCGTTTGACCTCATGGCTTGGTTTTTGCTCTGAAATGCACGGTCAACTCTGGGACCTTATATACAGCTGAAGTCGGAAGTTTACTTACGTTGAGGTTGGAGTCATTAAAACTAGTTTTTCAACCACACCACCACAAATTTCTTGTTAAAAAACTAGAGTTTTGGCAAGTTGGTTAGGATATTTTATAATTCACTGTATCACAATTCTAGTGAGCCAGAATTTGGAAAATGGTGGAAAATTCCCGAAAATGATGTCACGGCTTTAGAAACTTCTATTAGGCAGCGTACCACCCTGCATACTGCGTACCACCCTGCATACCACTGCTAGATTGCTTCTGAAGCTAAGCAGGGTTGGTCCTGGTCAGTCCCTGAACGGGAGACCAGATGCTGCTGGAAGTGGTGTTGGAGGGCCAGTAGGAGGCACTCTTTCCTCTGGTCTAAAAAAAATATCCCAATGCCCCAGGGCAGTGATTGGGGACACTGCCCTGTGTAGGGTGCCGTCTTTCGTATGGGACGTTAAATGGGTGTCCTGACACTCTGAGGTCATTAAAGATCCCATGGCACTTATCGTAAGAGTAGGGGTGTTAACCTTGGTGTCCTGGCTAAATTCCCAATCTGGCCCTCAAACCATCACGGTCACCTAATAATCCCCAGTTTACAATTGGCTCATTCATCCCCCTCCTCTCCCCTGTTACTATTCCCCAGGTCGTTGCTGCAAATGAGAACGTGTTCTCAGTCAACTTACCTGGTAAAATGACGGATAAATTCAAAAATTATTTTTACATAATTTGAGTGAATTGTAGGTGTACCTGTGGAATTATTTCAAGGCCTACCTTCAAACTCAGTGCCTTTCTGCTTGACATCATGGGAAAATCAAAAGAAATCAGCCAAGACCTCAGAAAATAAATTGTAGACCTCCACAAGTCTGGTTCATCCTCGGGAGCAATTTCCAAACGCCTGAAAGTACCACGTTCATCTTCATCACGTTCAAACAATAGTACGCAGGTATAAACACCATGGGACCACGTAGCCGTCATACCGCTCAGGAAGGAAATGCGTTCTGTCTCCTAGAGATGAACGTACGTTGGTGTGAAAAGTGCAAATCAATCACAGAACCTTGTGAAGATGCTGGAGGAAACAGGTACAAAAGTATATATATCCACAGAAAAACGAGTCCTGTATCGACAAAACCTGAAAGGCCGCTCAGCAAGGAAGAAGCCACTGGTCAAATCAAATTTATTTATATAGCCCTTCGTACATCAGCTGATACCTCAAAGTGCTGTACAGAAACCAAGCCTAAAACCCCAAACAACAAGCAATGCAGGTGTAGAAGCACGGTGGCTAGAAAAAACTCCCTAGAAAGGCCAAAACCTAGGAAGAAACCTAGAGAGGAACCAGACTATGAGGGGTGGCCAGTCTTCTTCTGGCTGTGCCGGGTGGAGATTATAACAGAACATGGCCAAGATGTTCAAATGTTCATAAATGACCAGCATGGTCAAATAATAATAATCACAGTAGTTGTCGAGGGTGCAGCAAGTCAGCACCTCATGAGTAAATGTCTGTTGGCTTTTCATAGCCGATCATTAACAGCATCTCTACCACTCCTGCTGTCTCTAGAGAGTTGAAAACAGCAGGTCTGGGATAGGTAGTAAGTCCGAAGAACAGGTTAGGATTCTATAGTCGCAGGCAGAACAGTTGAAACTGGAGCAGCAGCACGGCCAGGTGGACTGAGGACAGCAAGGAGTAATCATGCCAGGTAGTCCTGAGGCATGGTCCTAGGGCTCAGGTCCTCCGAGAGAGAGAAAGAAAGAGAGAATTAGAGAAAGCATACTTAAATTCATACAGGACACCTGATAAGACAGGAGAAGTACTCCAGATATAACAAACTGACCCTAGCCCCACGACACAAACTAATACAGCATAATTACTGGAGGCTGAGACAGGAGGGGTCAGGAGACACTGTGGCCCCATCCGATGATACCCCCGGACAGGGCCAAACAGTAAGGATATAACCCCACCCACTTTGCCAAAGCACAGCCCCCACACCACTAGAGGGATATCTTCAACCACCAACTTAGCATCCTGAGACAAGGCCGAGTATAGCCCACAAAGATCTCAGCCACGGCACAACCCAAGGGGGAGCGCCAACCCAGACAGGAAGATCACATCAGTGACTCAACCCACTCAAGTGACGTACCCCTCCTAGGGACGGCATGGAAGAGCACCAGTAAGCCAGTGACTCAGCCCCTGTAATAGGGTTAGAGGCAGAGAATCCCAGTGGAAAGAGGGAAACCGGCCAGGCGGAGACAGCAAGGGCGGTTCGTTGCTCCAGAGCCTTTCCGTTCACCTTCACACTCCTTTCCGTTCACCTTCACCAGACTACACTCAATCTTATGACCCACTGAAGAGATGAGTCTTCAGTAAAGCCTTAAAGGTTGAAACCGAGTCTGCGTCTCTCACATGGGTAGGCAGACCATTCCATGAAAATGGAGCTCTATAGGAGTAAGCCCTGCCTCCAGCTGTTTGCTTAGAAATTCTAGGGACAATTAGGAGGCCTGTGTCTTGTGACCGTAGCGTACATGTAGGTATGTAGGTATGTACGGCAGGACCAAATCAGAGAGATAGGTAGGAGCAAGCCCATGTAATGCTTTGTAGGTTAGCCATAAAACCTTGAAATCAGCCTTTGCCATGACAGGAAGCCCGTGTAGGGAGACTAGCACTGGAGTAATATGATCAATTTTTTTGGTTCTAGTCAGGATATAGTAGCCGTAAGTAGCACTAACTGAAGTTTATTTAGTGCTTTATCCGGGTAGCCGGAAAGTAGAGCGTTGCAGTAGTCTAACCTAGAAGTAACAAACGCCTGGATGAATTTTTCTGCATAATTTTTGGACAGAAAGTTTCTGATTTTTGCAATGTTACATAGATGAAAAAAAGCTTTCCTTGAAACAGTCTTGATATGTTTGTCAAAAGAGACAACTATCAAGATTAATTCACAGATTCAACAGAAGATCTCTGTTTCTTGGGACCTAGAACAAGCCAAGCATCTCTGTTTTGTCCGAGTTTAAAAGTAGAACGTTTGCAGCCATCCACTTCCTTATGTCTGAAACACAGGCAATTTTGGGGCTTCACCGTGTTTCATTGAAATGTATAGCTGTGTATCATCTGCATAGCAGTGAAAGTTAACATTATGTTTTTGAATGACATCACCAAGAAGTAAAATATATAGTGAAAACAATAGTGGTCCTAAAACGGAACCTTAAGCACCGAAATTTACAGTTGATATGTCAGAAGACAAACCATTCCCAGAGACAAACTGATATCTTTGACAGATAAGATCTTAACCAATTTGGGTTTCCAATCTCTCCAAAAGAATGTGGTGATCGATGGTATCAAAAGCAGTACTAAGGTCTCGGAGCACGAGGACAGATGCAGAGCCTCGGTCTGATGCTATTCAAAGGTAATTTACCACCATCACAAGTGCAGTCTCAGTGCTATGATGGGGTCTAAAACCAGACTGAAGTATTTCGTATACATTGTTTGTCTTCAGGGCGGCAGTGAGTTGCTGCACAACTGCTTTTTCTAAAAATTTTGAGAGGAATGGAAGATTTGATATAGGCCGATAGTTTTTTATATTATCTGGGTCAAGGTTTGGCTTTTTCAAGAGAGGCTTTATTACTGCCACTTTTAGTGAGTTTGGTACACATCCGGTGGATAGAGAGACGTTTATTATGTTCAACATAGGAGGGCCAAGCACAGGAAGCAGCTCTTTCAGTAGTTTAGTTGGAATAGGGTCCAGTATGCAGCTTGAAGGTTTAGAGGCCATGATTATTTTCATCATTGTGTCAAGAGATATAGTACTAAAACACTTGAGCGTCTCTCTTGATCCTAGGCCCTGGCAGAGTTGTGCAGACTCAGGACAACTGAGCTTTGGAGGAATACGCAGATTTAAAGAGGAGTCCGTAATTTGCTTTCTAATAATCATGATCTTTTCCTCAAAGAAGTTCATGAATTTATTACTGCTGAAGTGAAAGCCATCCTCACTTGGGGAATGCTGCTTTTTAATTAGCTTTGCGACAGTATCAAAAATACATTTCGGATTGTTCTTATTTTCCTCAATTAAGTTGGAAAAATAGGATGATCGAGCAGCAGTAAGGGCTCTTCGATACTGCATGGTACTGTCTTTCCAAGCTAGCCGGAAGACTTCCAGTTTGGTGTGGTGCCATGGTCCGAAACCACCATAAAAAAGCCAGACTACAGTTTGCAACTGCACATGGGGACAAAGATCATACATCTTGGAGAAATGTCCTCTGGTCTGATGAAACAAAAATACAACTGTTTGGCCATAATGACCATCATTATGTTTGGAGGAAATAGGGGGAGGCTTGCAAGCCGAAGATGTGGCAGCATCATGTTGTGGGGGTGCTTTGCTGCAGGAGGGACTGGTGTACTTCACAAAATAGATGGCATCATGAGGGAGGGTAAATGATGACCCACTGGGAATGTGATGAAAGAAATAAAAGCTCAAATAAATCACTCTCTACTATTATTCGGAAATGTCACATTCTTAAAATAAAGTGGTGATCCTAACTGACCTAAAACAGGGATTTTTTACTTGGATTAAATGTCAGGAATTGTGAAAACTGAGTTTAAATGTATTTGGTACATTTCCGACTTTAACTGTAGAAATACGTGCGTACCTTTCCAAATCAATCAAATGAATTTACCACAGGTGGACTTCAATCCAGTTGTAGAAACATCTCAATGATGATTCATGGAAACAGGAGGCACCTGAGCTCAATTTTGAATCTCATATTAAAGGGTCTGAATACTTACATATAAGGTTTTAACATTTTTTTAAATAAATTTGCAAACATAAAAACAAACAAAAAAAGTAATTTTGTCATTATGGGGTATTGTGTGTAGATTGCTGAGGAAATGTTTTTATTTAATATTTTTTTAGAATCAGGCTGTAACGTAACAAAATTTGGAAAAAGTCAAGGGGTTTGAATACTTTCCAAAGGCACTGTAGGTGCACGCATGCACACACACATCATAATTAGACAGAATAAAGGGTTTTCTCCTGAATAAATTGATCATGGCTATTCCATTGTCACTTAAAATCAGCATTCAATCAAGCCTTTGTGGAAGGAGATGCCGCCCCAAAGTCTTACCATGAATCAAGATAATCAGGAAAAACTAAAGCCAATCACTGGGAGATAAATGGACGATTGGAGACACAAAAGTGTGTGTCCTGTAAGAGGTGATACATTTAGCCAGAGTGATATATTGATTGCCTTCTCTCGCTTTTGTGCGGTCCACTGTATTCCTCATCATACCCCAAGTGATGACACTGGAGATTGAAACAAAATAAATGTCGCTAATGAAGGATCCATCTGATACCTAGTCTTCCAGTTTAGAATGTGGAAATTTGACCAGTAAAATGGTTTCTGGGACAGTGTGGGGTAAACACTTTCCTATTCCCCTTCAAAAAACTATTACTTACAATACAGTAGGGTGGTCATTATTGAGTTAATCATAACCAGAGTAAAGGGAGCAATTTCTTTCCATAAAAATGGATACTGCGATGACCACATTCATTTAAATTATTGCTTATGAACAATTGATTATTAAACGAGCCCCAGAAGAGGTGTCATTCATGTATATGGTTCATGGTAGCCTGTCTGTCATCGTGTCTCTTCTCCATGTCTATAACTTCAACAGGAGATAATGTGCTGCCATGAACACGATTTTCCTTTCTGTGATGATACAGCAACAGCTGCTGAGCCACATACACGGCTTCTCATTATTCGCAATACTCATTACCTCTTCATCGATCGCCTCTCCCAATTTACTGCTTGAGGTAAATCATTGTCCCTTCAAAACGTACAATAAGCACCTTGGGCCACCCGTGCGCATTGAGCCAGCCTTTGATTTACTAGTGCTGAATGTTAAATCAATATTGTGGAGGATATTGTGACTTCTGAGACTCCCCGGTCAGACTTATCAGACCCATGTAATTAGTGGCATCTGGGAAATCAAGAAAGAGACTGAGTCTGTCTGTCAGGGGGGAGAGAAGACAGTCGTGTGGCTACACATTTTCAAACATGTAATGAACAACTTTCTCTACTGTAATGACTGAATGTAATGCATTAGTGGTGAGAGCGGGTGGGAGCCTGCCTGGGAGGATGTTCATATTGGGTTTTGGACCGCCTTATGTAACCAACAGGATCAATCTGTCTCTGAGTGGATTCTGACAGACTTGGTCAGGTACTGAAGGAGGTATAGATGCACTTAGAGCTTACCCACCTGCATCTGATACTAAAGCTTTTACCTAAAGCCCCCTAGAGAACCTGGCACTCCATTTAGCTTCGTCCTCCTGCTAAATGCACAGGCACTTACCGCCTCAAATAGCTGCGAAAGCGATTCTCAGTGAGAGCAAAAATACAACAAATAATGCAAGTTTTACACCCACTGCACACATTCTCCTAAAACGATCCAATGACTAATACAAACAGTCCATTGATGCAGGGAGAGAGGTTTCTCAATCGCGTGGTAAAGACTCATACATAGGAACCCTTTAAAAGAAAAGGGAGAGTTCAAAACATCACATGTGAATGAGGAAAAACACAGAAATAGCACTGTTAGGAAACATGAGGTAGCTGAACGTGATCGTCTTGTATAAGAAAAAGAAAAGGCTCCAACCGAAGCAAGACAAATGCCAATGCACATGAAACAATGTCTTCAGTGCCAGACCAAACACCATCTTTTTGAGGGCAAAATGCAATCAACCACCAACAGCAGACCAGCTGCAGAGCAGTCAGAACATGAGTATTTATATCTGCAATAAAGCCCCTTTGTGGGGAAAACTTTCTGATTGGCTGGGCCTGGCTCACAAGTGGGTGGGCCGATGCGCTCACAGGCCCACCCATGGCTGCACACCAGCTCAGTGATGGGAAATCCATAGATTAGGACCTAATGAGTTTATTTTAATTGACTGATTTCCTGATGTAACTCAGCAAAAATGAAATGAAATTGCTGCATGTTGCATTTATATTTTTGTTCATTATAATATTCTAAGTGTGATCCCCTGCACTGGCTCTGTGGTTGACTGCTCTGCGCTGAATCTTGTTATAGATACCCAGCCTTCCCACTGAGCTCTGTGAGTTCTGCCATTTCTCCATCCTCACCAGTAATTGCCAGGTATTTTTAGGTTTGCCAGCGTAGGGTCATTAAAACAAATGGAGGGAGATAGCACAGAAAGAGATCTCCCTAGGCTCCCCAGAGGTAAGTGGGGAGAGGATTGTCGAGGTCACACACTACTATTTTTTCAATTAGGAACCCTGGGATTGATAAGGCTTTTATCAAAGAGGGAGGGTGGCAAGGCTGGATCACCGACACTGTTATACTGTTGAAGTAAAATCAGGGTCAAAAGAGAGAAGTTTGAGGCTTGCTTCAGGACTGAGATGGTTATCTACTGTATCAGGATGGAGAAGCTCATGTTGGGTAGTGCCTTGTACATGCCAGACACTTATTTTAGCCATTTTATAAGCCAAACAAATTGCAATTGGTTTAAAGAAAAAGTGCACGTTTATTCTTGACCTGATATTTTTATACTATATATTTCAAATGAAATGTTCATTAGGATCAAAAAAATTAACTAAATCTCCTCCGTCATGTTACATATTACATATTGAAATAATGAATATGTTACATATTGCAATAAATACTTAATTTATAATTCCATGATTAGTAACAAAAATACATTATTGACTTCATTTCACGGTATCGAGAGTCTTTAGCTACGGTACCTCTCACAACGCCAAGGAGACTATGAAGAATCTCTCTGGGCAACTGACTGACAACTCCACATGTCCCTAGTTCACTGCTACATAATAAAGCGCTCCTCCATTTCATGACGACAGACATTGTAGAGAAGAGAGTCTGCCTTTGTTTTTTTTATCACCAAGTCCAATACCAGCCCTGTCTGTTGGTTTAGCTTTAAGCTGCTGTAGACAAGGTTGAGTCAAGAAGCCCCAGAAAGGTGGTAGAGAGTCAGGAAGCTGAACATCATGACAACCAGCACCAGACCAATCAGGACCTGCTGGACCCACAGACACTGGTCCAGCTTCTGCTCCAGCCTGGCGTTACACACCATCACACGCATCAGCTGCAGAGGAGAGCATTTGATTACTTAATCTTACTAATTTATTCACTTTTCAGTCTCCCATATCAATTTGACACTACTAAAATGTTTCAGAAAACTACACAATTCACCATAATTATAACCCCAATGGCTCTAATTGTGTAAAAAAAGATTATACAAAGAAAGTAAATCAAGTTCAAGTACAGAAAATACATTGGTTAATATGCAGTGCCTATAGAAAGTCTACACTCCCATTATATATATATATCTATATATAAAATACACACACACACACACACACACACACACACACATTTTACATTATATTGTGTTACAAAGTGAAATTAAAATGGATGTAATTGTCATTTTTTGTCAACTATCTAAACAAAATATTCTATAATTTTAAAGATGAATGGAATATAAAAAAACAAAAATACCTTGATTAGATAAGATACCCCCCTGAAATGCTGACCACACCACTCGCGTTACATGCGTGAGCATTTCAAAATAAATGTACACATACATGTAATTCAATCATTTCATCCAAACTGCTCGCAAGTGTCTGCATAACCAGGCATTAAAATAGAACTCCAAGTCCCACCTCTCCCATCTCCTCATTTGTGTTTAGGAGCATATACCCACGTGGGTGATTGAAAGATGAAGTGAAGTCCACACTCCAGTCCAGTTGTTGGTGGTAATGCACCTTAAATTTGGTTGCCAACTGCCATATAAAGTCCAAAAGAGAAGAAGCCTTAAGGGAGGAGAGATTACTAGAAACAAACTCAATTTACCCTTTTATCTGTGGATTAATTGTCGGAGTAGAGGACCTTATGCATTTCTGGTAAAATAACAACCCAATGTTTATATCCCAGAACAAATTAGCTACCAACCGCAAGCCAGCTAGTTAAATTGCCATGAATGTTTAATGTGTTTTGACCAGTCCGCAAATGAATATAGTTGGTTCAGAGTTAGTTTTTATTTTCAACCTGCGTCTCCTGATCGTGTCTGGATGGACAAAATCAACATGTGTGCGATTTAGTCCGTATGTGCTTCATTACACGTTAGAAACACCTTTGGCAGTGATAACAGCTGTAAGTCTCCTGGGGTAAGTGGAGTAATAACTTTTCACACCCGTATTGTGCAATATTTCCCCATTATTATTTTCTAAATTCTTCAAGCTCTGTCAAGGTGTTGGGGACCATTGCTAGACAGCCATTTTCAATTCTTGGCATATATTGAACAGATTTAAGTAAAAACTGTAACTTGGCCACCCACAAAAATTCACTGTGTAGATTTTGCCTTCTGATGTGGGTTATTGTCCTGCTGGAAGGTGAATTCCTCTCCCAGTGTCTGGTGTAAAGTAGACTGAAGCACGTTTTCCTCTAGGATTTTGCCTGTGCTTAGCTCCATCCCGTTTCTTTTCGTCCTGAAAAGCTCCCCAGTCCTTAACGAGTACAAGCACACCCATAACATGATGCAGCCACCACCATGCTTGAAAATAAGGAGGTAGTTACTCAGTGACGTGTTGGATTTGCCCCAAACATACAGCTCTGCATTTATGCCAAAAAGTTTATTCCTTTGCCGTGTTTTTTTGCTGTATTACTTTAGTGTCTTGTTGCATGTTTTGGAATATATATTCTATATATTTGTATTCTTCTTTTCACTGTCATTTAGGTTATTATTGTGGAGTCTACACAATAATGATACATGCTCAGTTCTCCCATCACAGCCATTGAACTCTGCAGCTGTTTTAAAGTCACCAATGGCCTCATGTTAAACCTCTGGGGTAGGGGGCAGTATTTTGACCCCCGGATGAAAAGCCTACCCAAAGTAAACTGCCTGTTACAGGAGCTAGGATATGCATATAATTGGTAGATTTAGATAGAAAACACTCTAAAGTTTCTAAAACTGTTAAAATTATGTCTGTGAGTATAACAGAACTGATATGGCAGGCGAAACCCGAGGACAAACCATCCCCCCAAAAGATAATTTCAGCTCACCACTATTTTCAATGGCTAGTACTATAATTATAAGCCCAAGTCCTCCCAAATTGCAGTTCCTATGGCTTCCTATAGATGTCAACCGTCTTTAGAAAGAATTACAGGCTGGTTTTTGGAAGAAATTACCAAGAAATTGTAGTTTTTCTAGGTGGCTCCCATTTTGGCTGTAGTGTTTCCATGCGCGAGGAGGAAAGCGCGTTCTTTCTTCTTTATCTCCGGTAATGAACATACTATTCTCCGTCTTAAATTGTATTGTTTATTTGCGTATTAGGATACCTAAGGTTTGATTATAAAAGTTGTTTGACATGTTTGGAAAAGTATTAGTAACGTTTGGGATTCATTTTGTATGCATTTTGTGGAAGGGAAACTGAGTGGATTATTGACTGAATGACGTGCGCCAACTAAACTGAGTTTTTATGGATATAAAGAAGGACATTATCAAACAAAATGATCATTTGTGATGTAACTGGGACCTTTTGGAGTGCCAACAGAGGAAGATCAAAGGTAAGGCATTTTTTATATCGCTATTTCTGACTTTCGAGTCGCACCTGCCTGGTTGAAATATGATTTTCATGTGTTTGTATGTGGGGTGCTGTCCTCAGATAATTGCATGGTTTGCTTTCGCCATAAAGCCTTTTTGAAATCTGACACGGCGGCTGGATTAACAAAAAGTACAGGTTTATTTTGATGTATAACACATATTTTCAAGAATGTTAAATATTTGAATTTAGCATTTTTGAATTTCGCGCTCTGCAATTTCACTGGATGTTGGCCAGGTAGGATGCCGTCCCACATACCCGTAAGAAGTTAACATCCCTGAGCAGTTTCATTCCTGTCCTGCAGCTCAGTTCAGTTTGATGTTCAGCCAAATTTTACTTCTGAACTAATGTAGGGAAGGTGAATACTTATGCAACAACTATATTTCACTTATTACATTTTATTACTTGTCACTTTGACATTATGGAGTATTTTGTATTTTGAAATGCAACAAAATGTGAAAAAAGTTCAAGGGGGTGTAGATTTTCTATAGGCACTGTATAGGTTAATAAGTTATTGTGGGATGAGGTGTATATTCCAATCAGAGTTCACCGTTGTGTGCAGGTCTGGGTGGCCATTGGCTCCTCCTTCCACAGGGTTGTCACATCCACTCGGATAGCTCAGAATGGGCTTAGTGCTCTCCAGGAAGTGACATCGTAATCTACAGGAAGGACAGGACACAGTCATGTCAGAAAGGGCCGGGTAGAGGGGATTATCAGCCTGCTAGGTCACCGACATTCACTAGCCATGCTGAGGCAATCTGTGATGTACACTGCAAGACCACAATGGGTTAAGTCAATCAAAGTTATCTTGAGGTCATTATAGATTTTGATAGTGGCATATCAAATGACTACCTGCCCCTTGAATGAACTGGTAATAAAAATGTATAAAAAGGTATTCACATATTCCCATTCCCGTCCATGATGAGACATTGATGGTGGTGTACCTGTGATCCATGATCTTGGTTTTGGGCACGTCCTTCCAGAACTGAGCGAGCTCTGGTGATCCAGCACCAGCGTTCTGCTCCATCTCAGCAGCCATGACCAAGAAGCGGTCCTGCAGAGACGCCTGGTAGCCTGCACAAACACATCCAGGGCACTCGTTCTCTCATTGAACTCTGAATGATATTTAATCTCTGTATATTGTTCAGTTTATGTATCTAGAGTCCTACATATGGATGGGATCACCCCACTGCTGTCAGCATCAAAGTCTCAGAAATATAAGAGTGAAAGAGCTGACTCATTTACAGATACAGTGAGGGTTCTTATCCACTAGAACTTAGTGAACTAGATGGAAGCGATAGATGGCGGCTCTCAAACATGTAATTAATGAGTTTTAAAGTTAAAACCCAGAGAGAGAGAAGAAAACCCTCAAACTTTGGAATAGTGCCAGAATTCAAATCTTCAAAAAACCCATGTCTAGTACATCAGAGGCCATGATTGACATGTCCATGCTTGAACGCCTCGGAACTTCTTATCAGCCAAGTCCCTGCATCCCAACTCAATGTTGGTCTCAAGTGATTGAGGTAAAAACATTGACCTTAGAGGTTTCAGCCTTCCAGGAGAGTTCTGAGAGTGTCTCAATAAAGTTTATTCACCCTCTGTTAGATTGCTGAAGTCTCGGTTTAGGGGAAGATAAGAGATTATTATTTTATCACTCTTAAAATATGTATGTCGGGCAAAAGAAAACTGCACTCTGTCAGCACTTCCCAAAATGAATAGACTGGACCTTTTGATTATTCTGAAGTTTCTGCAGGAGCATTTGGAAACATTCAAAGGACGAAGTAGGTAAGAGGAGGAGAGACAGTGCAGAGAGATAAGATCAGTACTATACCGCCATGTAAAGACACCACTATATCCACAGACGCGCCCGGTTCACAGCTGCTGTTGCTGGGCTTCACTCTGTACTTCTCAGGTGCTGTGGTTCGTACCTGTAGAGGGACACACACACTCAGGTCAGCTTGGAGACAACATTGTGTATTTTGTGCAAATGCACACCACTGTGTATCAGACACACGCACACACACACACACACACACACACACACACACACACACACACACACACACACACACACACACACACACACACACACACACACACACACACACACACACACACACACACACACACCTACCTTGAAGGCCACTTGATTCTTGGACACATTATCGAGGATGATAAGACACTTCCTCTCTGACTCTTTGGTGCCAAAACTCAACTCCTCTGCTGGACTGGAAGAAAGAGAAAAGACAGGAGAAACGGCATATGAAGAGAAGGTTGCTACAACTGAATTTCTGTCTAACTAAATAAATGAATGTATTTTTCTTTAAGCCATTGGCCACAATGGCTATCTGGGTGTTCAAAACAAGCCAATACATCTGTTAAAAGTGGATAGCAACAGCAGCTTGCTTTACAGCGTGCTGTTGTTGTTCCTCTCTGTGATATCTTCGCTTTAACAATCTTTTTGATTAAGCTTTGTGAGCTTAGATGAAGATGTTGCATCCTGAGAGTGATTTTAGTATGATTACCCAGGGACGTGTAACTTCCGTTAGCTTCTGTTAGTTTCTGTTGTTACAAATTTACTAAACAGCTGCTGTACCACCATCTACCTCAATATTATTAGCTAACACATGGCAGATTATGTCCATCTGTGCAGGCATGAGTAAACAAAAAGCCTGATATCCTACAGAGATGCTGAAACCAACGTGTGTGTGTGCCATTTAGCAGAATTATATTCTTCTCTCAACATAAGGAGAGACTTGATTGACGTCAACATGTTCTTTAGCATATTTTTAAAGGGGGTTCTTTCCAGAGAAATAGCGCCTGACTATGTTCCTCTGGGCCAAACGCTCAGTCTCTGATGTGCTGTGTCTCCTCCTGACCCATATGGAGCTGTCTGTCAGGCTCCTGGGTACTAGGCTGCCTCTAGCCTGGCTGAACCCATTTATGGGGAACATGGAGAATTACACCACATTATTATCCAGGTTTAGGGTGAAAACATCTGTGATCTGGCATCAAAGCTGTGAAATCCAGAGCAGCAGTGCAAAAAATCCATGGCCTGAGAAATTAGCCACAAGGTGCTCTGATTCGCTCTTCAACACTCAGCACACCCCATTCACTCAACGCACCCCATTCACTCAGCGCAGGTTTAAGGGATTATTCTGTAATTGGATAATTCAGCCTCAGTGAACACTTCCCCACACAGCAATGCTGTGGAATCCTGATGGCCTGTTACAGTACCTACTGAAAACTCAGTGAAATGGCAAACAGGATTCAAATCTCAGTCTAGCGCATATAATCAAATAAAATGTCATTTGTCACATGCGCCGAATACAACAGGTGTAGACCTTACCCTAAAATGCTTACTTACAAGCCCTTAAACAACAATGCAGTTAAGAAAAATATGTACTAAATAAACTAAAGTAAAAAATAAATAAAAGAGTAACAATAAAATAACAAGGCTATATACAGGGGGTACCGGTACTGAGTCAATGTGTGTGGGTACAGGTTAGTCAAGGTAATTGAGGTAATACGTACACGTAGGTAAGGGTAAAGTGACCATCCATAGATAGATAATAAACAGCGAGTAGCAGCAGTGTAAAACAACAAACAGTCCAGGTAGCCATTTGATTAGCTGTTCAGCTGTCTTATAGTTCGTGGGTAGAAGCTGTTAACTTCTTATGGCTGCAGGGGCAGTATTGAGTAGCTTGGATGCCTGCTCCTCAGTCCCAGTTGCTAATATATGCATATTAGTATTAGTATTGGATAGAAAGCACTCTGAAGTTTCTAAAACTGTTTGAATGATGTCTGTGAGTATAACAGAACTCATATGGCAGGCAAAAACCTGAGAAGAAATCCAAACAGGAAGTGGGAAATTTGAGGTTGGTCGATTTTCAACCCAGGCCCTATTGAATTCACATTGGGATATGAATGAAGTTGCACTTCCTAGGGCTTCCACTAGATGTCAACCGTCCTTAGAAGCTTGAATGAGGATTCTACTGCGTTGTGGGACTGAATAAGAGCTGAATAAGTCAGCTTACTGGCAGAGAACCATTTCCTGGTCACGTGCATTCCACATCATATTGACTTGCGTTACATTCCTCCTCAAGACACAAAGGAATTCTACGGTTGGAAGTTTATTGAAGATTTATGATAAAAACATCCTAATGATTGATTCTATACTTAGTTTGAAATGTTTCTTCGACCTGTAATATAACTTTTTGAAGTTTTTGTCCGAAGAAATGAACAAGCGTTTGGATATGTACAGTATACCAAACACGCTAACAAAAGTAGCTAATTGGACATAAATAAAGGACATTATCAAACAAATCAAACATTTATTGTGGACCTGGGATTCCTAGGAGTGCATTCTGATGAAGATTATCAAAGGTTAGTGATTAAATTTATCTCTATTTGTGCTTTTTGTGACTCCTCTTTTTGGCTGGAAAAATGGCTGAATTTTTCTGTGACTTTTGTGGTGCTTTCACTGTAAAGCATATTTGAAATCGGACACTTGTTGGATTAACAACAAGATTACCTTTAAAATGGTATAAGATGTTTGAGGAATTTTAATTATGAGATTTCTGTTGCTTGAATTTGGCGCTCTGCACTTTCACTGGCTGTTGTCATATCAATCCCGTTAACGGGATTGCAGCCCTAAGAAGTTTTAAGGAGCTTTTAGACCTAGACTTGGTGCTCTGGTACCTCTTGCCGTGCAGTAGCAGAGAGAACAGTATATGACTAGGGTGACTGGAGACTTTGGCAATTTTTAGGGCCTTCCTCTGACACCGCCTGGTATAGAAGTCCTGGATGGCAGGAACCTTGGCCCTAGTAATGTACTGGGCCGTACGCACTACCCTCTGTAGCGCCTTGCTGTCGGAGACTAAGCAGATGCCATACCAGGCATGATGCAACCAGTCAGAATAGTCTTGATGGTGCAGCTCAATAAATTTTTCAGGATCTGGGGACCCATGCCAAATCTTTTCAGTCTCCTGAGGGTGAATTGGCATTGTCGTGACCTCTTCACGACAGTCTTGGTGTGTTTGGACTATGATAGTTTGTTGGTGATGTGGACACCAAGGAACTTGAAGCTCTCAACCTGCTCCACTACAGCCCCATCAATGAGAATGGGGGCGTGCTCGGCCCTCCTTTTCCTGTAGTCCACGATTATCTCCTTTGTCTTGATCACATTGAGGGAGAGGTTGTTGTCCTAGCACCACACTGCCAGGTCTCTGACCTCCTCCCTACAGGCTGTCTCATCGTTTTCGGTGATTAGACCTACCGCCGTTGTGTCGTCGGCAAACTTAATGGTGTGGAGTCGTGCTTGGCCACGCAATCATGGGTGAATAGGGAGTACAGGAGGGGACTAAGCACACGCCCCTGAGGGGCCCCCGTGTTGATGATCAGTGTGGCAGATGTGTTGTTGCCTACCCTTACCACCTGGTGACAGCCTGTCAGGAAGTCCAGGATCCAGTTGCAGAGGTAGGTGTTTAGTCCCAGGGTCCTTAGCTTAGTGATGAACTACAAACTACAATGTAGAAAATGAGTATGAAAATGAGTAGGTGCCCAAACCTTTGACTGCTACTGTAGGTATTACAGACTCGGCCAGGGACAGGATGAAAATGTCAGTGAAGACACTTGCCAGTTAGTCAGCACATGCTTGGAGTACATGTCCGGGTAATTCGGTTGGCGAATTCGTCTGGCCCTGCGGTATTGTGAATGTTGAGCTTTTTAAAAGGTTTTACTTACATTGGCCAAGGTGTTATCACACAGTCGTCCGGAACAGCTGGTGCTCTCATGCATGCTTGCCTCGAAGCCCGCATAGAATTAATTTAGCTCGCCTGGTAGGCTTGTGTCATTGGGCAGCTGGCGTCTGGGCTTCTCTTAGTAGTCCGTAATAGTTTGTTAGCCCTGCCGCATCCAACCAGCGTCAGAGCCAGTGTAGTAGGATTCAATCTTAGTCCTGTATTTACGCTTTGCCTGTTTGATGGTTCCTCTGAGGGCATAGCGGGACTTCTTATAAGAGTCCAGGTAAGAGTCCCGCTCCTTGAAAGCAGCAGCTTTACCCTTTACCTCCGTGCAGATGTTGCCTGTATTCCATGGCTTCTGGTTGGGGTATGTATGTAGGTCACTGTGGAAACAAGGTCATCGAACTTATTGATGAAGCCAGGTGACTGATATGGTGTACTCCTCAATGCCATTGGATGAGTCCCGGAACATATTCCAGTCTGTCCTAGCAACAGTCCTGTAGCATAGCATCTGCGTCATCTGACCACTTCCGTATTGAGCGAGTCACTGGTACTTCCTGCTTTAGTTTTTGCTTGTGAGCAGGAATCAGGAGGATAGAATTATGGTCCGATTTTTCAAAATGGAGGGCGAGGGAGAGCTTTGTACGCGTCTCTGTGTGTGGAGTTTCCCCCCTCATTGCACATGTACTATAACATGCTGGTAGAAATGAGGTAAAACTGATTTAAGTTTCCCTGCATTAAAGACCCCAACCACTAGGAGCGCCACCTCTGGATGAGCATTTTCTTGTTTGCTTATGGCTTTATGCAGTTTGTTGAATGCCAGCATCGGTTTGTGGTGGTAAATAGACAGCTACAAAAAATATAGATGAAAACTCTCTCTGTAAATAGTGTGGTCTACAGCTTACTATGAGATACTCTACCTCAGGCAAGCAAAACTTTGAAACTTCCTTAATACTTGATTTCGCACACCAGCTGTTATTTACAAATAGACACAGACCACCAACCCGTGTCTTACTGGAGGCAGCTGTTCGGTTTTGCCAACTGTATATTATCCATGTCGTCGTTCTGTCATGACTCTGTGAAACTTAAGATTTTACAGTTTTTAAATGTCCCGGTGGTAGGATAGTCTTGAACGGAGCTCATCCAGTTTATTCTCCAATGATTGCACATTGACCAATAGGACGGATGGTAGAGGTGGGTTACCCACTCGCCAACAAATTCTCACAAGGCACCCGGACCTGCGCCCCCTGTATTGGCGTGTTCTCTTCATGCAAATGACAGGGATTTGGGCCTGGTCGGGTATCTGGAGTATAACCTTTGCATCTGACTCGTTAAAGAAAAAAATCTTTGTCCAGTTCAAGGTGAGTAATAGCTGTTCTGATATCCAGAAGCTATTTTCGGTCTTAAAAGATGGTGGAAGAAACATTATGTACAAAATAAGTTAAACAACGTGAAAAAACACACAAAATAGCACAATTGGTTAGGAGCCCATAAAACAGCAGCCATCTCCTCGGGCGCCATTCTTTAAAGTATCTCATTGTACATTCCATAGGGTACGGCTCCTCTAAACAGATTGTTCCAACTTCCTTCCTCTCCACATTCTCCTGTATTTATTCTTTGCCCCAGTAAAGTGTTGAGGAGCACAGCGCTCCCCTGAGCCCAGAATGACTCTCTAGACTCCAAGAAACCTTTTGACAAACATATTCTGAAGATCAAAGCCTCCCCTCTCATGCCCCTCCCCTCTCAGTGCGTTCTGCCTTCCTCATGGTCTCACTGGAATCAGGACTAACACAGCTCAGAGACATAATTGCATCTAATACGTAGCCCTGAGCTGTCAAATCTCACATCAAAGTGTCAGCTCTCCGAAAAACTGAACTCGACAGAAATGACTAGGGAAAAGAGGAATGATCTGATTTGACATCAAAATAGCCATCAATGGAGGTAGCTCAACTACTGTACCTGAAGTCAACCTCAACAGCAACAACAGCACCCCATACAGGTCACCTTAAATCAACAAATTCTTATAAAATGATTAGGAAAGATAAAGTTCTTTCAAATAACATAGAACACTGAATAATGGCGCTCTATAATCAGCCTCAAGATAAATGATACATCCGCTTCAACACAAAAGAGTACAATTAGGTAACAGAATGACCTTGAACTATGTTTTGCACAAAAGTGTCACTCGATCACTAATGCCACATTCATTTAGCCATCCAATTTGCATGGGGACTACTGGTTGCTCCTTGGTCAATATGGGAGGTAATAGTCGGTATGATCAATCAATTAATTTGATTGAATATCACAGCACAGTAATTAACTGCACCAACTGATTTCCACGCAATGCACTATTGATCGCAGGCATCCTTTATTTCTGTTCAGATACTACAAGATCAATCGATCCATCCTGGTGCAAACATATTGATATCTGTCTCTGGGCTTGAGTGTCAAAAACACATTCATCCTAAACTCTACAACCCATTCAAATCCTTCCCATGTGGATATGGATTAGCTACAGCCTAGTCACTGTGCTACTAGTCCTGCTATTCTTTAAGCATTGAGTGCAGCTAAGAGATGCTGATTTCCAAATCAAACCCTAGTCCCTCCTGAATTTTTAGAAAATCTTGTATATCTGCAACTATTGGATAAACAATATGGTGAAAATTCCACCCAGAAGGCAAAGTGAAAGAATTAGCATATTGCTTATAAATTTTCAATACTTTCTGAGATACAGGAGTGCCTAGCGAGTAAGGGTTGATTTGATATTCAGCAAGAGAAGACTAAGAGAGGGCTGCATTGAATACCTGACGTTTAGAAGAGGGCCCTTGAATGTGGTCAGTGGCTTCCTAGCTCCCTTCGTCCGACAGTCTCCTTTGTCGTTGTCATCCAGTTTCAGACTGCTCAGACTCTCCTCAGAAAAATACACCTGAAACAAGACAACAGTTGATAATTCATCAGTTCATCATTCTCAGTGCTTTGTTTGGAGAGGTGTTCTAAAAAGATACATATTCTCATAAGTAATATTTATTCATTTCTAAGTAAAACTATTAAAGGCTTAACTATAGTCATCCAGAAGAGGCGCTCCTAGTGGCCGTGGACTTCAATGCAGGCAAACAAATTCGTTTTACCTCATTTCTATCGGCATGTCACATGTGCAACCAGAGAAAAAAAAGAAAAAGACAATTTTGTTTTTGAAATAACTATACTACCTTTACTCCACACACAGAGATGCATACAAAGCTCTCCCTCCCCCTCCATTTGGAAAATTTGAGCAAGACCTTTAAACAGATCAACATTCACAAAGCCACGAGGCCAGACGGATTACCAAGATTTGTACTCAAAGCATGCGCGGACCAACTGGCAAGTGTCTTCACTGACATTTTTAACCTCTCCCTGATTGAGTCCGTAATACCTACATGTTTCAAACAGACCACCATAGTCCCTGAGCCCAATAAAGCGAAGGTAACCGGCCTAAAAGGACTTCCCTGTAGCACTCAAGTCTGTAGCCATGAAGTGCCCTCGAAAGGCTGGTCATGGCTCACAACACCATCATGCCGGAAACCCTAGACCCACTCCAATTCGCATACCGCCCAAACAGATCCACAGATGATGCATCTCAATCGCACTCCACGCTGCCCCTTTCCCGCCTGGACAAAAGGAACACCTATGTGAGAATGCTGTTCATTGACCACAGCACAGCATTCAACACCATAGTGCCCACAAAGTTCATCAATAAGGACCCTGGGACTAAACACCTGCCTCTGCAACTGGATCCTAGACTTCCTGACGGGCCGCCCCTAGGTGGTAAGGGTAGGCAACAACACATCTGCCACGCTGATCCTCAACACTGGAGCCACTCAGGGGTGCATGCACAGTACCGTCCTGTATTCGCTGTTCACCCATGACTGTGTGGCCAAGCACGACTCCAACACCATCATTAAGTTTGCCGACCACACAACGGTGGTAGGCCTGATCACTGACAATGATGAGACAGCCTATAGGGAGGAGGTCAGAGACCTGGCAGTGTGGTGCCAGCATAACAACCTCTCCCTCAATGTGAGCAAGACAAAAGGAGCTGATCGTGGACTACAGGCAAAAGAGGGCCAAACAGGCCCCCTTTAACATCGACGGGGCTGTAGTGGAGCGGGTCGAGAGTTAAGTTCCTTGGTGTCCACATCACCAACGAACTATCATGGTCTAAACACTTCACAGTTGTGAAGAGGGCACGACAATGCCTTTTCCCCCTCAGGAGACTGAAAAGATTTGGCATGGGTCTCCAGGTTCTGAAAAATGTTTTGAGCTGCACCATCGAGAGCATCATGACCAGTTGGCAGCTGCTCGGCCCTCCGACCACAATGCCCTACAGAGGATAGTGTGCGCGGTCCAGTACGTCGCTGGGGCCAAGCTTCCTGACATCCAGGACCTATATACTAGGCGTGTCAGAGGAAGGCCCAAAAAATTGTCAAAGACTCCAGTCACCCAAGTCATACTGTTCTCTCTGCTACCAAACGGCAAGAGGTACCGGTGCGCCAAGTCTAGCACCAAAAGGCTCCTTAACAGCTTCTACCCCCAAGCCATAAGAGTGCTGAACAATTAATCAAATGGCCACCCGGACTGCTGCTACTGGCTGTTTATTATATATGCATAGTCACTTTACAAATTACCTCGACTAACCTGTACCTCCACACATTGAGGTACCGGTACCCCCTGTATATAGCCTCGTAATTGTTAGTTAATTTTCTTGGTGTTACTTTTTGATTTGATTATATTTTTATTTATTTTTTTAACTATTTATTTCACTGCATTTTTGATAAAGGACTTTAAGTAAGCATTACACGGTAAGGTCTACCTGTTGTATTCAGCAAATCCGATATAAAATTGGATTTATTTCAAATTATATCAGTTAAATACATTTTGGGACTGTGTGTGACAGGTCATTTCATTTCCTAAATAACCACATCAATCCCCATGACAACCCCTGAACATTGTTCACAGTATAGTGAGGAAACAAGAAGAGGAACCCTACAAACACATGTCCTGTGAGAACACATGGTCCCATGGCTAGTCAGCACTTTCACTTCAATAAACGTAAACTTTCGCCCACATCCAACTCCCTCCCTCATACACCCACCCACACAATGAGTTCACGAGACCACAGAACAGCCGATATGAACACGTGGTTTGTTCAACGTTGGCAGAAAGTTATGGAAAGACAGGTGAAAGGTCAGTTGTGGTGGGACGAGCGTAATTTGGCCTCTATAGTATATTACCAAGGCCAGTCCCACAGCTTGAGTAAGCCAGGTGGGAGATAGGGAGAGGGGGAGTGCAGTAGGAGAGAGAAGATGTGATAGGATGGGAGAGTTGGATGAGAGGTGACTGGGGTGTGCCTGTGATCCGTGTACAAGCACTAATGAGTCAAATGGGGAGTGTGTCTTCTACTGTGATAAGCAACACACACCTCCACCAGGCCGCTGCGACACACACAGATGACACAATAAAGACATCAAGAGACACTGAGCTGCTTCTGAAATGTCTATTTTTATTCAGTGTTCAAATCAAGTGCAATACACAACAGGGATTAATTAGCTACTGTTGAAATGTGCATGAGCATAATTGACTGGCAGAGACTAATCTGTTGAATAAATAAAAAACTACAGAATTTCCGTTGATTAAATAGACTATCAAATAATTGCATAAGAGTTACAGTCATAACTAAATCAATTGTTAATCAAACAGTGAAAAACAAAATGTTCAGTTTATCATTCTGGTTAATCAAAACCAGGATCAAAATACTCTGACCTACCGTTATTGATCACCAGCCCCGAGAGTTCAAATGTTTATTTTACACAACGTTTTCACCAAACAGCAAACATCTTGCAAGGTAAGCTTCAATTTGGTCTGTGTTTGGGCTATATGGGGGTATCAAATTAATCCTTACGTTGGTAGGAACAAATATAGCCTATTGTCAATGTTATCTGATGATGTATGACTTAATGGCAACATTGAATGTCTACTGAGTGACTAATAAATGCGCATGAAAAATATGAAAAAACTTCAATATCCCACGTATGTCCCCCGACACCACCACAATGTTTGAGAGAGGTTGGTGTTGTAGAAATATCATTTTTTAGTGAACAATAACTTTTAGGGACATCCAGTGTGCAAAAACTGTGCAATTACCACATTCAGACACTTTGGAGAGAAGGACACTTGAATGTACCCTGGATACCCCATAACACCGATACAATGTTTGAGTGAGGTTTATATGGAAGAAATTGTGTTTTTAGACTGAAAAATGTGCATTTAGGGATTGCAAATATGTAATAGCACTGGTATTATCTAATTTACAGACATATGCCACTGTGGAGAGGTTTAGCGACACTTGGAAATGTCCCGTGACCACACTTGACACCACTTACTAAAACATCTGCCCATTTCTAGTGGTTAGGTCTATCAATCCCATATTTCTTCTGATATTGTTCACATGTTGTGGAAGCCACCTGATGCGTTTCCAGCTCTGGGCATCAATAATTAACTTATAGCTTGTCAATGAAAGATCAATTTCAAAATAAAATAAGTAATTTTGTGTGTGCTTGAGATTGTGTTCCCTGAACTATGTAACTATCTATCTATCTATCTTCTGATCATTTCCTCACAATCTTACAGATGACTTCTTTCCAAATATACCAAGTGTTAGCATGTCAGAATCATGTAATTACACATGAATAGCAGTTACTTTTGGGTATCTCTATTTAGGCGGAAATCTACATTTTGCCATTACATCTAATATTAATCCTACTGGCTAAAATGTGAAATCACCCAAAAAATGACATAGGGTCAGGAACAAACATTTAGAAATTAAAAAGGACCGTCTTGCCACTACGCTGGAGTGAATGAGGCTGATCTAGGCAGCAGACACAATATGAAATCCATATATCCAGAAATGACTAAGAAATGTAGCCAGTATGAAATTCTTGAATTGATAACATGATTTGTCGGCAGCGTCCCCAAGCAGACCGTGAAATGACTGTCCGATGATCTGTGCACAGTTTTTTAAAATGCCATTCATCTGGATTTCGCCTATCGAGAGGATTAAATGCATAGAAATATAATGAATTAAAACGGACAAGTCATTGACTTGAATGGGGACTCCTATCTGATAGCCGAATCCGGAGAAATAACTTTTGAAAGACGGGGCCCTGGAGTGGTTATTGACAGTAAGGCACAATACAGATGATTTTTGAAAAGTTGCTCTCTCGTCGTTTGAAACGGTGTCGATACACAGAGGTAGGTCTTGCAATTACAGGTATATCTGTAATAAGGTAAGTGCAAATCTGCTAACGTAGGTGCGGTAAAAATACCAAAAACATTAGCGCTGGTGATAGTATGACTGTATAATTATCTTTCTCTAGTATTATAAACAATGAGTACATTCATCATTATAATAAGCTCATTTGAACTGAACAGTAATGATACAATACAGTATGGTTTTGGATTAAAAAGGTCAGTACAATACATTTAGGCATGTATACACTTGGCTCACTTCCTTTCTTTTCACTACAGAAAAACAATTTCCCTCATGTTATATTAAGTAAGATAAAACACTCAAGTTGGATAAAATACCACCATGCTATAAAGCTGGTCACTGGGACAGGCATCAAGGTTGGAAAGCTTTTCTTCTTTTATGATGCAGTATTGTGAGTAATGTATCTTAGCCTACTTGATTGGCTATGAATTTCTTCAAAAACATAATCAAATTCCAAATCATCTCACGGAGTCCAAAACGTGCAACACATTGTAGGAGTCAAATTTGAAATGTTTGATCCAGGTCCATTTTGGATTCAATCAAAGGCTGAATGAGTCGGTGATGGTGATTAGATGGCGAGGGTGGGGTACTCACACATTCTACATGAGTAAAACCCTCAGACTGCCTTTTCAGACTGCAGAACACTCCAGGACTCAGTACTTCTGCTGGTGAGGCTAAGAGCATAAAATGGCTTACCAAAACCAGCCCTTGGTTCAAAACAGAGAGAAAGGCAATTAGCTGATCGCTCTGGGACGCTACTGTATCAACACTGTTGAGACACACAGGTATTGATTCAGGAGGCAAGACAATATTTATGTAGAGAGAGGAGTAGCAGAACATGATCATGACGGCAGAATGTGTGCAGACAGACAAACTGTAAGCAATGGATATCATGATTGGAGTTAGGACTCTAACCTTAATCAAAGCAAACCAAGAGATTAGCCTATAGCCTAAGTAGATTGTTAGAGTCAACAAAGACCATTGTGCTCACTCGCGTGTATAGATGGACTCATTCACATACCACTCGATCACACAGGCCTACACACAAAACCACACACAGACTGGATGAGGCTCAGGTTTTGGTTTGCCAACCTGATTTATTATAATCTATTACAAGACATTCCCTGATCATGCCAAAGAAATACCAAGGCTGAACCTGAACCATACACCAACCATACCGTTCCCTCTAGTGTTGCGCAAGGCAGGCTGACCCTCCCTGGCCATAAATACATAGCTACACTCCAATGCCACAGCAGAGTGTGTAGCTTGACTCCAGGTCTGTATGTTACAACACCGTCAGCTGGCCATTCCAAGGAAAGGGTTTGGGTGCGAACTATTGGTCCTTGCTATCGGGGATTCTTGGGACATCCCTACCCCACTGAAGTTGAAATGTAAAGTTTTTATGATTAGGTAAGGGTTATGGTTAAAGTTAGGGTTGGTGATAAGGTTTGGGTTTAGGGTAGGGACGTCCCAAGGATTTTGGGTAGCCCTAACTATGTTTATTTACCGACTCATTTGCATATGTCCATTTGTAAATCTAAATCTGTTGTGCATGACTAATGTGGTCTTAATTTACAAGTGGGACTTTGACGTTTTAGGCTCCAGGCGCTTAAGAGGCTCATGCGAGCAGCTTTGCGACGCGTAACTGCCGGGGCCACTCTGGAGAATAGGTCTGTGTATCTGCGTGTGTATATGTACAGAGTCCCCTGTGAGCTACAAAAGTGGTGCAAGTTACCCAAATGGCTTAAATGTAGGGTTGGTGGCATCCAGATTGTCATACCATACATGGGTATTACCGGAAGTGCACACAAGGGCCGTAATATATAGTGGGGCAAAAAAGTATTTAGTCAGCCACCAATTGTGCAAGTTCTCCCACTTAAAAAGATGAGCGAGGCCTGTAATTTTCATCATAGGTACACTTCAACTATGACAGACAAAATGAGAAAAAAAATCCAGAAAATCACATAGTAGGATTTTTAATGAATTTATTTGCAAATTATGGTGGAAAATAAGTATTTGGTCACCTACAAACAAGCAAGATTTCTGGCTCTCAGAGACCTGCCTCTTTAAGAGGCTCCTCTGTCCTCCACTCGTTACCTGTATTAATGGAACCTATTTGAACTTGTTATCAGTATAAAAGACACCTGTCCACAACCTCAAACAGTCACACTCCAAACTCCACTATGGTCAAGACCAAAGAGCTATCAAAGGACACCAGAAACAAAATTGTAGACCTGCATCAGGCTGGGAAGACTGAATCTGCAATAGGTAAGCAGCCTGGTTTGAAGAAATCAACTGTGGGGGCAATTATTAGGAAATGGAAGACATACAAAACCACTGATAATCTCCCTCGATCTGGGGCTCCACGCAAGATCTCACCCCGTGGGGTCAAAATGATCACAAGAACGGTGAGCAAAAATCCCAGAACCACACGGGGGGACCTAGTGAATGACCTGCAGAGAGCTGGGACCAAAGTAACAAAGCCTACCATCAGCAACACACTACGCCTACAGGGACTCAAATCCTGCAGTGCCAGACGTGTCCCCCTGCTTAAGCCAGTACATGTCCAGGCCCGTCTGAAGTTTGCTAGAGAGCATTTGGATGATCCAGAAGAAGATTGGGAGAATGTCATATGGTCAGATGAAACCAAAATATAACTTTTTTGTAAAAACTCAACTCGTCGTGTTTGGAGGACAAAGGATGATGAGTTGCATCCAAAGAACACCATACCTACTGTGAAGCATGGGGATGGAAACATCATGCTTTGGGGCTGTTGTTCTGCAAAGGGACCAGGACGACTGATCCGTGTCAAGGAAAGAATGAATGGGGCCATGTATCGTGAGATTTTGAGTGAAAACCTTCCATCAGCAAGGGCATTGAAGATGAAACGTGGCTGGGTCTTTCAGCATGACAATGATCCCAAACACACCGTCTGGGCAACGAAGGAGTGGCTTCGTAAGAAGCATTTCAAGGTCCTGGAGTGGCCTAGCCAGTCTCCAGAGGGAGATGAAAGTCCGTGTTGCCCAGCAACAGCCCCAAAACATCACTGCTCTAGAGGAGATCTGCATGGAGGAATGGGCCAAAATACAGTGTGTGAAAACCTTGTGAAGACTTACAGAAAATGTTTGACCTCTTGTCATTGCCAACAAAGGATATATAACAAAGTATTGAGATAAACTTTTGTTATTGACCAAATACTTATTTTCCACCATAATTTAGAAATACAGATGGTATGATTCAAAAACAATATATTATATATATAAGGTATTTCTAAATTCCCACAGTATACGGTACATTGCCTAAGCCTAATTAAATGCTCAACAGAAGTCTGCTTTGACACAGCACAGTCACAGCATAGCCATAGCGCCCCATTGTCTGACAATGTAGAGACAACACAGCCCTCTGCCAGGAATACAGGACACATAGCTAGCGCAGCTACACCCAGAGAGCTACATCAATAAACACCCAAGACTTCACCGCACTACCATCCAGTTGACATTACACTAAAGAATATGAAACAGGTAGATCTACTCATACAGGCTAGTCTTCATATGACAGAAATGACAGTAGCCTATCATAGGCTACAATGTGTGTTTGTTTTGCTTGTCACACAAAGTAGAGGCTAAATAGATTGTGCTGTGGATGAACAGTGAAGACCCCGAGGGGAGAGAAAGAGGGGAATGTGTGCAGCATATGCCAGTAATGATGTGCTGACTGTTGCTAGGGTACGGCAGCCTAACGACAGCAGAGAGCACTAGATGGTGGAGGTGTGTTAAAGCCTAGAGCTGCAGGTTGTCTCTGATGGGCGCTGGCTGCACGAGGGCCGGCCGGCAACAAAACCATTAGTGGTAACACAAAAGAAAGAAAGTAGGCCCCGCGGGTGTATTCTGGGAACTGCTTTAAACACTGCTGTGAAGTCAGGTAAGCCGAGCTACGCATGCGGGAAAAAGCGTTCTCCCACCGCAGCTAGGAAGAGCTTCTTTGACGCCAGTCAGACTTGACACATTCTCAATAGGGGGCGGCAGGGTAGCCTAGTGGTTAGAGCGTTAGACTAGTAACCGAAAGGTTGCAAGTTCAAATCCCAGAGCTGACAAGGTACAAATCTGTCGTTCTGCACCTGAACAGGCAGTTAACCCACTGTGCCTAGGCCGTCATTGAAAATAAGAATTTGTTCTTAACTGACTTGCCTAGTTAAATAAAGGTCAAAAAATAATAATACAAATTTAAAAAATAGCCTAATGAGAGGAGCCATGGGTTGAGTGAGGGAGACTGAGGTAGATCCAGAGAGTGGGACTGCGATGTGCGGGTACAGTCAGTCAGTCGACAGGAAGGATTAAGCTGCAGCTGGAGACATTGGAAGTCACCTTGACCGAGACAATGAGGAGGAGCTTAACAGCTGCCAAATCATGGCATTAGCGCCTCAACCATTCACAGCTCTCTCCACAGAGGACCCCGATTACATACTGTTATCTCACACTAAACGTTGAGAAATGAAAGGGTCTGGGAGTAAAACGGCACATCAAAGTGAGGAGTAACTCGACTGGACTACTTCTAACGTCTTATTTGACTGCCGAGTGTGGACAGGGTGTGCTTTAATGGTAATTCGAGCTAATGATGAAGATAAAATCTGTCTGCTGTTTCTAAGAGAACCCCATGCAGGGTTAAACCGTCAGTAATCAATTTTAGCTCACTGCAAATACTAACTAAATTCACTCTACTGTTAATGAGTAATAGCAGCAGCCATTATCAGATTTAATGGCAGGCTACCTTAGAAACATGACAACATCTTGTACTAATTCTAAAACTCTAATGGATAAGTAAAACTATTTAAGCCAGATTAGGAGTTTATATGCAGCCAGAGCGTGAATATACAATGTATCTATGCATGTTGTTGTCTTCCTTGCTGTACCTACATTTAGAGAGGAGGACAGAAAATACCAGAGTTGATAAATAAAAGGGGAGCCTTTGTACCTTTTTGGGTTTGACAGCGACCTCGGAGCTGAAGCTTGAGTCCAACTCCTTGCCCTCTGATTCGCCCTCCTTGCTCTCATTGTCATCCTCGCTGACGATTGGTCCATTCTCACAGGTGGGTGTTTGGAAGTCATCGTCAGGAAGGGGAGGATAGCTGTATTTGAAGGGGTCCTGAAATGAATTCAGAGATAGTATTAGGTCAACCATCCGAAGTAAGGTGATAATGGCCAAATATTGATTAGTCACAGGCTAGACACATTTTCTCATGAAAAGTGAGCAGAGGAATAGAGGCAAAACCTGTAAAATGTTGACATTTGAAAAGGGGAATTCATGAGATGAGATAGTAAGATGAAAATGTATGCAGCCAGGTAGATCAATGGACAGCGTCACTGCCATCTTCAGTGAGTTAATTACTGCAGGTACATACCATTCCACCCATGTGAAGAGGGAGGTACTCAGGGTCAATAAACGTCTGGATCTCGTTTTTGGATGCAAACTTGAGCTTGCTGATGGCTTCTGGACCCAACCATGTCTTCACAATCTTCCATGCAGCTGAAAAAAAAACAAAAAAACAACGGTGTCCCAACTACGAAGTCCAAACTACGATTCAATCATAAAGACTGGTTCCTTATGGGTACTAACATTTCTATAGCAATTATTTTGAATAACTACATGACTCACCATTCATGATCCATGGCATGTCAACAATGATCATTTTGGCTGAAATGACAAGATAAAACCATATCTGAGAGGTAACAAGGCCACAACACAGAATCATATGATGCCATGTGCGTTGTTTTAAATCCATTTATTAAAACTAATTTCACACAATGCGTGTCAATGATAATACTAATTATGTAGGCCATCTGTGTCATACAAAGTTGATCGATCAACCCGTGAATGAAACCCATATTGTTACACTTTTTATATACTTACATAGAAACTTTGGATAATACACTTTGAAGCAATTAATGATATACTTCACAAAATCCATGTCCTGAAAAAGGAAAAAAAGTAAATGAACACGACTCAGAAAGTACAGTGCTATACAGCCTCAAAGCAGGCTTTGACGAGCAAAGACGTTTTATGGGTTTTCAATAGGGAAATTGTTTGCTCAGCCTAAGATATTTACTGCCGCAAGCTGTGCATTGACCCAAATCACCACCATTGAAACTTTGTCACAAGTTCTACTGAACAGAGCTGTAGCCAATCCATTTCATACTTTCAAACACCTTCCCTCAACTCAATCATATGAAATATAATTCAGGCACCCCATGAACCACCATAACTAAGGCAAAGGCTAGTCTACTTGCATTGCGCTGATTGTATTAATCACAGTATTTGCTGACACATTGCAGTTTGGTTGTTTACTGTATGATTGAGGAACCTTGAATAAAAGGTTGTATAAAGTCGCTCTCCATAACAAGCCTTGGCTGCGATAACTACGGACAGATTGGAAACTCAGAGGTTTCCTTTTCGTGTGTGCACGTGTCCGCCAAACAAACCAATGCTATCTGTCCCGAGTCTCCTGAAACAAGGACAAAGGTTGAATTCATACAAACACACGAGACTACCGGTATCTAAAACTCTCCAGTCAGTTGAATGGATTACAGCAACCTTAAAAGCCTCGTTCATGACAATTCACTCAGTCATGTTTCCATTACCATATTGGCCTATTATCGTCAGACAACACTATCAATCTAGTCATACCCTTAGGAGGAGCCTGTCTAGATCCCACCCCCTACAGACACATTTTCTAAAGTTAATGAGATAACACTGGCTAGGCCTGTTCCAACCCACACAGTGGGCTATTTCCGAAAACGTCATTAAGACTGCTTCCCAAACTGATCGACTAATCCACACATTTCATATTTGGGGTTTCTCTCTCTGGCTCGTGTGTGTTTAATTGGTGCATTTCTCCAGGAGTGAGTTTGGCCTGTGAAGCAAGCTGACTGACAGAGAGGAGAGTGCCTGCCTGGAGGCTCTGACAGACAAAGTCAGTCTATGGATTAGGTAGTCAGTCGATTTGGATTGACCAAACGGATTTAAAGGTCACTTTAATCTCCAACGTGCTAAGCATTGAAGAGCATCAATCCCTCCAAGTCCCTGGCTCAAACAGCAGGCAAAATTAGGATACACACCGGGTCTTCAATGACACTCATAACCACCCACAGAGTTAGGCCACATCTTTTTGAAAAGGGGGCAAACATGTTTAATTATGAGGACAAAAATTAACAAAAATAAAGCCCGCCTTTAACCTATGTAGAGTGGATCAACAGTGATATTGGTTGAAACCAGAGCTATATCATCCATTACTGTAGCAATGGATGAAATTACAGTGATTCTTCAAAGACTATCAAATAATAAGGGCAGGTGACAAATACATGAAATTACTACAATGTTAACCATACAGGTAAGTGTCCACTCACGATATTGCTGATCCCTGAATCAGCCATGTCGAACACAACAGTGAGTGGCATCCCTGGCTCTCTCTTAGCATAGCGCTCCAGCCAGAAGGCAACATACTTCTTCTTGTCCATGATGGTCTTTGCATCCTTGGTATGGAGCTTGACTTTGAACCAGACTGAAAACACAGACAAAGGCATTGCATTCAATAATCTCAACATATGTGGCAAACGTATTAAAGAACAATGACTGAACATATTTTTGTATCCTTTTGTAAGGGGTATAAATATTGTGTCAGTGAGCAATTATTAGAGAAATATATTATACATATGGTACCGTATGAGCATATTGAATCAACATACAGAGCTTGTTGCCTTCCTTGTCGTAGCCGTGGAGGAAGACAGCCCCCGTCTCAAACATCCACTTTGGAATGCTGCTCTCAGTGAGGTCTGAAATAAGACAAAACTCTCATGGCCAAAAACTTTCTTGGCCATTCAATAATAATGTTTCATAATAGGAACAATTACTGGCCAAAATAATTATCTTAAAAACCAAAGTATTCCTAACTCCTCTCTTCTATTCAAGACTGACAAAACATGTCAACAAGTGACAATAACTCATATCAGAAGTTGTAAATCCAATTTCTGCATGACGCCGATTTAACAAACTGACTGTTGGCTGGATTAAAACCCTGTAATTGAATGACTAAAATGCAGCAATTTACCAGTGAGGCTTATAGAAGATTGTCTCCGGCTTGTACGGATGGACTATGAAGCCTTTCTCTGAGAGAAGGCCAAGAATCTATCCCACATTGGCACACAAAACAGCTACTGATGAATCGTCACAGTGTGGTAATACAGATAGGCCTACATAAAAATGCTCTTTATAACTTGTATTTGAATATAGTAAGGACACTACTTTAGCTGAGTGTAGAATGTGTGTTGTTCCTGTTTTCTACACAACCTTAAAAGGAGAAGTTTACTTTTTACAACCAAATCTCTATTTGATGCAAATGGCATGTTATAGAAGGGTCCAGTCACTTTTTTTGTCATTTAACTTGGTTTTGAGAAACCTACCACACTTGCAGTATGGGGGCCACAGATTAACATGAACAAAGGCTCCAAAAACACCCAAATATGTCCTTTTAGAAACAGCAAAGATCTCAGTATAGTGATGTAGATCTTTAGATGTTGTACACATGAAAGTGTCATTCCGAACATTTATATGCAATGCTAAATTCCATTTTGTTGCGACTCAATCCCACCATGTCTAACAAACAGATTATCGGTCGGCATTTATGAAATCGTACCGAAATTGTACCGAAACTTCTTATAATGGTATGACTTGGTATGGTACTCGCATAAAAACTGTGGATGGAAATGTGGTTATTGACAGTTTCACTTCCTTTCCCTTCTTTAATCCCTGAAAACAAGGACACCTGCAATGGAATTTTAGGAGAGGTTAAAAATGTGCCCAGTCTCCTCACCATTCAAACCAAATTCTTTCCTCCACAGGAAACTATCGTCAATCATTTTCAAGGCATCGTCCACAGAGTATTGTCGCCATGTCAGGTATGCCTCCACCAGAGCGTCATCCTTCTGTAGCCTGTCCACATCTCTGGAGTCATATTTGTCTGATTCTGTGAGGGATAGAGAAATTAACAATTTATATTACTCAAACTGAATACCTACTCCAAAAACACACCTATGAGTTTGTTGCTTCTAACCTTTTGCGATAAGACCCTACCATAGAGTGCAGACAGCAATTAGCCTACTGTATGTAAAACAAAACAGGGGTGCCTTGCTACTTCAGCTACCTCATTTACTAAATGTAGCTGTTTAGGAAACAAGTGTTCTTTCAAAGACGGATTGGTCTTTTAAGAACGCTTATCAGGGGACTGAAAGGTATAGTATAGTTTTCACTTCAAGTAGACTACTCAAAATAACAGGTTTTTCTATTACAAAAAAAACAAGTTTACATTATAATGGTGTGACCACAAACATGTCACTGCCAGTAGGCAAATCAATATTCATTCATCAATGAATCAATGTATCAGAACAATCTGTCAGAAACGGAATAGGTATGATGATGATTACTATGATAATTATTGTTTACAAGTGGCACATGTGAACAAATGCCAACAGGCTACTATTTCAAAAGTATGATCTGTTCTCAGTCAAATAGGTAACGTTAACTAGCTAAGTAAACTAGATTGATGGACTGAAATCGAACAGCGCATAGCTTTTTGGCTTTTAGCTAACTAGTTAGCGAATGATGGTATGCGTTACAGTAGCTAGATTATGGGGTGTTGTGTCAAATGTTATTTTGCTAGCTAGCTAACTGGACTGCTAACAGGCACTTACCTTGGACGTACTCATTCTTGAACTTCTGTTTTGTCTCCTCAATTTTCTTCTCAATGTCCTGTTTTAAGAGAGATAAGTTTGCCATGTGTAATGTTAAAGAATATTATCTTAACAAATAGCCAAGCAAAATATATGTAATCTTGTTGCTAAAATGAGCTGGTGTGCTACCTGCTCTGATTCGAGCTGCCCAACTTCCGCCATGTTCAAGTGACTCTGTTCAAGTGACTGCTTCTGTGGTGGCTAGTGTGGCTACATGGAAGTTGATAGATGAATCAGTACTACCCACTGATATGCAATATATGTTGCCATTTTTACTCTTGGCTAGCTCGTCAAATATATACATAAGTATATGATATCTCAGGTCCATTTATGCAAATGTAAAGAACATTGCATATGGATTAATTCAAACGTCTTCAACGTAAGCATTGATGACAAAGCACGTAAGCAATAGTTTTCCATTGGTGCTTTCACTACAACAGGGAATTCGGGGGAAAAAAGGTCAAATCATGACGTCAGTGAACTTCAGGTCGGAAATTCGGAGTTCCAGAGATTCCATGTTGGATGAGCTGTCCAATACGATATTTCCCAGTTGGAGCTCATTTGTTTCTCCAGGGTTCCCAATGGTTATGAGCGCACTGAAGTCGGGAGTCGGAGTTTTCCGAGTTACCAGTTGTTTTGAATACGACAACTGTTCACGTGTATGTTGTTGGAAACAAGACTGGCTATCCCACAATGCAAAGTTTGTTACGTAATTGAAAGCGTTAGATATGGGTCACGTGCTTCGCCGGATGCACTTGTAAGATTGAGGACTTTATATGAGACTTTTATAACATTATATATATATATATATTTATATGAATTATATATTTATATATATATATATATATATATATATATATATATATATATATATATATATATATACACACAACTACATCAACCATTTTGGTATTTGGCCATGAAACACTCCACCCATCTTCTACGCAGGCGACATGAATTAAGGGCACCTTGACTGAGTGCTGGCGCGATGTTTTGACAGTGAATATTTGATAGCTAACTATTTGACAAACTTTTGCCCCATAACTGCAGGTAAGCATCACCGGTTCATCTTTCATAATTGTATATCGAAATCACGTAGCTAGCTCGTTAACTACTAACTTTGTTAGGTGCAATTTTAGGGTTTAGTGCAAGTAACTAGCTAACGTTACAGTAACTGGCTACTATAACTACAGTACACCAGCTGAGCATTTCAGTCAGCTGATTAAGCTAACTTAGGTAACGCTAGCTAGACAAGCTAAACTCAACAAGAGTCATGTGCATATACTTTTCAGGTGACGAAGAGGGGACACAGAGGGCACCTGCTGAACTCATCCTACTGTGGATAAAAGTACCACAATGACACATGACAGTCCCAAACACACGAAGCTGCTCTCCTTCCATGGTGATATTCTCACATTTCAGTGCAAACTCCCGAATCCCAGAGATGGCGAAAGTCGAAGAGGGTCAGAATTGGCTTTCAGCAGACTGACATTTCAACGGGATGGCTGCACTTTCTTAAAGGGGAATGGTGGTATGGCCGTCATCAACAGAAAGAGTTCATCTAATATTGATATAGTGGCATGCACCTTTGCCCTACATGTGAAAAACAGAGTCACTTCGCCATGCATTTTACTGATACAGAGCAAGAAGGGAAATGTCTTCAAGTACAGCCTTCTCACTCTGAGCATCTCAAATAGATTAGAGCCACATATGGAGTTTAAACTGCCATACCGAATGAAAGACAATGTTACTATCTTGCAAGGCCCTACCGTATTATGGAGCCATGCTGGTATTGTCTTCTACACGTCACTGCAGGCAGGTGAAGTTAGACAAATACCTATCAAGCTCTCTCTGAATTGTATTGTTGAGTTTCCTCTCAACAAAAGAAAAATATTCATACTAGGTTACCAAACACAATCAAAAGAATGCCTGAAAGATCAGTTGGACGCTCCAGGCGGGAGCAAAACCATGGGGTATTTTGTAGAGGACGGACAAGTATTTAATGCAGATCTGATCTTACCTCATGCCTATAGTTCCATCACACAGTGTGTATTTGTGATCTCTGCTGAAGAGGTGAACAGTGTGTTGAAATCAACTGTGGTGGCAGCGACCAGTAAAAAGCAGTTGGTTTATTTTGAGAACGGCATTCCCATTGAGGTATGTCTGCTTCCCTTTGAAGAACCTCAACACATTCAGATGGTCAACACTGGACGCAATGGATGTCTGTTTGCCATCTATTTCAACGATGGACATGTCTGTGCAGTGTGGAAAGATACTTTTCAGGTATTGTTCTGCTATTTTGGGTGAGCTATCGTGCTTACTGTAAAATTCTCATGGCCCTGTTCTGTCTCCCTCAGGTAGCATCATGCTGGTCAGGTGTGACCTCCCTACATGTGGATGACTTTTTGAGCTGTGGAACAGATCAGATGCTGCTGGTCTTTGGAAGCCAGAGCCCTCCTGTGGATCCAGTGGATCTTTTCCTCATCACAGATCTCTGTGGGGAAACCTATTCTGTGAGACACTACTATTTGTTCTTCTTTACCAGTTTTATAACACCCAATTTATACCCCTAAATGTTGTATGTAACAAGGTTCATATCTGGTGTTTTGTAAACCAAATGCCTAAAGGTACTATTCTGATCTTTAAAGATTGTTGTATGTTTCAGCATGAACAGGAGAGCAGTGAAGGACAGCAGGCATCTGACACCGCTCAGGAGAACTACCTCCTAACTGTCCAAGCTCTACAGTCCAGACTACAGGTATATTATTACATTCAGGAGAACAACATAACAGCTGTTATTCTGTAGTTGTGTATTTGGGTGCTAATGAGAACAATGTATAAATGATTTAACAGTTGTCATGTTTGGAGTGTATTGTCCAGATGCAACAATATTCCAGTTTATCCAAGATGTTGCTATTTTCCACTATGTTGTGTTTCTTTAGAGTGGCCTGACCTTGCTCCAGGATCTTCAGAGCGATGTGAGGGTGAAGGAGAGGGTTCTACGCCAGTCAGTCCAAGCCCTCACAGACCTGGTCTCGGGAAGAGAACACATTCTCACCCAGACAGAGCAGGTGATTGTCATTAGCCTAGTCACACTTATTTTTCTTACATTATCATGATCATTCTCACATTATCATGATCTTTCTTATATGACAATTCAATATATGCCAGATGTATGTGACTGTTATCATATTGGTGTTGATGGTAGTCTTTGATCCTCTCTAACAGGAAGGCCTTGTTTCTCTATGGGAAGATGAGCCAGAGGACGAGGCCATTCATGAGAAGAGGCAGGTTATGCCGGTGATGCCACCACCTCTAGTGGACAATCTTTGGCACCGTGTCATTGAAGACCGCTTGATTGTGGGCGTGATACTATCCACAGAGAGTGCCATGTAAATATACTTCTCTGTCTATATCAGTTGATATTTTCACTGTCATGTGAGCTCGTTTGAGAGCCCTATGAACATTGCATCTTATTTTCCTCAGCTACGTATCATTGAACATCAATTGTTATTAGTGAATTTTGCAGCTTCTAATTTTATTGATATCTTAATTTTATGGAGCTGAGGGCGTGGTAATGATAGCGGCAGTGTTAAAGTAATGATAGTATGTGTTAATGGGCTCAGTCAAGCATGGTTCCTGGTGAAAGCCACTGACCAGATGTTAGATCCCACAGTGGCTGACCAGATTTCTTTACCTACCAACAAGCAATTCCCCCAACCAAAAGACAAGAGATAAAAAATAAATAAAAACTGCCAGAATATTGATCTTTAAATCCACTCACTTAAATCACACCCGAAAGACAATGTTTCCCCTCCGGACATTTGTCTCACTAGCTAGGTTTCAATCCAATTGGTGACAAATATTGTAAAATCTGCATACGCTTAAAACAATATGCGCATTTTCACATTTAAGATGTGGTGTCATCCAATTGACTTTTTGCGGACAAAAGGCAGTGATGACTTAATGCACATAAATTACTTTTGCGGTTAAATTCCCATGTACCGAGAGAGGGGGGAAAAAGGGTCTCCATCGCATTTTCAATTCTACTGATGGTTTTGTCACAAAACATGTTGTCTTTTTAAATAGAGAATGTTCCCACTCTGGCCTTGGCACGTGCGCTCTAGCAACAGCTTGCACATGTAGTGAAGGTATAGCCTACATCAGTGGTTCCAAACCTTTGTCCGTTACTGTACCACCAACTGAATTTTGCTCTGCTAGGGGTTACCCCCTCATGCATTTTACCAGTAGTCCTATGATCTCAAATCTTCTCAAGTACCCATTGGTTGGGAATCTCTGGCCTACACGATAAGATGATTATTATGTCAAACGACAGCCAAGCGTAGATCATAATGTCACCAGAATATTGGAAAAGAGCATCAAGCTCATCGCTGTGTACTTTCACTACTCTGTGAGCTTCATCATTTATTTCATCTGTAGCTTAATAAACTGCATGCTTTCCCGAGTTGTAGTGAGAGGATCACACAAAATATCGCGTAACTCCAATTTTACTTCGATATGATGTTATTGTATCAATATGTGTGCATAAAGGCGTTTCCACCACCATTTCTCGCAAAATTAATTGTACCGACACAAAAAGATTCCAGCTTGTCTAGCGTATTTTGGTTTGTCAACACTCGCATAAAAAGTGAGATGGAAACCTAGTTAATATCACAGAACTTATACAACTTAGATCATGATAGCATTTATGAGGACATATAGAAAACAAACGTAACATCAAATGCTGTTTATGCCTGTGAAGTGCACTCAAAGCAAGACTGAAGGGACATCAATAATGTCTTCCCTTCCACCCTGTTGCCTTGCCTCAGCCGCCTGAAGAAGAGCTACTTTTAGGAGCCAGTCTTACTCTCTCGGGCGATAACTCTCCAGACTTTGAGGCATGTGGCTGCTGTAGAGTAATTTCTATCTGGTCACCATGGCAACATACTCTCCAACAGCCCTCAGAGCGGTTTCTGTGGGAGCGCAGAGCAATCAAGAGTCCAAGTTGCGCCACCTGTTCTGTTTTAACTTGGGCGCATGTCTTGAGGATGGAGAATATCATCCTTATGGTGGAATTGCTTGGGGGCCCTCAGTGCTGCTGCTGTGGGTTAACATGGCACTGGTACAGCTCAAGTAGTACATAGGCTTTCCAGACAGTTTGAGATCACTCATCTGTTTGTTCTTTCATGCATTCTTTTGGTCTTTCATTTATTCGCTCACTCACTTCATTAATGCTAAATGTATTTGATTCCCTGTTCAGCAGCCTACTGTGTCCAAGGGATTGTTACTGACGTGTTATACACTGAACAAAATAATAAACGCAACATGTAAAGTGTTGGTCCCTTGTTTCATGAGCTGAAATTAAAGATTCCAGAAATGTTCCATACACACGAGAAGCTTATTTCTCAAAAATATTGTGCACAATTTTGTTTACATCCCTGTTAGTGTTTCTCCTTTGCCAAGATAATCCATCCACCTGACAAGTGTGGCATATGAAGAAGCTGATTAAACAGAATTTATATTACACAGGTGCACCTTGTGCTGGGGGCAGTAAAAGGACACTGATGTGCAGTTTTGTCACACAACGCTACAGATGTTGAGGGAGCGTGCAATTCGCATGCTGATTGCAGAAATGTCCATCAGAACTGTTGGCAGAGAATTTAATGTTCACTTCTCTACCATAAGCCGCCTCAACATCATTTTAGAGAACTTAGCAGTACTTCCAACCAGCCTCATAACTGCAGACCATGTGTATGGCGTCATGTGGGCAAGCAGTTTGCTGATGTCAATGTTGTGAAGAGTGCCCCATGGTGGGGTCATGGTATGGGCAGGCATAAGCTACGAACACAATTACATTTGATCAATGGCATTTTTAATGCACAGAAATACCAATGACGTGCTCCTGAGGCTCATTGTGAGGCCTGTTTATTTTAAGGTATCTGTGACCAACAGATGCATATCTGTATTCCCAGTCATTTGAAATCCATAGATTAGGGACCTAATGAATTTATTTCAATTGACTGCTTTCCTCATATGAACTGTAACTTCATAAAATGTTTGATATTGTTGCATTTTACATTTTTGTTCAGTATATATTTTTGTTCCAGCTCAGCGGAGAGTGTTACTTTATCCATCCTGAGAGAGAGAGGCCAGAGCCAGACGCCTGCAGTCATCCAGACCCACAGCCAAGCGTCCTGGTTCCCCACACCCAGCCCCTCCACACCCAGCCCCCCGTCTCCCTACTCTCACCCAGAGCCAGCGGCTAAGAGGAGCAGGCGGACCGTTGCCAGCGGAGCCCGTGCCACACACCGACTGGCAGTGACCGCTATGACTGACCTGACCCCTCTGCTGACCTCTGGCAGTGTCAAATGCCCCATTATGCTCCATTATGTCCACAGACAGGGATCTTCGGCCTCTGTAACCGCTCCAGGACCAACAGTGGTCCAGTGCGGTCAAATCCAAATTGATATTCAGGTCAAACACCACCGCCAGCTGATGACCAACAGTCAACTCACAACAGGTAAAACTGTGACACTTTATATCAGTGGATGGTTAATAAGTAAGAGCTCTGTAACTCCCTTTATGATAATTGATAGTCGTTTCTGTGTGGACATCTTCACGTCTTTTCTTAACAGTGTTATAGTGTTGCTTACTCATTGAATAAACAGTTAATACAGTATGTATGTAGTGTGTTCACTATTCTATTGCATTCTATTTTCTTTCCTGTCTCTCTAGATGAGGCTAGAGAAGACCTGCTTAGCCTATTGGCTGTGCTGGATGCCTGGACCTTCCTGATCCACTCTCCTGACCACACCCTGTGTGATGTGGCTGGCTGGATCCAGACAAGCATTCCCTGTGAGAGGCTAGAGATCAGCCCACACTACCTACTGGCCAATCCTGCTGGGCCATCTGCTGTCATGCTGTTTCACTGGCGGCACAAAACACCTTTCCAGGGAGAATTATCCGTCCACTGCAGGTAGCTAATCTTTGCTTACAATGCCGTTTGATATGTTCAACGAATTAGGAAATTATCCACGAGTGATTAAATTACTTAGTGGTGGGCCATGCATGAATGTACCTTAATCCAAATATACTGGAACATTTAATGGCGCTGTAATACTTCAATGGTATAGTACGTTTCAATACAGATTAAACACAAATAATACATATATAGCTCTCATGATATTTACATAATTGTTCACCTGTAGCCAGTTCAAGGTGCTGCAGTTCCTCGACTCCCTGTTTGGTTTCCTGCCAGCATCATGCTCCATACTGCGCCTCAGGCAGGGGGGAGGAGACGGGACGGTACCACGACTGGCCCATTCCCTGGAGAAAGAGGTACTGTCACTCAAACAGGGCGTGTCATCTTTGCTCCATGGTGAGGAAGAGGAGATGGAGGAGGTGAAGAAGAGCAGTGGAGTGAAGAAGATGGAGCCCCCTGATCCAGGCTCTGCTGAGGGACTCCAGAGGTGCAGGGAGGAGTGGCAGCGGGACAAGGAGAGGAGCAGGAGGCAGTTGAGCCCCCTGGTGGGCGTGGAGCGCTATCGCAGGTTGACCCAGAGCCTAACCCAGGTACAGCTTGAAGGAGATGTAGCTGCCCTCCTAGAGACACAGCCACTAATTTAGGCTTGCAATGCATTGACATGCACACTAAATGGCCAGTCCAAATTCTTGGGTTCATGGAAAACGTAGCTCAATTGGTATCAAGGGACCTAACGGGTGCCAGGAAAACATTCCCTACACCATTATACCACCGCCACCAGCCTATACCGTTGACACCAGGCAGGTTGGGGCCATGGACTCATGCTATTTACGCCATATGCTGACTCTGCCATCAGCATGACGCAACAGGACCCGGGATTAGTTGGACCAGGCAAAGTTCTTCCACTCTTCAGTTGTCCAGTGTTGGTGATCGAGTGCCCACTGGAGCCACTTCTTCTTGTTTTTAGCTGATCTGAAAGGAACCTGGTGTGGTCGTCTGGTGCAATGGCCCATCTGTGACGAGGACCGACAAGTTGTTAATTCCGAGATGCCGTTGTTGTACTGCACCGTTATTTGCCTGTTTGTGGCCCGCTTGTCAGCTCGCACAATTCTTGTCGTTCTCATTCGACCTCTCATCAACAAGCTGTTTTCGCCCACAGGACTGCCGCTCACTGGATGTTTTTTGTTTGTCGCATCATTCTCGTTTCTGAGATACTGGAACCGATGCGCCTGGCACTGACGATCATACCACGTCTCTTAGATCACTCGTTTTGCCCATTCTAATGTTCAATCGAACAGTTTCTGAACGCCTCGATACCTGTCTGCCTGCTTTATATAGCAAGCCACGTGACTCACTGTAGGAGTGAACCATTATCGTGAATGGTGTGGTGTACCTAATAAACTGGCCACGGTAGTGCAGTACTTTTTTATTTCTATGCCTTCTACAGGATTGTATGGTTACCTTTTGGTTTCTAATATTCTGTATGTTCCTGTTGTCAATGAAATGTTGAGATTCAGTCCAGATGATCACTGTCTTATGCCATGTTGAACTGAGTGCTACCTTGTGTGTTATCATTGGTAATGAGAAGTTACAAACCTGAGATGCAATTCACCCTGTAGGTTATTGTAATTATTATGTTAATCTCTCATACTGTAAACCTGTACCTATAGTTCCTCAGATGTACGGTCCATTAAAAAAAGTGTTCATACCCCTCAACTTATTCCATATTTTATTACAGCCTGAATTCAAAATTGATTAAATATGTTTTGTTTCATCCATCTACACTCTATAATGACAAAGTGAAAACGTTCTGAAAAATTGTTTAAAATGTATTAAATGAAATACTGAAATCTCATTTACTTAAGTATCTCTCAGTGATTACATCTGTGAGTCTCTCTGGTAAGTCTAAGAGCTTTCCACACCTGGTATGTGCAATGTCTGCCCATTTTTATTATTTATTTTATTTTCTAAATTTTTCAAGCTTGTTCTTCATTTAAGTCAGCATTGATGGGGTGGAGCATTGCTCTCTCTACAGAAGTTTCTGTTTCGAGAAGGGGCTCAGCCTAATCGGTTTATGGCGCTTCACAACAAGTAAATAGTTTCACTTCCTTTTATTAGCACCTCAAAACCAATGGTGCTTTATTTCTTCTGATGTAGCGGAACAGCAGCATACAGTGCCTTCAGAAAATATTCACACCCCTTTGTGAAAATGTTTTGTTAGAGCCTGAATTAAAAATGGACAAAATAAATAACAAACATCTCATCCATCTAAACACAATACCCCATAATGACAGTTTAATAAAATGTAAATTCAAATGTTTTTTACATAAGAATTCACACCCCTGAATCAATGCATGTTAGAATAACCTTTGGCAGTACTTACAGCTGTGAGTCTTTCTGGCAAGGTCTCTTAAGAGATTTGCACATCTGGATTGTACAATCATTGCCCATTATTTTTTTTTAAATCTTCAAGCTCTGTCAAATTTGTTGTAGGTCATTGCTAGACAACAATTTTCAAGTCTTGACAGACTTTCAAGCAGATTTATGTCAAAACTGTAACTCGCCCACTCAGGATCATTTGCTCTCTTCTTGGTATGCAACTCCAGTGTAGATTTGCCCTTGTGTTTTAGGTTACTGTCCTTCTGAAAAGTGAATTCATCACCCAGTGGTACAGCACACTGAACCAGGCTTTCCTGTATAATTTTGACTGCATAGCTCCGTTTTCTTTTTTGTCCTGAAACTCCCTAGTCCTTAATGATAACAAGCATATCCATAAAATTATGCAGCCACCACTATGCTTGAAAATATGGAGAATGGTGCTCGGTAATGTTGTATTGGATTTGCCCCAAACATAACACTGTATTCAGGACAAAAAGTGACTTGTTTTGCCACTTTTTTCCCAGTATTACTTTAGTGCCTTATTGCAATATTATTCTGTACCATCTTATTTTCATGCTGTCAATTGGGTTAGTATTGTGGAGTAACTACAATGTTGTTGATCCATCCTCAGCCATTTAAACTCTGTTTTGAACTAATGACTTAAGCAAGTTTTTATTCCTGAACTTATTTAGGTTTGCCATAAGAGGTTGAATACTTATTCTTGTTTTTTAATAATAAATAAAGATCTAAACAATATTCCACTTTGACATTATGGGGTTGTGTGTGTGTGGGCCAGTGACCAATATATGTTTAGTCCCTTTCAAATTCAGGCTGAAGCACAGCAAAATGTGGAAAAGGTTGAGTTGTGTGAATATGTTCTGAAGGCGCTGTATGAATGTGTGCGTGTGTGAATGCATGTCTTCCTTGGACCACCTCCTGTGCTTCACGCCTCTAATCTCTGTGTAATAGCTACTCCTCTCTCCCCTCAGACCGGCAGCCTGTGAAACGCTGCTGCTGTGATCTGAAGTGTGAAACACTGTGTGTTCAGAATGGAACTTTAGGAGGTAACGGGATGGCAAACGTCTACACCTGCCTCCCTGGTTAGAAGCTGAGAAAGCTTTGTCTCTTTCCGTTATGGCGCAGTTATGTTTTCTGTAAAATGCTATAAATTAAACCCATCTTGGATATTGTCTTGTCTTGACCAAATGTAGTACAGTTACTATGTGTGCTCAAACAGCCTGGGATGAGTCCTCATCCCAAGCTGTTTGACTAAAGGTGTCTGGTAAGACATGCAATTCAAATGATTCAGCTTTGAACCGGTTTTTTGAGAACTGTATCATCTGGTGATACCTGCCATTTGTGTTTTGCTCTGCTGTCTGTCTTTTTTCACAACACTCGCACTAATTCACACCTTCGGCCTCCTTCAAACACACAGGTTTTGGGGTTTTCCTCTGGGGTTAGGTATACAGCGCCTGCACTGAGGCACCTGCTCGATTTGTTATGGTATCAGCTGGGGATGGTTTTCTGCCTGGAGGCCTCTTCAAACCTCACTGCCTGGCAGGCTGAGGAGAATGCATGGGGATTTGTTTTGTCATCCCATTATTGCAAGCTAACTTTTAAGTTTGAGAAGGATGACTGCAGGGCATCTGCCCTCGATCCACGTAAGTGTTTTCATCAGAATGAAGAATGCGGTTCCTGACAGAGGAATGTCATCAGGCGCCATTGCAGACGAGGACCAGGCATGAAGCTTGCATATGCCTCTTCTCCGAAGCCAAAATATACTGAACGAAAATATAAACGTAGCATGCAACAATTTTAAAGATTTTACTGAGTTAGTTTACGGAAGGAAATCAGTCAATTGAAATCAATTAAAAAGGCCCTAGTCTATGGATTTTACATGACTGGGAATACCGAAATGCATCTGTTGGTCACATATACCTTTAAAAAAAAAAAAGTAGGGGCGTGGATCAGAAAACCAGTCAGTATCTCCTTTGCATAGAGTTGATCAGGCTGTTGATTGTGGCCTCTGGAATGTTGTCCCACTCCTCTTCAATTGCTGGATATGAGGTGATGGCGGCAGATGAATGGCACAGCAAAGGGCCTCAGGATCTCGTCACAGTGTCTCTGTGCATTCAAATTGCCATCGGTAAAATGTGTTTGTTGTCTATAGCTTATGCCTGACCATACCATAACCCCACCGCCACCATGGGGCACTGTTCACAACGTTGACAGCAGCAAACTGCTCGCCCTTACGACGCCATACCGTCTGTGGTTGTGAGGCTGGTTGGACGTACTGCCTAATTCATTGGTAACAGCTCTGGTGGACGTTCATGCAGTCAGCATGCCAATTGTACGCTCCCTCAAAACGTGATAGATCTGGCATTGTGTTGTGACAAAACTGCACATTTTAGAGTGGCCTTTTATTGTCCCCAGCACAAGGTGCACTGTAATGATCATGCTGTTTAAGGCTTCTTGATATGCCACATCTGGATTATCTTGACAAAAATGAAATGCTCATTAACAGGGATGGAAACAAATTTGTGCACACAATTTGAGAAAAAGCTTTTTGTGCATATGGAAAGTTTCTAGGATCTTTTATTTCAGCTCATGAAACATGGGACTAACACATGTTGCGTTTAATATTTTTGTTCAGTGTAGTTTGAAGGTTATTATAGGGCAATTCTGCCACTTTTCAAACTCATCTCCAGCACCATACCAGAGTCTACATATGTGAAAATGGCACGTTTTTATGATCTGTGGTTAAAAAAGATAAGAAAGCAGAAAAACTGCTTTTCAAAATCTGCAATGAGTCCAGAGGGAGGGTATCTTCTTTCTCCACACGTCACTCCGAATCTCGTAGTGTTTGAAAATCACTGTTTTTAAAATGTCATCGGGTAGAACTTTCACTTTTTTTTCTACAAAATGTAGATATGTGTTGTTTTCACATATGTAGACACTGGTATTGTTCTGGATATGAATTTTTTTTGAAAATGGTGGAATTGGCCTTAAAGACATGAAGGCAATTTTCCAGTCGTTACAGATTTAAATCCGTTGACAAGACAACATGTAGCCTAGTTTCCATCTTGTACAGTTTTTTGGAATTCTTATGTTGCTGAACATGAATCACAATTTTAATAATCTATTAAGGGACAAACAAGCCCCAGATACTTGATTGACTGTTTCCAGAGGCATCGTTCTGGTAATGTTAACACCAACAATGATGAGTGTTGTTGGTGGAGAGAAGTCATTGTTATGTTGATTCTGAGTGACAGGTCAACCTTGATCGCTCTGCTCCTGGCTTGGTTAGTATAGCTATTGACTAAGGTTCCTCTCGCTGCAGGACTATGTCGCACGTTGACGTTTATTGGGATGAATCTTGTCCTAGAGGCAGAACTGAGGGATTTACACTAGATGGGCCAGTTGCAAAGTCAAAATTGGCTAAATAAGTACAAAAAATTGCTTTTTGGTCTTTAAAGGATACTTCGGGATTTTGGCAATAGGCACTTTATCTAATTCCCCAGAGTTAGATGAACTTCTGGATACCATTTTAATGACTTTGTCCAGTATGAAGGAAGTTAGAAGTAGTTTCACGAACCAATGCTAACTAGCTTTAGCACAATGACTGGAAGTTTAAGGGCCTCATTGCCAAAATCACAAAGTATCCCTTTAATTTATGGTTAAGCATAAGGTCAGCAGTGTGGTTAGGGTTAGGTTTCAAATCAGATTGACTGTTTTTGTGCCAGCTCGTGACTACCCTCCAGTACATGAGTCATCCCAATAAATACCCGTGACTGTCAAATCTATGTGGAAATACATAGGCTTATTGATTACAATAGAGAAGTAGGCACAACTATACCAAGTGTCTCTACATTGAAGATGTATTTCGACTTCGCCTTGACTAGTAGTCGTAGAAGTACTCTCTCACCCTGTGTTTATTGACTACAATTCCAAGTGGCACACTTGCAGTTTTCTAAATACAACATTTCTTATGCAGATAGTCTAAAAAAAAAATACTCTTAAAAGCACTTCCCAGTAATGTGTTGAATGGAACCATCACATACACTTTTAAAGTAGACCTCAGACGTAAATCCCAATTGCGTGACTTTATCAAATATCAATCATGTATTATGGTATTTGTTCAACTTAGCGACTCCCCTGCGTTCTTTCCTTATCACATCCTAACACATTTATATTATTTTCTGATTTGACTACTTCTTCTGACTGATGGGACATGCCTGACTCAAAGCGTAGGGTTGCTCAGTCTAATTCCTCTAATTGTACATGTCCCATTAGGAGCATAAACAGTGTTTATCAGTTCTCGTTAGAAACCATTTCTCTTAGCAGTACAACTCTGTGATTAAAAAGGGATATTTATATATGCACTTTGGAGTAGGGATTTAGAATGATAGAATCGTTGTGCTTTGAAAAATCCCTAAGAGCAGAGAAACCAGTCTTGGAAGGCCTGGAGGGGAATCGAAGCATGCACAGACAGTTCAGTCTCATTGATTTATAGATTAACTATATTGAGCCATGACAAAGGATCTGAGATCAATACTCTGTAATATCAGCAGCGTCCCCATCTACAGCAGTAGCACTGGGTTTTAACTCTGTGTCCAACCTCTAAAGGTGGGAATTGAATTGACATTAAGTGGTTTTGTTAATTAGTTTATATAGACTTGGGGGGGCTGTTTTGCTGTTCCAGACAGGATAATGGGTTAACATTGGTTTAAGTTGGATGACAATGATAATAGCTTTGTTATGGTCATCTATAAGGCTGGTTTAATCACTGGAATAACATAAAACAGTTTTCATTTGTCAAAATATTCTTCTCCCAGCCTTTTTAAAGAGGAGAAAGACTAAATATATATTCTGTGACAAAATGATCCACCAGTTTTCAAACTCAATCAATCCGCACTTTCCCCACACACTGGCCTTTCCATTTCTGTGCAGTTGCTATGGAAACCCTGTAATTTATTTTTTTCTCCCTCCCAGACCATCTCGAAGCCTAATGAACGATTGGAAGTCGTATTTTCTCTCTGAGACAATTAAGATGCTATCTATTTTTACTCTTTATTCTGAAAATAATTGTATTTTTTTCTAAGCTGTCACTGACTGGCTATTTCAATAAGACTGCATCCTTGCCTTTTAGACCAATAATGATCAGTGACGTAAAGTGTCACCTACAGTAAATTGGAGGTATTATTTGTAGACTATTAACATTATGAATCAGTTTAGAATCCTGATGTGAAACACTCAACCACAGTTGTATGCATTATTTTGCTTTGATAGAATCAATCATCTCCAATAGCACACTTTGTTGGATGTGGCTCAATGTTGATCTCTCGCATTCATTTCCAGCATGGTAATAAGGTCCAGTGAATTGACTAGCGGGAAAGGTAAGTCCAATCTACATTAGAGCAATGTTATCTTTTCTGTCTAATTAAGATGATTCACATGGTCATTTGGTGTCAGGGAGCATAACATGATTCTCTCTGGGCAGCAGTGATTTCCATGGTTTTCACATTAAACAACTTCGGAGACAATTGCACTGAGTGAAGACCGTTTAGGAGGTGCTACCACTTAGTCCCAGGTGTATGTCTAATAGAATGTTTTTGCCGTGGCAGTGAAGCCACTCTGGCATTTTCTATTCAGGTGGTGTCCACACAGGTAAACGCTACCTGCTGTGATGTCTCGCCAACACACCGTGAGGTCCATTATCCTACATTAGCGGAAGCCAGCTGTCGCCCCAGTTCTGTGTCACACGGCGCGACCTGGATACAAAGAGAGCCCAGCCAGGCTTCAGCAGTCACCCTGAGTCATTGGCCAGGTAAGAAGAAAGGACAGTTGTTGTTTTTTCTCTAACTTTGTCCCAAGTCACCATAGAGATGTCTGTTTTACTAGATTTTTCTTGGTTGGTCTCTAATCATTATTTATGGGTAATGATTCCCTGTTGCCATCCCACTAGAAATATTGAACTCTGTAGTCTGCATCATACTTCTTCTTCTAAAATGTGATCAGCTAGTTCCATACAGTACACATCATGTGATGTTCTGACAGTCTGTTTGATGATGGGACAACACACTACCATGATGAGGGAGAGGGCATATGTGGTGCACACTCAACTTTATTGATGTACAGTTTCTTAAACAACCTTTTTCAGAAACAGCATTAGTTTCCCCTAGGACTTCTTACAGCAGCGTTGGCAGAGTAGGGGGGGGGGTCTTCCTGCGGTGCACGGGGATGAGATCTTCTGGGGAATGCATCTATACATCTACATTGCGCCGCTGCTAAATGCAAATAGGGGAAACACTGAGCATTCAAGAAAATACTTTCCTTGTAGTATGTCAGGAGTGCAAGGACCAATAGCTGCTCTATACCATTGTGTTACGAGGATATCCTTCATAGTGGCAATGCTGTGTAGTATACAATGTTAACTGTAATACGTACTGCCCAAAGAGGGAATGCATTCAGCAGTCCTCTGAGGAATCTTAAGAAGTAGAATAGAAATCTCAGTTTAAAACATATCATCTGCCTTCATTACAATAAACATTCCATTACAATTAAATCTACAAAAGGTACACCCCAACTCTAAATATTTATCTGTGATACAAAGAAATGAATTGTCAAAAAGAGAATATTGAGTAGTGGGATATTGTCTGTGGGTCAGAAGTTTGTCATGTACCCTGTGTGACATATTTAAGAATAGAACAAGAAGAAAATGAAATGCAAAAGATGGAGTTTGAAAATAGCGATGATACGTTGAATAATGAAATAGATTAGATAACATGTATGTAATGATGATGACTTGATATAGAGTTGAAGTCGGAAGTTTACATACACCTTAACCAAGTACATTTAAACTCAGTTTTTCACAATTATTGACATTTAATCCTAGTACAAATTCACTGTCTTAGGTCAGTTAGAATCACCACTTTTTATTTTAAGAATGGGAAATGTCAGAATAGTAGAGTGATTTATTTCAGCTTTTTTTCTTTCATCACATTCCCAGTGGGTCAGAAGTTTACATACACTCAATTATTATTTGGTAGCATTGCCTTTAAATTGTTTAACTTGGGTCAAACGTTTTGGGTAGCCTTCCACAAGCTTCCTGCCATAAGTTGGGTGAATTTTGGCCCATTCCTCCTGACAGAGCTGGTGTAACTGAGTCAGGTTTGTAGGCCTCCTTGCTCGCACACACTTTTTCAGTTCTGCCCACAAATGTTCTATAGGATGAGGTCAGGGCTTTGTGATGGCCACTCCAATACGTTGAACCTTTTGTCCTTAAGCCATTTTCCACAACTTTGGAAGTATGCTTGGGGTCATTGTCCATCTGGAAGACCCATTTGTGACCAAGCTTTAACTTCCTGACTGATAACTTGAGATGTTGCTTCAATATATCCACATAATTTTCCTCCCTCATGATGCCATCTATTTTGTGTAGTGCACCATCCCTTCTGCAGCAAAGCACCCCCACAACATGATGCTGCCACCCCCGTGCTTTACGGTTGGGATGGTGTTCTTTGCCTTGCAAGCATCCCCCTTTTTTCATCCTAACATAATTATGGTTATTATGGCCAAACAGTTGTATTTTTGTTTCATCAGACCAGAGGACATTTCTCCAAAAAGTACAATCTTTGTCCCCATGTGCAGTTGAAAACCGTAGTCTGTTTTTTTTATGGCGGTTTTGGAGCAGTGGCTTCTTCCTTGCTGAGCGGCCTTTCAGGTCGTAGGACTTGTTTTACTGTGGATGTAGATACTTTTGTACCTGTTTCCTCCAGCATCTTCACAAGGTCCTTTGCTGTTGTTCTGAAATTAATTTGCACTTTTTGCACCAAAGAACGTTCATCTCTAGGAGACAGAATGCATCTCCTTCCTGAGTGGTATGACGGCTGCGTGGTCCCATGGTGTTAATACTTGCGTACTATTGTTTGTACAGATGAACGTGGTACCTTCAGGCATTTGGAAATTTCTCCCAAGGATGAACCAGACTTGTGGAGCTCTATAATTTGTTTTCTGAGATATTGGCTGATTTTCCCAAGATGTCAAGCAAAGAGGCACAGAGTTTGATGGTAGGCCTTGAAATACATCCACAGGTACACCTCAAATTGACTCAAATGATGTCATTTAGCCTATCAGAAGCTTCTAAATCATTTTCTGGAATTTTCCAAGCTGTTTAAATTTACAGTCAACTTAGTGTATGTGAACTTCTGACCCACTGGGATTGTGATACAGTGATTTATAAGTGAAATAATCTGTCTGTAAACAATTGTTGGGAAAATTACTTGAGTCATGCACAACTTGCCAAAACTATAATTTGTTAACAAAACATGTGTGGAGTGGTTGAAAACTAAGTTTATGCAAACTTCTGACTTCAACTGTACGTTGAAGGGGAGTGGAAAATACAAACCACCTTTAGGCAAAATTTTACTGAGTTTTAAATAAATAAGTGCATTCATTTCTGACAGACAGCTGAGCGAAAAGAGACATTGCTTTGTGAAAGATAGGGAAGCCTACCATTTATCTCCAAATCCATGATATCTAAGGCTTTGGGTAGCTTATAAAAATGCAGTTTCTAACTGTCAATCTGGATTTAATCTCTTCACACATGTAGGCCTTATAGATGTGTGTTTGGTTTTACTATACTTGAGGAGACCAGAACTCCTCACAAGGATAGTAAAACAAGGAAAATTCAACCAAGTGGGGACATTTTGCCGGTCCCAACAAGGAAAAATACTTTTTTAGTCTTAGTCTTGGGGTTAGGGTTAAGGTCAGAGTTTGGTTTCGGTTTAGGGGTTAGAAAAAATAGGATTTTGAATGGGAATCAATTGTTTGGTCCCCACAAGGATAGTAAAACGTGTGTGTGTGTATATACATTGTGCTCGTATAGAACTGCTGCTTGTAGAAACAGTGAGGAACTACAGTACAATTGTATAAAACTGCTCTAAATCAACCTTCATATGAAAACCACACAAAAGTCTAACCCTAAAGCCCAGACTACTGCACATACAAATGCATGGAATGTTGCTCCATTGCAAGGTTGCACAAATGCAAAGGCAGTATTGTCTCATAAAATGTGGTCCACTTTTTTACATCATTGCTCTGTGCCTTGAGTAAAAACCCAGTAGAATCTCCAGGATGCATTAACACATAGGAATATATCTGTGCCTCACCACTTGTTCATCTAAAACATGTGCATTAGTCTATTCGATTTTGCTTGAACACCTACCAATTATCCCTGAAAGAACACCACCACCCCCAGCATCACTGTGCCTCTCCTCCATGTACAGTCCCACAACATAAAGTAGTCTCACTGCTGTCCAATCATTTCTCATTCAGTAAAATTAGAGTGAGAGAGAGATGAGGGTTCCATAGGTAAAACCTGCCGGGCAGAGCGACTACCCTGACTGCATGCCAATGTCCTCATGCCTGATGACCTTGTATGTTATCCAGTAGAAGATGTTGAAGAGGAGGAAGGCCATAGGGAAGGCTGCTCGGGACACAGTGTCAATCCTCTTGGCCCTGTCCACAAACCTTTTTCTTATCACCTCTTTCTCTTTAGGAGTTGGTGGTGCTGAGCTGGGGTTTGAGACGGCGTTTTTAACAGCCGGCCCATCCTTCAGACACTGAGTCATGCCGTAACCAGAGAAATTGAAGCGGCCATCCCTCATGTCGTCATCCTGGTGAAACAAAACAAAGGCAGAACCATGGTGAGTTTGCTTCTGTTCAATGGAGAGAAAGAGTTTCAGACACACTCCCATGTGCACACACACTATGACATTGTGGTGTATGGCCAGTAGCCATGTTCTTGCGTCCTTTTCTTGGCCCGTGACTCAGGTGTTGTACCCTTTACCTGAGGATGCCTCCAGGCGACATCTACAGCTGCTTCATTAACACTGGGGACACAGCTGAATGTCTCCCAGATACACCCTCCCTACCTCCCTCCCTCTGCTGCAGCAGCAACAACAAGCTAACACACTTAGATAACCTTAGATAACCTGACACACTTCAGTCAACAAGTCTCTGTCTGCCCTAAATGTTCATTCAGCCCAGTTTCATCATGTCACACTTCCTTTTGAAAGACACCATTCATATGATCAGCCATGAGGCCCTGGGATTTGTTGTAGCAGTTACTGGCACCGCCTGCCTTTGGTGCATGCAAGCCTGTGTAAGCGAGGGATTGATCGAGTCCTGGTCCCATATTGCATTTTCAACACACATTTTCTCAGTCTTGCCTGTCTCTCCCCATCTCTTCAATAGCAATTAAAAAATACTGGAGTGGAACTCCCAATCTTTAAAAATGGTTAATGAGTCTGGGCTTTGCAGTGACTGTTCTAACGGCAATCCCACTGGGCACAGACGTCAATTGAATGTCTATTCCATGTTGGTTCAACGTAATTTCATTGAAATGGAGTAGAAACAACGTTGATTTAAGCAGCATGTGTCCAGTGGGATGCTCCTCAAGACTAGACTGTTTACCTTGTGTGTCCGCCTCTGTCTTCGCCTCAAGCGAAGTAAATCCTTCTGTTGCCTGGAAACAAAGTTAACCCCAGCATATTCCAGTAGGGCAGCGAATACAAACAGGAGACACACGGCCATCCAGATATCAATGGCCTTCACATAGGACACCTGTGACAAGAAACAAACAAACAATAGTTTACTGGGACTGCATAATCCTTGTATGTCCTGGCGTCATGATGCATCGGTCAATTAACATTTCAATGGGATTATTATCTTCCCTCATTGTGCTTTGTTATGTTAATCAGAGTTGATGTAAATTCTAAATCACCATAATTAGAGGGGTGGTATTTGCTAACAAGTGCTTTAAACTTTCAAAGCTGAAATTGATATGAGTGATTTCAGCGATAGCACTGGAAGGAAATAATTGCTGCTTCAATTACCAAGGTAACATAAAGGAAACAGTAGCAGTTAGGCTGAAGCCTTCATCTCCCAGCCGGATGTGAGATGGAGGCTAGAATCTGAAGGATGACCTCTTATTCATCCTACAATGACCTCATCTGTCTCTCAAAATGACAGGTCATTTGCATGGAGAGAAAACAACTCAACGTTGTTGAGTGCTCTTTAGGCATATTGAGCTTTTGTTGCTCTGAGTTGGGCCTCTCAAAGTCCTATCTTAATATTTATCAGCGTTTCTTTCATGTTGGCCTCTTTGACGTGGCCGAGCCCTCCGTTGTCGAGCCCTCCGTGGTCATGTGTGGTCCAATGTGTAGGGAAATTATTGATCTTCAAGAGATGACTCACACTGGAGGCCTCTTGCTAGCGTAAGTGTGAATAGCAATTTAGTGTTTGACAGTGCACTGTCGCTGTGTATACACTACTGTTAAATTTAGTCATGTTATATCACCACCTAAATCACTATTCTAACAAGTTAAATACATTTCAATATATTGTGATAATGTAATGTTTAAAGGTCTTCTCTGTTTTGCAACTTATTGATTTTAAAAATTAAAGACTTCACAAGTGCATTGATATTCACTTGATATAAATCTATTGATTGCTTATCTATTGCCCTAGGCCACTTGAATCAGAACCCAATACTCAAAATTCAGGAAAGCATGGAGACTTCAACCTTAGGCATATTTACATTTCATGAGCAGTATCTGATTATGTACGACTTCGAAAATGAGTAGGAAATTGAATATTGATTGATCTGAACATGGCCCAGTATCCCTCTCTCCTCCATCAGATTGTCCACTCACCCTGCTTGGGTTAACAATATTACCTTAGGAAGGGAGGCTCTGGAGCCGGAGCTCTGGGTTGTCATGGTGAGCACAGTGGTGATGCCCAGCGCTACCCTGGCGGGCGCGGCGTCCATGTTGATCCAGAAGGAGACCCAGGAGAGGATGACAATGAGGAGGCTGGGGATGTACATCTGGATCAGGTAGTAACCCATCTGTCTCTCCAAGTGGAACTTCACCTCAATGCAGGTGAATTTACCTGGAGAACAAAACACACTGACACCTCAGATCAGGGATGGTGTGGTGAGAGGTGTGGTGTGTGCGGAGAATGTCTGTGAATGTGTGTGTGTACTGTGTGTGTGTGTGGTTCTCTGACCGGTGTTGTAGCTTTTGGTACAGTATCCCAGCTCCTTCTCATCTCTCATGATAAACTGGGGGAGGGTCAGCCCTGCGGCCACCTGCACCGGATTTTTGTCCTTGCTCTCCCACTCAAAGATCAAGTCATTCATAGTGTAGCCAACTGAGGAATGAATGAATACAGCAAAGATGTTTGAGAGGTTATTGCATTTTTACAAACCATGTTGCATGTGCTTTACCATATGGGATGTAAGGAGCAGTCACTTACAGCTCTCCAGTTGCATGGTACAGATCTGCATGTCCATGGGAAAGTTCTTCAGATCCATTGGACAAGATAGAATGAGAGTCAACCTTTGAAGAAGAGACATGTAAAGGTAAGGAGTCAACTGTGCAGGCATTCTTTGTGAATGTACAAGTAAATTATATAAATTATGTAGATACTGGCTTATTACATTATCGTGTTCTATACCTCACTCAATAGATGCATGTAATGTAAAATTAAAAATCTTATATGGAACCTAATTTTTACTGTTTCAAAATTTAAATACAAGCTCCCTACAATGTATGCCTACTGTGTACAGTATGTGATAAACATATACTCCTCTCCTGCAGTCAATGCTCTTTCTCCTTCCCCTCTGAGAGCCTCCCCTTCCCACACAGCATGTGGGATTCCCTTCAGCAGGTTCTTATCACACTTTCATTACTGGACAGTTATTGCGTCTGAGATGTATTGTCGTCTGCAGTCTGCTCTCTCTCTCATCTCTTCTCTCATGAATGGAGTGAGTGGCTAACCACCTTTCATCTGTTCTCTCAGAACCCCCTGCCTCCCTCCACACCTGGGCTCCTCCACCTGAATCAGCTCTCCAAATGGACAAAATTGAGCTGCATTATTCCGTTCCCTTGAGGTTTAAATCTGAGGCTGAGTTGTGTGACTGAAGTGATATTGAAATTAAATGAAATTTTATGTAATGTAAGTGTAGTAGTGATTTTTGTAGGAGGAGGCTATTGTATGAAGGTTACCCATGTCTCATCTACTACGAGTGGGCTGCATCTACTGCAAAGTGATTCCATCTTACTGATCCCATGCAATGCTAGGGATGAAGCAAATGCCCAGTGGAAATTAATAGCCTACATGAGCGGCTTTTTTTCCCCATACTCCGTCCCTGAACGTATTCTAAACATCTTTGGAGAAAAATTCCCTGTAGCCTTTGGCTACTCAAGTAGTTTGTGTTTCTATGGAGACTCTTAGTGGAGACCATATTGCAGCCAATTCCTCCAGGTAAAGGAATGCTTTATTCAGATGAATCCCATGAAACCAGAGAGGTTGTCTTTGATGTTTCTTACAAAAGTAATTACATGTGCGTTAAGGGCTTGGAAGTAGACTAACGTTGAAGGGAATCTCTGACTGTCTGCTGAAATTTCACTGGATTTGAATATTATCTTTGTTTGGATGTTTCCAACAGGAAATGTTCTGCGTGACCTTGTTCTACATCTCTCCAGCCTATTTCACTTATTTCCCCAATCAATAGAGTTGAGTCCACCATTCAATGCATGCTCCACATCTGACCTGATACTGTACAGGACGGTACCATCTTTGAAGACCCTCAGGAGCTTGTTGTCTGTGGTGACATCATGGAAGTTGGCACCTTTCTCATTGGCGAAGAACAGGTCAGGTTTCCAGATAGAATCCAACATGGACGGATCCAGGTCCAGAGAGGAGTCTGGGTATTTGCTGTACGCCAGCCGAGGGTCTCTCCACTTCTGTCGCAGGAAGATGTTCACTCTGTAATCCTTGAGTAAATAGTGAAATCAGCTTTAGAATGGCTTGATTTTTGACATATTAACTACTTTTGTCTATCCCCATTAAATATACAGTACTCTACTTTTGATGACTAGAATATGTTGCGTCTGGTCACTTACTCATGACTGGTCACTTACTCATGAAAACATTATTTTGCTGTGGACTTTTACATATTTAGAATGATAGTGTTACTAATACAAAACAACATTGACCTCTTAATATGTTGGCCAAATGCCTGCCTCAGGTTTTTGGTTCCATCGTAGTGACATGCAGCATTACATTTGGCACCTAATATTGCACCAATGATACTAATATTAATATCAATGGTAATAGAATACAGACACTGTGGGACGACCACAACCTTAACTGGAGAAATTGCTCAATTATTTGTTTTACATAGAATTGTAATATGATAAATAATAGCATGAATGAATGGATGCAATACGTGGATTTCAATGCATATTTGTATGTTTGTAAATCACAGCACAATACCATCATCTAAAATCCAAATGACATTTTAAGAGTAGATACAAATTTGTTGAAAAGAGCCATCAAAAAATTGCAGCCTTCAGTCTAACTTAGTTACTTGCTCCATATGATCAGTTTCCTCTGTTATTGCTGAAGTGCCATAATAGGAGATAGATGATGTTTGGGTGACCCAGGAAGTAGAAGCAGAAAGTACATTGAAGTTTGAAGATGCATTTAGTATTGACTCATGCAGGTTGCAAGAAGCTTGATTGCAGATGAACCGACCGTATCAGATGAGATGCCTTTTCTCTTCCTTTCAGAACAGACCTCTTTGGTAGGCAGTAGTGTATTTGCAGTCAACAGTCTATTGGCAGTCCCAGATGTGTATGCTTATGTGTGACAAGGTATTGAACAATTGTGGGCAAATGTTTGAACCCCCAGCTCAGCTGGCAACTAACGTCATTGCGATATAACTATTGAATGGGATCTCAATGCGTATTCTAGGTTTGCTATTGTTTACCCCTTGGGCAGTTGCATGTCTAGAGATATTACACCCGATCAATCTGCTTAAATCTCACACCTACAGCTATTGGCTGCAATTAAAGTGAATTATGTGCTTGCATTCACTGTGTAAATGATTAACACATGCACAAGGGAGTGTCATGGGAATAGCAATCCAATATTGCCTTGAGTATAGTGTGCTATACTTGCCCCCTGAAGCTGCCAATAGACTAAGGGGATGGGACAACGTTGAAAACATCCATAAACTAAAAGGAAAATTAGCTCATGAACAGCAAAGAAATGATTTGTATTGGATGATTTAAATCTTAAACTCCAGAGGAGATAAATAGCCAGGCTGAAGACAACATGACCAAGCACAACACTCCAACTCACCATTGTAGTTTCTGCTATAGAACCAAAGCTGTTGATAAATATGTTGCAGGTAACATTAACTGGGGGACCTGCAGGTTGGAGGACAGATAGCACATTGACATGTTTGACAGGGAAGAGGTAAAGCAAGAAGACGTTCGGGACACTTACCATGCTGGTCTCTGTGACCGAGCCCAAAGCTGTTGATAAAAATATTGCATGTAACGTTTACAGGGGGACATGTGAAATGGAGTGAGAATGAGGTGACAAGAAAAAGTCAATACGTTTTTTTAGCCCTTAATTATCATGTGCCATCTGCACGGGGTGCTTTAGCAAATAGAGGTGAGGGAGGTTGAGGAAGATAGTGGTGCAATATCTGTTGGACGTAACTTGAGTGTAATAAATGTATCTATCATCAAAATATGGGCTGTATGTATTTCTGTCAACTTAAGAAAGGCATGTTGTTCTCCTAAGCACGCCATGCAAGTCATAAAGCCACAGATAGTCGTTGACTAATCTCATCACCAAGTGTTTGTCTTCAAAAGCAGGCCTGGTACAGTAATAAGACCAGGGAAAAAAATGACGGATCATTATTCAACAAACAGTGGTATCGTTCAGAATTACTGACTTCACTAAATCAATAAGGATGACAACGAATGTTTTACTGGATTGGGTTAAAGGACAGACAAACACACATGCTGAAAGACAAACCGAGAGACACGTTGACACATACACACACTGGCATTAAACAGTGGCACATGCAAACAGAACAGTTCATTTAGTGTCACAAGCATTATGCTGATATCTTTGAGGACTGGTGGCAGAATGACTGGTAAATACATTAACAGTGGGAAAAGAATATTAGGAAATAGTAAACCCTGTGTCATCTCAACGCCCTTCACTGACATGAGTTCTCCAAGCAGCCTTCACTGACATGAGTTCTCCAAGCAGCCTTCACTGACATGAGTTCTCCAAGCAGCCTTCACTGACATGAGTTCTCCAAGCAGTCTTCACTGACATGAGTTCTCCAAGCAGTCTTCACTGACATGAGTTCTCCAAGCAGCCTTCACTGACATGAGTTCTCCAAGCAGCCTTCACTGACATGCGTTCTCCAAGCAGCCTTCACTGACATGAGTTCTCCAAGCAGCCTTCACTGACATGAGTTCTCCAAGCAGCCTCAGACAGCAAAGACCCTTTAAAGCAGCGCCAAATCTTGGTCTCTGTGTTAAGATGTGAGCACAGTGCCCTTCCCCTGTGTATTCATCAATATTCAATGTGACGTGGTGGTATTAATATTTGCCTCTGTTTGTAGTCGGGCAACTACATTTAATGTCAGTAACAACATTTTTACGGAATAACTCTGCACAACAACCTCGGCAAGGAAATGTAGGTCAGGCTCCATCAGCACTGTGGGGAATAGTTGTGACACAGTATGGTTTGTAAGTGATAAACTAGCATCATCTATGTATATCCCTGTATACTGTACATGGATGTGCAAATGTACTGTAAGTGTGTGTGTGTGTGTGTGTGTGCGTGCATGCGCATGTGTTGGTGTGGTATTACACCTCATTAGACTGGAATTCTCTATCTGCCAGAGACTCAGTCCTTCATCAATTTACCAGACAAGGTAAGATCATGTTTTTCACTCCAGACTTTTTTTTCACCTCTACTCCAACATTCTCCCATATCCATGTACTGATTCAAATTGTTTCTGCTTTTCAGAACAGACAAGTCTTCCCCTAATCTTAAGTCAATTTCTGAGGTCTTGTCTACACTTGTTTTCCATTCTCCCAGACAGAGTGGATAGATCTGGGCCAATGTTTCTGGGTTGAGGCTGAGTCTTACTGACCAATCTCAGACTGGGTTTCCTGTGCTATTCTCCTCACAGTGGCCTTCTCTTCAGCATTGTTCCACCACTAGTCTCCCAGCCCTCCTGACCCAGCCTGCCTGCCTCCCTGCCTGCCTGCCGTTTATTGTCATGAATCTTGCACTGGAGGAAGAACTTATATTGTAAAAATAATGAAAAGAAAAATGTAAGGTTAGGCATTAGGCATAGCAGTGTGGTTAAGGTTAGGTTTAAATGAATTGTATGACTTTGTGGCTGTGCTAGCTAGTGACCACTCTGCAGAGCTGCCTCCAGGGCAAGATTCATGACAATAAATGCCTACCCTGCTCCCTGAGCATCAATGAGTTCCCTTCCCTCTCCTTACTCAGCTCCATCACAGTGACATATGCTGTGTCTCTCCCCCTCACCACAACACAACAATAGAGGAACTCAACAGCCCACAGTCTAGCCAGAGGGAACCAATCCCTCATCTGTGGCTGTCACTGTGGCACCATCGTTGTTTTGGGGCCCACATCTATAACTTTAAGCTCATTATTGTTTTTCTAGTGTTGAATACTGATGGTAAATATAGCTGTTGCACACTATAAATGACAATTGAGGAAATAGCTATAGTTATTGGGTGTTGTGATGGTGGGCTGAGATACAAAACTATATCTAGCCTACTGCTTGGTTCTGGTGTGAGCCCTTCATGTTCGATAGCTCAATCCCATAAGTCCTACAGGGATGAGGGTGTCACTGTCTACAAGTGTGATTGATAGCCATTCTTCTTTAAATATTTAAGGGGTGGGTTACATCAATAGACAAATACATAATTCATGTTCATAATAAACCGTATTTACAATTGATGGGTTTTTAAGTTGTGAATGTAGACATTGTTCAAAATATGCCCTATTGACTGTTGAGGATGTGTTCAGTTGAGAATGTATACACCTACATCATTATATGTAAGGGATGTCAATACTTTAGAAAAATAAATGTAGCCATATAGGTGGATACACTGATCATTCCAGATGCATTTCATGCAAATGTTTTGTAATCCACACTAAACAAGTCATAGGAAAGCCAAATAAAAACCAACCTTTGAAGTTAGGTCTTATTCGTGCATCATAACCCGATGTTCTACCCATCAATGAGTCCAGAAAGTCTGAGGGAGACAAGTTAGTAGTAGATCCTGATCTGGACTCATGCTCCTTGGCATCCACCACCCTGTGAGAAACAAATGAAAAACACCTACTTAGTCCAAAGTGTGGTGAAAACATTTCTATTTAAACACAACCAAAGATGATCCTGGCCTGAATAGGTATTAAGATAAACACAAATGCGATTCAAATTCTATGATTATGGAGAATTACAATAGTGTGGAACACATTGGCAGACAAGGTGTGCAATAAGCCTCTTGTCACTAATGAAGAATTGGCATCGTGACTCTCCTCATTGTATACCTATTGGCTATGCACATTTTGAAATAAGTTACTCTGGCATAGGCTACTATAATTCCACAACGTTTTGACAACGCCCACAGAGTTAGAGGCAGTGATTAGCTTGGCTACACATCCTAAGCTATATTTTCAGTCCAATGATTGAACATTAAAGCTGTATGATTTCTACCTTCCATTAGTAACATTGGAACTTTGAGGTCCATGAGGAAATAATGTGTTCATTTTAGGTAGATTCATATTACATTTCCTAAACTTTGTTTTAATGGCAACGCACTTTGCCTTTTCAAACGATTAACATTACAGTTGAATAGACTACATATACATACATCCAAGAAAGTATCTAATTCGATTTGGAATAGTTTTATTTGTTTATGTTAAATGGCCAATAACGTAGCCATTCACCTACCTGCTGTTGTTGGTCTCCATTAAACATGCAAATAAAGCAGTCAAGACTTTGATAAAGGGGCGATTCATTCCTCTTGATTTTTTATTTCTTCACTTCTTTATTTCTTCCATATGTGAATGCTGGTCAAACACACAATCCAAGCAGCAGTATCGCTTTATTTCTGACCAAAGCGCAGTTGGGTGTTCTCGTGGCACACAGAGAATACGCAGGTGGCATTCCAGTCCGTAGGATCATAGTTTAGTTTGATGAAACACTGGTTCCCAGAATCATAAATTCTGAGTCATTGCCGCCAAAAAATAACCTGTAAAAAAAACGTCGTGAGGTGACACAATTCGCCGAGTCGTCAATGAGGCGTTCTCACTTTCATTCAAAAACTCACTGAAAACAGATGTATGTTCTCAAAAACATATAGCGGTGTTGAAGCATAATCTTTCCTTGCGTTGAAGACTGTCCACTGCTGGAATGGAGACAAGTGGACGCCTCTTCAGATTCAGCACTTGGATAGCTCCCGTTACCTTTGCGCGCAAGCGCACCATTAAGAACTGGGTTGATTTTCAACATGTCATATAAATGAGGAATACAACATTTTAAAAAATAAATTCAAATTATCGTTGTTAATGATCCAAATTCCTGTGTTTCGAGTAAAATTCCCCTGAAAGCTGTCCATAAAACGGTATGGATATGGAAGTGCTCAGGTCAGGAGGGACTGTACACAGATGTTGTGTGCCAGAACATCTTGTTGTCAGAAAATAGTTTTCTAGAATGTTTCACCACCTGACACTGGCTGGCTGGCTGCCTGCAACCTGGTCTCAGAACACTTCATATTATTCTGTAAGTAAATCTGAGACACTCCATTTAGTTTGATATATTACGTTTCATGTGGTATGTATTAATATGTGGATGTCCATCACCCATTTCGTATGATATAATACAAATTGTAATTCATATGATAAGGTAAGAATTTGCATAAAGTACTATATGTTACGAATTGTAGCTAGCTGGCTAATGTTAGTAAGCAGTTGCTTATCTACAGATAGTTTGTTGATAGTATAACCATCTGTAGATCACCTGTACGGGACTATCTGAATAAAGTGTGACCCAAATGATTAATGTTTTCCAATGGAGACACACATACGGCAATTAACCACCTAGAAAAGAGAGATTAACAGCATCCTCTGTGAGCAGTAACAGGTATACTAACAACATTTAGGTTGGTGCTGCAAAACCAGCACCAACCAGAGTCTAAATGGATTGCACTATAAACCAGGCAATGTAAAATCCTCAATTCCACATAGAGCAGCAAGCAACAGTGGCCAATCTCACTTGTATCTGGGCAGTTTTATGAAAGAAAGGCTTGTCCTGCATTGTGCCTTATTTTAATGGGCATTGGAAGTCCTGGGTGAGTGAAAGAGACAGCTCTAGTCAGGGGATTAGGGTGTTTTATTATTGTTAAACCCACAGATTGATACATCTCTCTTTCTTTTTGGTGACATGCAGAATGGGATTTAAATTCCTTAATTATCTGACGGTTATCTGATCCACCTGCCCAAAGGTCCTTACTGATGGGATCTAATGACCATTTGGAGTGGGGACTGGAGGTTGGAACATGGTCAAGCCAATTGTAGCTGTCTTTGGACTCGGAGTGACTACGGATGGGGTCAGTGTGTCTTGATCCTCTATACATTGTCTCATTACTTATTCATCATACATCCTGTGTGGGTTTATTTAATGAGATATGGGAAGAGTTTCTGGTTGATCGGTGAAACCTTCTCTAAGATAACGTTTGCCAAGATGAGGGTTTCTCTTTAGGGATGTTAAGAGATTTCTCTGGGATCTCAGACAAGATATGTTTTGGTGTGTGTGTTGTGTACAAAAGTCTTCCTATTCACGGAAAACAGGAGGGAACTATTGCAGCTCATTACAATAGGCCAAGGCTACTTCAATAAAGATTGGGAAACACCCCCAGCTGCATGTTTTGGGTTTTGCTCTAGCCCTACATAGCTGATTCAAATGACCAACTCATCATCATGCTTTGATTGTTTGAATCAGCTGTGTAGTGCCAAGGCAAAAAAACTAAACAGGCACCCAGGGGGGCCCCCAGGACCGACTTTGGGAAACCCTGACCTAGATGATTCAATATTGGTCTGATGACTCAAAACATACTACATTTTTTCCTCTACATTTTCTCATTTGGGGTGGCAGGGTAGCCTAGTGGTTAGAGTGTTGGACTAGTAACCGGAAGGTTGCAAGTTCAAACCCCTGAGCTGACAAGGTACAAATCTGTCGTTCTGCCCCTGAACAGGCAGTTAACCCACTGTACCTAGGCCGTCATTGTCAATAAGAATTTGTTCTTAACTGACTTGCCTAGTAAAATATGACTGTGACTGGAAGGTTCATGTATTGTATACTGTAGTGCAAATAAAACTGATTCATCCATTGAAAGTCTCTTAACCTTTCATTGCCGTTGGGGAGTAGAACATGTCAATTCCCAGGCGCTCTAATGAAAAAGAAAGGACACACCTCAAACCAGAGCAATTCATACATCCTGTACCATGGGATCCAATGTGACACTTGCAATTTGGTTCATAGAATTAAACAGGGGAGGAGGAAGATGGAGTGGATTATTTCCTCCTGGGCCTCAGTCTCTCGCAGCAGAACAGCACAGCAGAGGAGCTTGAAGCTGAGCCAGTCAGTAACAGAGTGCCAGACTGAGGAGTAATATAACCCCCAAGCATGTCACAGCATTCAGCCATGTGTTGTACCTAGGAGTAATCTCACACAGCCTATGGATGGCTTGACATGAATGAGAGAGAGAGACCTTTTCACACTGTTGTTGTTATTGTTGTTGTGTTTCCCTGTGTGCTCTCCAGCCTTTCCAAGTCCAATGAACATCATTCATGCCTTTCGACCATGATGATAAGGCACTTGCAGCCTCCTAAATGGCTTACACAGTTTGAATTCAGGACAGGTGCATGCTCTTATATAAATACTTAAGAAATGAGCAACGCTAAATATCTAAATCGGATTTGATATGTCAGTCTCACTCGTGTGTGTGAGTGTGTGAGTGAGAGTGAGAGTGAGAGTGAGAGTGAGAGCGTCTCTCTGTCAGTCAGTCAGTTATCCCCTTATCCCCTGGCTCCCTCTGGGTGGCCAACCTTTCAGCATTTACAGTGATGTGCCTCTGAAATCTGTTTCCAGGGCAACCGGGGCACCAAATACATCCCCGGAGGCATCTTGCTGGTGTGCCTTTTGTTTATACTATTCATATCTGAGAGACAATTTATCCACTCCGACTTACAATATATGAATATGCTAACTGAAAAAGATGGTGAATGACAAAGGGAAAATATATTCAGTGACAAACGATTTTCGAACAAATGAGTTGAATAACCTCACATTGTCCTTATTAATCCACGCTGTTTTATCCACCCTGGACTCAGGAGTAGATGTAACATAGTAAAAGTAAATCTGTCCCCCTCCATTTAGTGTGATATGATAAGTGTCATATGGTATGATATATCACAAATTCCAATTTGTTGTGGCTAACATTAGGTAGGTAGCTGACGTTATCTAGGTGGCTAACGTTATCTAGTGTTAGGGTAAGGGTGAAGTTTAGGGTTAGGAAAATGGTTATGGTTAGGGTTAGTGGATAGTTAGCGAAAATGTTGTTGACAGTTATTGAACATCTACAAACCATCTACTTGGGACAAGCCAAATAAAGTGTTACCGTTATTTGATATAATTTAAGATATTTCTTCACATGGAAATTACTCTGTGTACTCTAAATATAGCATTTTATCAAATTTATTGCAATATTAAATACGTTATCCATCATCTGTTAATCGCACCGTCTTAATCAAATTCACTCTGGTTTGCATAGTTGGGTAAAAGGAGAGAGAACATCCAGGATCTGAATAATGAATAAGTGAATGTGTTATCTCCATCACTGTTCTCCAGTGCCACAGTATGGTATGCCCAGGTTGATGAGCTATTATGAGGGAACAGGCTGTCAATGCGGGGCATGTCCACTTGATGGCTGTGGCTTTAAATCGACATGACATTATCTTCAGAAGAACATACTTGAGGCAGTCACCTGCTGAAAGCCTCTACATTCTCCCCAGTCAGGACGAAGCAGTTCCAACGACCCTCTCCAATAAGCAGAGAGAGGGAGATAGATAGAGAGAAGACAGGCTGAGGGAGAGACAGAGAGAGGGAGATAGATATAGAGAAGACAGGCTGAGGGAGAGAGACAGAGAGAGGGAGATAGATAGAGAGAAGACAGGCTGAGGGAGAGACAGAGAGAGGTTGATAGATAGAGAGAAGACAGGCTGAGGGAGAGAGACAGAGAGAGGGAGATAGATAGAGAGAAGACAGGCTGAGGGAGAGAGACAGAGAGAGGTTGATAGATAGAGAGAAGACAGGCTGAGGGAGAGAGACAGAGAGAGGGAGATAGATAGAAAGGGAAAGCAGAGAGAGAAAGAGGGAAGTAGAGAGACAGAAAGAGAAATGGAAAGAAAGAGAGAGAGAGATAAAGCTGGGCTACAGAGCTCACCTGGAAACAACAAGCAGGCTTGAGCCTCCCTGATGCTCATGTTCAGTGGAGTGGAGCATCAAGTGTTGGGGAGTATCCATTGCACCATCGATCCCTTGTATTTTTATCCCACTTAATGACTTTCCCTGTATCATTCATCCCATGAATTTAAACAAAGAGAAGAGGTGGATTGTTATTGGTGGTTATACAGTAGCTATACCATGGTGAGCTTTACTAACTGGAAAGAGGAAACACACAAATATTTAATTAGAGGACTCATGAGGAGAGAGGATGGTAATGAATTCTACATAGAGACAACATCCCTCAATATTATCCCTGATCTTTTTCTCATAGTAAAGTAACGTGAAGCTATTTAGCAGAATCTTACCATAACCACTGAAGATGACAAACACAATATGACAAGACAGGGACACTGGTTTCAGTGTGGAGATATGGAGCTTCCATGGACTTTCTAATATACAACAAAAATATACAAGCCATTTAACAGACACTTTTATCCAAAGCGATGTAAGGTTCTATCAGAATATCAAATGTGTACGCGTACACACAAGTGTTCTAGAATATTGGACCGCTGGCTTTCATACTTTTGGAATTTCTCAGTACAGCTCGAGCAATTTCTCCAACTGTCAACACTTTTAAATGAATAGAGGATGTGTACCAGAGACACATTGGTTGGGAATTGTGGGGACGTGCCTGTCCGGACTGTGCACCCGGATGGTGGTCTCAGAGCTGCATAGCTGTGTCACAATGGGTCGCCGGACTCTCGCGTCTCAGCGTCTGTGGACTATGATTTACACTTTACAGTCATGCATGCATTCATTTTACGTACGGGTAGTCCCAAGAATCTAACCCACTATCCTGGCATTGCAAGTGCCATGCTCTACCAACTGAGCTGCAGAGGACCGCTTTCTGAGCGAGCAGACAGCCTGTGGTGTGCATGATGGATCCAGGTTGAGTGACCCCCTCAGAGCCTATAGGAGGATGCTGATCTCAGGTGAGGAGTGGGTGACTGGTGACGAGCCCACCTGTCAATCACAGCCCTCTCTCCCCATCAGCGGGACCAACCTGGCAGTCACTCAGCCTTCCTTTCTACATCACTGAGCACTAAAACCCCACTGATCCCCAGTCTAGACCCTCAGTAGGCTCCACGCTCCATACTCACTCTGGTCAGTCACAACAAAACCCTACCCTGTCTGTTTATCTATCTGTGTGATTACAGTGTCTCTGTAGCAAATACTTACTGAACTGGGCTCCCATGCCCTTAGGGATATATGGAATAAGACTGAGCACAAAAATACAAGGTAAACAATGTTATTAGGATCCATGTGGTAGAAGGAGCACGCACATTGAATTGAGTGTATTTCCTGCTTGTTCTCCAAAAGTAATTTGGGGTTACATGTTGATAGAGTCCATTGCATGGATCAGCTTACCTGCTTGCCTCATTGCCTCTCCGGTCTAAGGTTTAGGTTGGAATCTCTAGATACAGTCACCCAAACCCAAAAGACAGACACTTCTCTGGTCCAACGTCTGCATTTCTCTGGTCCAACGTCTGCATTTCTCTGGTCCAACGTCTGCTTGACGCTGACACTGGCTCACAATTAATCTATTTCTGGCTGGCAGGCTTTTCTCACTGAGCAATGTCACTGGAGCTGTAGATGACTGTCAGAAGGATGAAGGGGGAGATTGAAGATTGAGCACAATTCCAATTGCTTAGCTTGTTTACATCAGCTCTCCCCTCAGTGGAGCTTAGCAGTATGTTAAAGACCCAGTTACCAACAAGACGGAGACCGACAAAGGACAATCACTTATTTTCATGTTCTTTAATCATATTTTATTTGAGTCTCGTCTCAAATCCTCAGCGGCTTGTGTAGGATTTTACTGTAGGTTGAGATTCCAACCCAGTTTGACTCATATTCCATATGTCCGGTTGGATATTCCCTAAGTAAGGTAAGGAATGTTGACTGATACAACTGCTTGTTACATCCGCAGAGGTCTGTCAGAGGAAGCTGGGAAATTCCTCCCTTGGTAGTTGCTGTCACTCTATTTTAGCAGTCCTCAAACCTCTGCTCAGGGACCCCAGAAGGTTCACAATTTTGTTGTAGCCCTGAACTCACCTGATTAATCTAGTCAAAGGCTTGATGATTAGTTGATCGTTTGAATCAGGTGTGCGAGCTGTGGAATAGTTCAAATACATGGAACGTCAGGGTTACTTAAGGAGAGGTTTCAGAACGCCTGCTATATTTTATAGCAGAGGCGGGGGCTATGAAAAGTACAGTGCCTTGCAAAAGTATTCGGCCCCCTTGAACTTTGCGACCTTTTGCCACATTTCAGGCTTCAAACATAAAGATATAAAACTGTATTTTTTTGTGAAGAATCAACAACAAGTGGGACACAATCATGAAGTGGAACGACATTTATTGGATATTTCAAACTTTTTTAACAAATCAAAAACTGAAAAATTGGGCGTGCAAAATTATTCAGCCCCTTTACTTTCAGTGCAGCAAACTCTCTCCAGAAGTTCAGTGAGGATCTCTGAATGATCCAATGTTGACCTAAATGACTAATGATAATAAATACAATCCACCTGTGTGTAATCAAGTCTCCGTATAAATGCACCTGCACTGTGATAGTCTCAGAGGTCCGTTAAAAGCGCAGAGAGCATCATGAAGAACAAGGAACACACCAGGCAGGTTCGAGATACTGTTGTGAAGAAGTTTAAAGCCGGATTTGGATACAAAAAGATTTCCCAAGCATTAAACATCCCAAGGAGCACTGTGCAAGCGATAATATTGAAATGGAAGAAGTATCAGACCACTGCAAATCTACCAAGACCTGGCCGTCCCTCTAAACTTTCAGCTCATACAAGGAGAAGACTGATCAGAGATGCAGCCAAGAGGCCCATGATCACTCTGGATGAACTGCAGAGATCTACAGCTGAGGTGGGAGACTCTGTCCATAGGACAACAATCAGTCGTATATTGCACAAATCTGGCCTTTATGGAAGAGTGGCAAGAAGAAAGCCATTTCTTAAAGATATCCATAAAAAGTGTCGTTTAAAGTTTGCCACAAGCCACCTGGGAGACCTGAACTTTTTGGCAACAATGCAAAACGTTATGTTTGGCGTAAAAGCAACACAGCTCATCACCCTGACCACACCATCCCCACTGTCAAACATGGTGGTGGCAGCATCATGGTTTGGGCCTGCTTTTCTTCAGCAGGGACAGGGAAGATGGTTAAAATTGATGGGAAGATGGATGGAGCCAAATACAGGACCATTCTGGAAGAAAACCTGATGGAGTCTGCAAAAGACCTGAGACTGGGACGGAGATTTGTCTTCCAACAAGACAATGATCCAAAACATAAAGCAAAATCTACAATGGAATGGTTCAAAAATAAACATATCCAGGTGTTAGAATGGCCAAGTCAAAGTCCAGACCTGAATCCAATCGAGAATGTGGAAAGAACTGAAAACTGCTGTTCACAAATGCTCTCCTACCAACTTCACTGAGCTCGAGCTGTTTTGCAAGGACGAATGGGAAAAAAATGTCAGTCTCTCGATGTGCAAAACTGATAGAGACATACCCCAAGCGACTTACAGCTGTAATCGCAGCAAAAGGTGGCGCTACAAAGTATTAACTTAAGGGGGCTGAATAATTTTGCTCGCCCAATTTTTCAGTTTTTGATTTGTTAAAAAAGTTTGAAATATCCAATAAATGTCGTTCCACTTCATGATTGTGTCCCACTTGTTGTTGATTCTTCACAAAAAAAATACAGTTTTATATCTTTATGTTTGAAGCCTGAAATGTGGCAAAAGGTCGCAAAGTTCAAGGGGGGCGAATACTTTCGCAAGGCACTGTATGTGCAGGAAGTATATCTATGGGCTGTAAACACATAATACAGCACATGATGTGCTTGCACCAAACATCCATAAAAGTGATTAACATGCATTCTGTCAAATGGAAGGCTATGCTTAAGATGACTGACTGTCAGACACTGAATATGCTCCCATACATAGAGTAGGGTTTAAGTAAGGGTTGTGGCTATATGCGCTATTAAGAAACTGAACAAATGCGTAAAATCAATTTGTACCTGTACTGTACATTGATATTATGCTGTATGTCACTAATGCTATATTACACAATATCATCATCATTAATGGTTGTATTCTATTCATGTGTATTACATGAATGTATAATGCTGAAGTCCTGTATAGGGGTTTAAACTCATTGCAGTAACAGGGCTAACACTGCTGTCATTATTCAGTGTCCTCACTTGTCATGTTTTCCTGCCCACATGTCATGTTAGTCATGGTGAGAACAGTAAAACAATGACTCATCCATTTCCTGCTATATTAATCTAACAAACTGCATTTAATTGACAAAACCCTGTGTGAGAATGCATGATAAATAGACCAGATATGTTAAGCAGACTATTCCTGAGGATTCTCTACATATTTTACTCATTACTTTCTCATTAATTGAACCCCTTCGTGATCAGTATCTTTATTTTGATACTACTATAAAAAGTAATCCTGAGGAAATTTAACTAAATTTAACCAAATTTTAAAAGCAGCTCCACAAACTACTGGAGCTACTTTGGAATGTACACTGTATATTCTAAAGTATGTGGTCACCCCTTTAAATGACTGGATTTGGCTATTTCAGTCACACCCATTACTGACTGGTGTATTAACTCGAGGACACAGCCATGCAATCTCCATAGACGAACATTGGCAGTAGAATGGCCTCACTGAAGAGCTCAGTGACTTTCAATGTGGCACTGTCATAGGATGCCACCTTTCCAACAAGGCAGTTCGTCAAATGTATGCCCTGCTAGAGATACCCCGGTCAACTGTAAGTGCTGTTGTTGTGAGGTGGAAATGTCTAGGAGCAACAAGGACTCAGCCGCAAAGTGGTAGGCCACAAAAGCTTACAGAACGGGACCGCCGAGTGCGGAAGTGCGTAGCATGTAAAAAGCGTCTGTCCTCGGTTGCAATACTCACTACCAAGTTCCAAACTGCCTCTGGAAGCAACGTCAACACAGGAACTGTTCGTAGGGAGCTTCATGAAATGGGTTTCCATGGCCAAGCAGCCACACACAAGTCTAAGACCACCATGTGCCAAGCGTCAGCTGGAGTGGTGTAAAGCTCACCGCCATTGGATTCTGGAGAAGTGGAAACATGTTCTCTGGAGTGATGAATCACACTTCACCAACTGGCAGTGCGACGGACGAATCTGAGTTTGGCTAGGGGAACACTACCTGCCCGAATGCATAGTACCAACTGTAAAGTTTGGTGAAGGAGTAATTATGGTCTGGGCTGTTTTTCAAGGTCTGGGCTAGGCCCTTTGTTCTAGTGATGGGAAATCTTGATGCTCCAACATACAATTACATTTTCAACGATTCTGTGCATCCAACTTTGTGGTAACAGTTTGGGAAATGGCCCTTTCCTGTTTCAGCATGACAATGCCCCAGTGCACAAAAGCGAGGTCCATACAGAATTGGTTTGTCGAGATCGATGTGGAAGAACTTGACTGGCCTGCACAGAGCCCTGACCTCAACCCCATGGAACACCTTTGGGATGAATTTGAACACTGACTGCGAGCCTGGCCTAATCGCCCAACATCAGTGCTCTACCTCACTAATGCTCTTGTGTCTGAATGGAAGCATAGTGCCCGCAGCAGTGCCCGCAGCAATGTTCCAACCGCTAGTGGAAAGCCTTCTCAGAAGAGGGGAGGCTGTTATAGCAGTAAAGGTAGAACCAACTCCATATTCATGCAAATTATTTTGGAATGAGATGTTTGACGAGCAGGTATCCACATATTTTTGGTATGTTGTGTATTATTACTTGACAACAATTGTAAGCCTCACTAAATTTCTCGCTACATAATTATTATAAGCTTGAAATGTTGCATGTTAAATTGGCTGCAAATTCATACCTTCATGTAAATAAAATGTGATTTGAATGCACCAGTCTAATGATACGTAGTTATGGAAATATATTGAAAACCTACATTTTGAAAAATTCCAGAGCCATGCAGCTACTGAATACACAATTATTACATAGATAGAAAATTAGTGAAGCTTACAGGGACTTGTCTTTGAAGTAAAGATATTCTCCCCCTATGAAAACAAGCACCTCTAGGTACCGATTTTACAGCAGGTAATTACCGGTTCATTTCATTTACCACCTAACTTCCTATGAAACACCAGGTAAATACTAGTGGACGTTGTGAGATGGCAGGTCATTCCTGTGTTGTGGGGCCTGTGCTGTGGAGAGCCCAGTGACATGGTACGTTGAAGGGTATGATCTGACAGGACATTGATCTGACAGGACATTGATCTAGTCTATCAGGCCAGGTCCAGGAGACAGCCCAGTGAGCTCTGATTACTGAAGAAGAGGTTGCTATGCTTGGCTTCACTCCACAGAACTGGGAAAAGTGCCACTGGTCAGTGCCAATGAATAACTGAATATATCTGTGGAATCATTTACTTTACTCTAAATGTATAGGTCCTGGAGTTTTTGTTTAGATAATAATATCACTTTTCTCCATTTTTGATTCTCTATAGTTACTGTCAATCAATCAAATCAAATGTATTTATAAAGCCATTTTTACATCACCAGATCAATCAATAAGATACAGTATCTACTGTATATGAAGACATACAGTGCCTTGCGAAAGTATTCGGCCCCCTTGAACTTTGCGACCTTTTGCCACATTTCAGGCTTCAAACAAAAATATAAAACTGTATTTTTTTGTGAAGAATCAACAACAAGTGGGACACAATCATGAAGTGGAACGACATTTATTGGATATTTCAAACTTTTTTAACAAATCAAAAACTGAAAAATTGGGCGTGCAAAATTATTCAGCCCCTTTACTTTTACTTACCCCTTTACAAGACAATGATCCAAAACATAAAGCAAAATCTACAATGGAATGGTTCAAAAATAAACATATCCAGGTGTTAGAATGGCCAAGTCAAAGTCCAGACCTGAATCCAATCGAGAATCTGTGGAAAGACCTGAAAACTGCTGTTCACAAATGCTCTCCATCCAACCGCACTGAGCTCGAGCTGTTTTGCAAGGAGGAATGGGAAAAAATTTCAGTCTCTCGATGTGCAAAACTGATAGAGACATACCCCAAGCGACTTACAGCTGTAATCGCAGCAAAAGGTGGCGCTACAAAGTATTAACTTAAGGGGGCTGAATAATTTTGCACGCCCAATTGTTCAGTTTTTGATTTTGATTTATCCAATAAATGCCGTTCCACTTCATGATTGTGTCCCACTTACATGATTGTGTCCCAAAATACAGTTTTATATCTTTATGTTTGAAGCCTGAAATGTGGCAAAAGGTCGCAAAGTTCAAGGATAAAATTTGTTCAATGTGAACTCACCTCACATGTCTCCTTACCTTCTGATGAGTCATTAGAGACTAAATCCCTGGACTTTACAGGGTCGTTTTGACCCCTGCTTCCGACAAGAGTCATTGAGCGAAGTCATAGGGGTACTGGGTACTCCATGCCTGCTGCTCCAGGAAACCTCCAGCTCCGGAGGACTTCCAAAGGACAAAATGTCAAAATGTCTCACCTGATCACTGTGGAGACCTTTTGTTTGTTTTTATTTTATTTAACCTTTATTTAACTAGGCAAGTCATTCTAGACCTTGCAGTGCTCCAAACCGTCGGAACATCTCATCCAAATCAAATTTAGAAAATCAAATTTATTTATATAGCCCTTCGTACATCAGCTGATATCTCAAAGTGCTGTACAGAAACCCAGCCTAAAACCCCAAACAATGCAGGTGTTGAAGCACGTTGGCTCAGAAAAACTCCCTAGAAAGGCCAAAACCTAGGAAGAAACCTGGAGAGGAACCAGGCTATGAGGGGTGGCCAGTCCTCTTCTGGCTGTGCCGGGTGGAGATTATAACAGAACATGGCCAAGATGTTCAAATGTTCATAAATGACCAGCATGGTCAAATAATAGGTCTGGGACAGGTAGAACGTCCGGTGAACAGGTCAGGATTCCATAGTCGCAGGCAGAACAGTTGAAACTGGAGCAGCAGCACGGCCAGGTGGACTGGGGACAGCAAGGAGTCGTCATGCCAGGTAGTCCTGAGGTATGGTCCTAGGGCTCAGGTCCTCCGAGAGAGAGAAAGAAAGAGAGAGAGATAATTAGAGGGGTGGCAGTGTAGCCTAGTGGTTAGAGCATTGGACTAGTAACCGAAAGGTTGCAAGTTCAAATCCCCGAGCTGACAAGGTACAAAATCTGTCGTTCTGCCCCTGAACAGGCAGTTAACCCGCTGTTCCTAGGCCGTCATTGAAAATAAGAATTTGTTCTTAACTGACTTGCCTAGTAAAATAAAGGTAAAAAAAAAGAGAGCATACTTAAATTCACACAGGACAATGGATAAGACAGGAGAAGTACTCCAAATATAACAAACTGACCCTAGCCCCCCAGACACATAAACTACTGCAGCATAAATACTGGAGGCTGAGACAGGAGGGGTCAGGAGACACTGTGGCCCCATCCGATGATACCCCCGGACAGGGCCAAACAGGAAGGATATAACTGTGCAAACCACGCCCCAAAGTATTATAATTAGCCGCCACTGCTACGATGGTAGAATCTCAATTGCATACTCCTCACGTCCTCTCTTCGCTCTCCTCGGCTTCTCAACACCCATGGGAGGAGAAGGTCAGAGGGGAGGGGTCTCTGGCTTTCTCATCCAATGGGTTTTGAGAAGAAGGTGAGGAGAGAGGACATGAAGATTATGCAATTGAGATTCTCCCATTATGCTGTAAGAAAAGGGAAGGATAAAATTGGAGGAAATGAAGCAATTATAATGACAATGGTTCCCCTTGGTATGAGTAATTTAAAAAGGCAAACTATCTCTTAGTGTGCAGGTTTGGGCAACATGCCAGGGAAATCCACTTTGTGAGGAAGGGAAGGAAATAATGGCTTTCATTAACCCTTTTCATTCTACAATAGGCTCTCCACACTAATACTGTATGTGTTTCTAATTTGCTTCCATCTAAATTAGCACTCACCAGCTCTCACTACCCAGAACCCATCCCCTTCAAAGCTGCCAGTTATAATAACCATGGAAACAGGACTAATTGAGACACAAAAGGCATTATTCTATAATAAGTATTAACTTCTTCCAGATCCAATGCCAAATACAATGCTCTCCCTAATAAGTTGATTTACCTTACTTTCAAAAACAGAACACGAGGTTAGAAAATCTTAATTATCAGTTTTCATCTTATTTAAAGGAGAATTGTTACAATTGATAAAAACCTGGCGAATACAATCCTTGGTTTGTGTGCATTCATTTGGATCCACCTGTTACATTGTCCGACTCTCAGTACACCCCACTTACAGGTCTGGCTCAGTTATCACTTTGGTACCATTTCCAGAACACAGCCGGGAAACATCCCCCAGACACACATTGATAAGCGAATTGCTCTGCACTTCTGTGATGACGAATGGAGCCTCAAAAGCTGAGAGTGTTTCAGTTGAAGAACACAATTAAACATTGACAATGTCTTCAAGAGTTGTCACTAGTTACCACAGTACAAATTCATGGAAACGCACATTTGCTTTTTGGTCTTAGTTTAAGGCTAGGGTTAGGAATAAGGTTAGCAGTGTGGTTATGGTTAAGATTTCAAATCAGATTTTAAGAAGAGAAATAGTAGAAATAAGCGGGGTTTAGACATGATCATGACTTTGTAGCTGTGGTAACTAGTGACGACCCTCCAAGGGAGATCCACAGAAGTAGAGGAATCTATTTGATTCTTTGCATTATCAGTCACAGATAACAAGCAGATAATGTGGGCACAATGTGGACAAATTAATTTCCTTGTAACAATCAAATACACATTAATTTACAATATTTTAATATCATTTCAATTTCGATTAGCCTACCGTGATGCCTGAGATAAAAATGTAAATAAGATAACCATTACAGTACATATACTGTATTTAGTCAATGCCCTTTGTAATATTCATGCACTCAGCATTTACCACACATTCTTGTTGCAAACAATGAAAAATAAGATTAGGCCTACATGGATGGTACACAAACTTCAAGACTCAGAACATACACCATCTTGGGGGGCTCTTTATTGAGTCTCCGCAGTAGAGAAGAGGACATTGATGGACAAACCTGACTATTCTGCAGCCTATGATAAACTGAAAGAGGCTATACTTGACGGCAGCACAGCTCTCCTCAGTGATTTCTGAATCTCCCAGGAGTCTGAGCAGTGCAGAAAGTACAAGAGCACTGACCTAAAAACAGACTTCCGCCAGGCAGCTCTCTGAAGTACTAAAAACACAAACTGGGAGAACATACAGAAGAGGCTATGCATTAAAACAGCTTATTATCAATGGAGTGGGTCGGTGAACAAGGAGGGCACACCCCCTTAACATGTTAAAGGGGCACAGGAAGTTCACAAAGTGATGCCAAGTGAATGTGAGTTGTTGCTGAAGTTAGAATTACAGGATAACATAGCTAATAGAGTTGTGAGGAGACAGATGGTGAGAACCTAAAGACATACGGTGGGGAGAACAAGTATTTGATACACTGCCGATTGTGCAGGTATTCCCACTTACAAAACATGTAGAGGTCTGTAATTTGTATCATAGGTACACTTCAACTTTGAGGGACGGAATCTAAAACAAAAATCCAGAAAATTACATTGTATGATTTTTTAGTAATTCATTAGAATTTTATTGCATGACATAAGTAGTTGATACATCAGAAAAGCAGAACTTAATATTTGGTACAGAAACCTTTGTTTGCAATTACAGAGAGTCTGTTTGATTGAGTGTGTGGACAGGTGCCTTTCATACAGGTAATGAGTTCAACAGGTGCAGTTAATACAGGTAATGAGTGGAGAACAGGAGGGCTTCTTAAAGAAAAACTAACAGGTCTGTGAGAGCCGGAATTCTTACTGGTTGTTAGGTGATCAAATACTTATGTCATGCAATAAAATGCAAATTAATTACTTAAAAATCATACAATGTGATTTTCTGGATTTTTGTTTTAGATTCCGTCCCTCACAGTTGAAGTGTACCTATGATAAAAATTACAGACCTCTACATGTTTTGTAAGTAGGAAAACCTGCAAAATCGGCAGTGTATCAAATACTTGTTCTCCCCACTGTACCACAGGCATGTCACCTCCGTTTACACCTGCAGCAGAGTACACAGGGCAACCTATTAACTGCGGGCTTTCCAGCTACTCCTGACACATCACACACAAACACACACAGTGTGACACTCACATACGTGCAAACACACATGCACGTACAGTACATACAAACAGAAACAACAAGGCACTGAAACTATGACAAGGACACTGCCCATCACACATCTGTGTATCCACACTCACAGACAACACACATGCACAGATAACACACCTCTTACGGAAAAACCTCATGAATTTCACGTGAGTTAAAGTGCTCTGGATAAGAGCGTCTGCCAAATGACTTAAATGTAAATGTAAATGTGACAACATTTGAGCACATGTGGAAACATGATCCCATGTGAAATTAATGCGTGGGGGTTCACATTGTTTTTTCATGTGATACCAGAAAACTATACATGTGTCAACATTTTTGCACATGTGAAAACCCAGGTGTCAAATTGAGAATATTTTACTTTAAAAGGCATGATTGAAATAAATTAAATTTAAAACAGTCATAGTCCCCTGCAGGTTTTGTCTTTTTCCCGGTTTGTTCCAGGGACGTCCCCAAGAACCCCTTTAGGACATTCCTAGAACCTTGTTTCATGGTCTCCTGGAGGTTTTTGTCTAGTTGCAGTGAACATATAGTAAAACTACATGTTACTGTATTTTTACAGCTACATGAAGGTGTTAATGTTGAAGAGCAGTATTCTGCTGACTTGGGACTTAACTAACTCACACCTTCTTGATTGTAAGCTACTTGAAGTTCCTGCTGTGCCATGAGGTCTCTAGACATAATGGAGATTGGCTATACATAAATTGCCCAAAATAAATTTTTGCACATTGCCTGAAGTATATATAAGAACTTGAAGGTGTTATTTATATAAAATAACAGTATGCTGCTGTATTCTGATTTCAATGAGAGTAAAAAAAATCTTGTAGCATTTTGTACTGTGGCCACACTTGGGACTCAGCCTTAACTGGGATTTAAACATATAACCTCTGGTTGCTAGCAACCAGAAATGTCCTGATACATGTCCTGCTACACCACCAGCAGGGTGGGGGAGGAATGGATTACAAAAAAAGTAACTGTAATTCGTTACGTTACCAGCAAAAATATTGTAACCAAATTACAGATACTTTTGAAAAACTAAATGATTACTTCGTGGATTACTTTGAAATTCAGAAAGGGAAAAATGCAAAAACAATATAGTTGACACTTTTCTGTTTTCTCAATAACATTCAAATCAGCATTGAAAAAAAGCGCAAGTTAAGCTTGTTCCACCTGAGCGATTCAGAGAACACTATGATGACACACCAAATAGGTTTGATGGACAGATTACTCTCCAAGCTACAGTACCAGTCAAAAGTATACATACTCATTCAAGAGTTTCTTTATTTTGACTATATTCTACATTTTAGAATAATGAAGACATCAAAGCTATGAAATAACACATGTGGAATCATCCAGTACCAAAAAGTGTTAATTAACAACTAAAAATATTCTTCAAAGTAGCCACCCTTTGCCTTGATTCTCTCAACAGCTTCACCAAGAATGCTTTTCCAACAGTCTTGAAGGAGTTCCCACATATGCTGAGCACTTGGCTGCTTTTCCTTCACTCTGCCGTCCAACTCATCCCAAACCATCTCAATTGGGTTGAGGTTGGGTGAATGCGGAGGCCAGGTCATCTGATGCAGCACTTCATCACTCCTTCTTGGTCAAATAGCCCTTACACAGCCTGGAAGTGTGTTGGGTCATTGTCCAGTTGAAAAACAAATTATAGTCCCACTAAGCACAAACCAGATGGGACAGGGTACCACTGCAGAATGCTGTGGTATCCATGCTGGTTAAGTGTGCCTTGAATTCTAAATAAATCACTGACAGTGTCACCAGCAAAGGACCCACACACCATTACACCTCCTCCATGCTTCACGGTTGGAACCACACATGTGGAGAACATTCGTTCACCTACTCTGTATCTCACAAAGACACAACGGTTGGAACCAAAAATCTCAAATTTCCACGGGTCTAATGTCCATTGCTTGTGCTTCTTGGCCAAAGCAAGTCTCTTCTTATTATTAGTGTTCTTTAGTAGTGGTTTCTTTGCAGCAATTCGACCATGAAGGCTTGATTCACACAGTCTCCCCTGAACATTTGATGTTGAGATGTGTCTGTTACTAAAATTCTGTGAACCATTTATTTGGGCTGCAATCGGAGGTGCAGATAACTCTATGAACTTATCCTCTGCAGCAGAGGTACCTCTGGGTCTTCCTTTCCTGTGGCGGTCCTCATGAGAGCCAGTTTCATCATAGCACTTGATGGTTTTTATGACTGCACTTGAAGAAACGTTAAAGGTTCTTGATATTTTCCGAATTGACTGACCTTCATGTCTTAAAGAATGATGGATTGTCGTTTATCTTTGCTTGTTTGAGCTGTTCTTGCCATAGTATGGACTTGGTCTTTTAAAAAATAGAGATATCTTCTGTATACCAACCCTACCATGTCACAACACAAATTATTAATTAACCAGTTAATTAAATGCATTCTAGGTGACTTCCTCATGAAGCTGGTTGAGAGAATGCCAAGGGTGTGCAAAGCTGTCATCAAGGCAAAGGGTGGCTACTTTGAAGAATCTCAAATATAAAACATATTTTGATTAGTTTAACACTTTGTAAGATACAACATGACTCAATATATGTTGTTTCATAGTTTTGATGTCTTCGATATTATTCTACAATAAAGAAAAACCCTTGAATTAGTAGGTGTGCCCAAACTTTTGAATGGTACTGTATACATACAGTTGAAGTTGGAAGTTTACATACACTTAGGTTAGAGTCATTAAAACTCGTTTCTCAACAACTCCACAAATTGCTTGTTAACAAACTATAGTTTTGGCAAGTCGGTTAGGACATCTACTTTGTGCATGACACAAGTCATTTTTCCACTTATAATTCACTGTATCATAATTCCAGTGGGTCAGAAGTTCACATACATAAGTTGACTGTGCCTTTAAACAACTGGGAAAATTCCAGAAAATGATGTCATGGCTTTATATGCTTATATGCTAATTGACATAATTTGAGTCATTTGGAGCTGTACCTGTGGATGTATTTCAAGACCTTCCTTTAAACTCAGTGCCTCTTTGCTTGACATCATGGGAAAATCAAAAGAAATCAGCCAAGACCTCAGAAAAAAACATTGTAGACCTCCACAAGTCTGGTTCATCCTTGGGAGCAATTTCCAAATGCCTGAAGGTACCACGTTCATCTGTACAAACAATAGTGCGCAAGTGTAAAGACCATGGGTCCACGCAGCCGTCATACCGCTCAGGAAGGAGACGCATTCTGTCTCCTAGAGATTAATGTACTTTGGTGCGAAAAGTACAAATCAATCCCAGAACAGCAGCAAAGGACCTTGTGTAGATGCTGGGGGAAACAGGTACAAAGTATCTATATCCACAGTAAAACAAGTCCTATATTGATGTAACCTGAAAGGCCGCTCAGCAAGGAAGAAGCCACTGCCCCAAAACCGCCATAACAAAAGCCAGACTACAGTTTGCAACTGCATATGGGGACAAAGATTGTACTTTTTAGAGAAATGTCATCTGGTCTGATGAAACAAAAAGGGAATTATTTGGCCATAATGACCATTGTTATGTTTGGAGTAAAAAAGGGGGAGACTTGCAAGCCCGAAGAAAATCATCCCGACCGTGATGCACGGGGGTGGCAGCATCATGTTGTGGGGGTGCTTTGCTGCAGGAGGGACTGGTGCACTTCACAAAATAGATGTCATCATGAGGAAAGGAAAATGATGTGGATATATTGAAGCAACATCTCAAGACATCAGTCAGGAAGTTAAAGTTTGGTTGCAAATGGGTCTTCCAAATTGACAATGAACCCCATGCATACTTCCAAAGTCGTGGCAAAGTGGCTCAAGGACAACAGGGTCAAGTATTGGAGTGGCCGTCACAAAGCCCTGACCTCAAGCCTATAGAAAATTTGTGGGCAGAACTGAAAAAGCGTGTGTGAGCAAGTAAGCCTACAAACCTGACTGAGTTACACCCGCTCTGTCAGGAGGAATGGGCCAAAATTCACCCAACTTATTGTGGGAAGCTTGAGGAAGGCTATCCGAAACATTTGACCCAAGGTAAACAATTTACAGGCAATGCTACCAAATACTAATTGAGTGTATGTAAATTTCGGACCCACTGGAAATATGATGAAAGAAGTAAAAGCTGAAATAAATCACTCTACTATTATTCTGACATTTCACATTCTTAAAATAAAGTGGTGATCCTAACTGACCTAAGTCAGGGAATGTTTACGAGGATTCAATGTCAGGAATTGTGAAAAACTGGAGTTTAAATGTATGTGGCTAAGGTGTATGTAAACGTCCGACTTCAACTGTGTGTGTGTGTGTGTGTGTGTGTGTGTGTGTGTGTGTGTGTGTGTGTGTGTGTGTGTATGTATGTATGTATATATACACACATCCATTTATTCTTGAAGAATATAACTTTTAAATGCTTAATGAGCCTAGTTCAACTGTCACGCTCCATGACAATCCATAATATAAAATTGTTTTCTCCAATGTTTGTAAACATTGTAAATGTAAACAAACACTGTACATCCTCATAACATGGTTAAAACAATAATTTTGATATCATTGATGCTCAGTCCTTGCATCGTTGCTCTGTCTATTAATCTGAGAGTGGTCACTGTTTACCAAAACAGAGGCGGGGTAGCCATTTTTTTATTGTTTCCTCTGTGGATTTTCCCTTTAAACAGCTGCATACTATCAAAATGTTACCGACAGAAAGTTAAGCAATATGCCCTCAGAAAATGCAGGATATGGCATTCATTTTTTCACATGTAAATAGCACTTTTCAGTAGTGCTAGCATGCCATTCCAGGAGCGCAGCTTTTATTTTTCAACAAATCAATGAGCCCAATCAGTCCTCCATGACAACAAAATCATAAACAACAGAGTAGGGCTGGCTAATAAGTCCTTAGTTGTGGGGTTATGCTCAGATAAAACAATTTGGCTAATCTATAGTTCCATATTTCCAAGTCCTATTCTTGAAGATTAAGGGGCATAACATTTATTGGAATGACTAGAATTCTGATCGACTTTGGTTTTTATTGATATAATTTAATCGTATTATTTATTATATGTAGTAGAAAGCGATGGGTTAAAATATATCTACATAACCAACCCATAAAGTTCAATTTAACATCCATATATGGCCAGCTATGCAAACTTTAACATTGACTTATCCTTCAATAGATGTGGTTCAATTGTTATCATACATTTTTGACTTCTGATGCCTCTTCAAGGGAAAGTAATCTAAAAGTAACTGAATGTAATCAGATTACATTACTGAGTTTGGGTAATCCAAAAGTTGCATTACTGATTACAATTTTGGCTAATCTATACTTCCATATTTCCAAGTCCTATTCTTGAAGATCAACGGGTATAACATTAATTGGAATGACTGGAATTCTGATGGACTTTGGTTTTTAATGTAAAGATATAATTTAATCGTATTATTATATGTAGTAGAATGTGATGGGTTAGAAGAATCACACATAACCAACCCATAAAATAAAATGTAATATCCATATATGGCCAGCTATTTAAACGCTAACATTAATTTATCCTGCAATAAGATGTTCAATTGGTAATATACATGTTGTCTTCTTCTAATGCCTCTTAAGGGGAAAGTAATCTAAAGGTAACTGAATATAACTGTAACTGAATAATCAGATTACATTACTGAGTTTGGGTAATCCAAAAGTTACGTTACCGTTGACAATTTTGGACAGGTAACTAGTAACTAACAGATTACATTAAGAAAGTAACCTAACCAACCCTGACCACCAGGTCTGAAAACATAAAAGAGATATGGCCACAGACCTACTGGCAATAATGAATTTCTGCAATTTGCTAAAAACTGCAGAGAATCAAGTAAATAATTGTCGAATGTAAAACTAGCAGTGTGCAAGGACACTTAACATAGAGTATATAGTGGGATTTGACCTTGGAACTTTTTGGTTGAGTTCATTGCTCCTTCTGCAGTGCCATCAGGTTCATACTTCATGTGTGGAACATTAACATAAGGGTATGGTTAGGGTACAGCGATGTTCCCTGGGCTACAAAAAATTGCAACTTGTTGACAGAAGTTAGTGTGAATTTGTAATTTCTTACTGATAAACTGTTGCCAGTAACCCACAGGAAACTTGCTGCCTCGACCAATACATGCCAGTAAACTACTGTGCTTTCACTGATTCTTCTGTTGACAACATGCAACATTACTTGCTGATTGGCAGCATACCGTAGCAGCGACCTATCAGAATATTGCAGGCGTGGCTTACTGGAAGAGTTGTTTTCAGGTAGCTAATTTTTGTTTCCTCATGAGAGGGGAATGTCATCCCTCTCATTAACATCCAGTTAATGTGATGTGTTTTATACATTATATACACAGCTTGTACACGGTCAGTTCTCTGGCCTTGTGAAAGAGTGCTGTACGTGCATGTGATTCTAAAGAGCCATACAATATTTCATTTATAGCTAGTCAGCATGTCATTGTAATACTCAATTCTCTTCTACACCATCAGGTCATTGAATATGACAGTTTAGCTACAGTAAATTACTGTGGATTTTTAAATAAAACACACTTGCAGCTAGTTGAAAGTAAGTTATCAAAAAATAAACATGAACTATCTCTTAGTGCTCGATTGTCACAATTTCTTACAAAGATTGCAGAACAAAGTGTCAAAAGATATGCTCAACATTCACCAACATAACCCCTTAAACTGGTACAACATTTCTACTAATATGCTAACGAGCCCCTGTCAGTACATTTGGGTTTCAAAATATATCATTATATTATCCGCACTTTATCTGCATATGTACCCTAAAAGTTACCGGCCAGTATGATGTGAGTTCCAATGTGTACCTCTGTATGTGTATCATTTTCTTTTTGTAAACCAAGGAACAACATTTTACTGTAACTTATTTTTGAGAGTATATGTTTTGGTAAAAAAAAATGTTTTTAAGTATCTGGTGGCCTTGCTGAGAAATTTATGCACTCCAGACCAAAAGGTTGCAAGTTAAAATCCCCAGAGCAATTATGCACACTTAAGGTTATGTGAAATTTCACGTGAAAACGTGCCTTTGGAACATTTCACATGAGAACATGTGCTGAACCCTTCACATGTGACAAAAACATGTGATCACATTAAATTCATGAGGTTTTGACAAGGGTGAGGAATATGTTAGTATTTTTGGAAGATGTTCTCAAGACATTTGTTTTACCGGTCGTCAGGACGTCACATGATGGTCCCAGATGGTTCCAAATCATTATAAGTAAAATAATGGCATGGTTGTTTTAAAGTAGGTGGTACGCTGTTCAGCTAAAATATGACCCCTTCTGGGATTTGAACTCACAACCTCCAGGTTTGAGATGCAATGACAAAGTCTGTAACATTCCTCTACACATTCCTTACTTATAATACATCCCTGCACTTAGGAAAGGAGTGCCATCTGCAATACTATTTTAGTTATCAGTTAATTTAAGTATTCTCATCATTGATTTAATTAACTTATTTCAGCAATTTGAGAGTTTTCTGTATAGTTGTCTAATGTTGGTGGGGCCTATTATTATGTTTGAATGCTACTCCTGAATCACTATGATAAATATAATTGTCTTTCTTGAGTGTATTTTGAACAAAGCTGAGATTTACTTTGAAGTCAAAAATGTAGGAATACAGGTGAAATAGGCTGATGGCATGGATGAGGTGGCGTAGCAGAAAGACCAAATGTCATAAGTGAAATCATGTGTTTTTTCCATGATTTGAATTAAAAAATAATCATAATGTCACCTTTATTTAACCAGGTAGGCAAGTTGAGAACAAGTTCTCATTTACAATTGCGACCTGGCCAAGATAAAGCAAAGCAGTTCGACACAGAGTTATACATGGAGTAAAACAAACATACAGTCAATAATACAGTAAGAGCAAATGAGGTGAGATAAGGGAGGTAAAGGCAAAAAAAAGGCCATGGTGGTCGAAGTAAATACATTATAGCACAAAAACACTGGAATGGTAGATTTGCAGTGGAAGAATGTGCAAAGGAGAAATAAAAATAATGGGGTGCAAAGGAGCAAAATAAATAAATACATTAGGGGAAGAGGTAGTTGTTTGGGCTAAATTATAGATGGGCTATGTACAGGTGCAGTAATCTGTGAGCTGCTCTGACAGCTGGTGCTTAAAGCTAGTGAGGGAGATAAGGGTTTCCAGTTTCAGAGATGTTTGTAGTTCGTTCCAGTCATTGGCAGCAGAGAACTGGAAAGAGAGGCGGCCAAAGGAAGAATTGGTTTGGGAGTGACCAGAGAGATGTACCTGCTGGAGCGCGTGCTACAGGTGGGTGCTGCTATGGTGACCAGCCAGTTGAGATAAGGGGGGACTTTACCTAGCATTGTCTTGTAGATGACATGGAGCCAGTGGGTTTGGCGACGAGTATGAAGAGAGGGCCAGCCAAGAGAGCGTACAAGGCTATTTTGTAAATGACATCGCTGAAGTTGAGGATCGGTAGGATGTTTTAAGGTCAGTATGTTTGGCAGCATGAGTGAAGGATGCTTTGTTGCGAAATAGGAAGCCAATTCTAGATTTAACTTTGGATTGGAGATGTTTGATGTGAGTCTGGAAGGAGAGTTTACAGTCTAACCAGACACCTAGGTATTTGTAGTTGTCCACATATTCTAAGTCAGAATCGTCCAGAGTAGCGATGCTGGACGGGCGGGCAGGTGCAGGCAGCGATCGGTTGAAGAGCATGCATTTAGTTTTACTTGTATTTAAGAGCAGTTGGAGGCCACTGAAGGAGAGTTGTATGGCATTGAAGCTTGTCTGGAGGATTGTTAACACAGTGTCCAAAGAAGGGCCAGAAGTATAAAGAAGGGTGTTGTCTGCGTAGAGGTGGATCAGAGACTCACCGGCAGCAAGAGCGACATCATTGATGTATACAGAGAAGAGAGTCGGCCCAAGAATTGAACGCTGTGGCACCCCCATAGAGACTGCCAGAGCCCGGACAACAGGCCCTCCGATTTGACACACTGAACTCTATCAGAGAAGTAGTTGGTGAACCAGGCGAGGCAATCATTTGAGAAACCAAGGTTATCGAGTCTGCCGATGAGGATGTGTTGATTGACAGAGTCGAAAGCCTTGGCCAGGTCAATGAATACGGCTGCACAGTATTGTTTCTTATCGATGGCGGTTAAGATATCGTTTAGGACCTTGAGCGTGGCTGAGGTGAACCCATGACCAGCTCTGAAACCAGATTGCATAGCGGAGAAGGTGCGGTGGGACTCAAAATGGTCGGTAATCTGTTCGTTGACTTGGCTTTCGAAGACCTTAGAAAGGCAGGATAGGATAGATATAGGTCTGTAGCAGTTTGGGTCTAGAGTGTTCCCCCCCTTTGAAGAGGGTGATGACCACAGCTGCTTTCCAATCGTTGGGAATCTCAGACGACATGAAAGAGAGGTTGAACAGGCTAGTAATAGGGGTTGCAACAATTTCGGCAGATCATTTTAGAAAGAAAGCGTCCAGATTGTCTAGCCCGGCTGATTTGTAGGGGTCCAGATTTTGCAGCTCTTTCAGAACATCAGCTGACTGGATTTGGGAGAAAGAGAAATGGAAGGCTTGGGCGAGTTGCTGTGGGGGTTACAGTGCAGTTGACCGGGGTAGGGGTAGCCAGGTGGAAAGCATGGCCAGCCATAGAAAAATGCTTATTGAAATGTTCAATTATAGTGGACTTATCGGTGGTGACAGAGTTTCCTATCCTCAGTGCAGTGGGCAGCTGGGAGGAGGGCTTTACAGTGTCCCAGAACTTTTTTGAGTTTATGTTGCAGGAAGCAAATTTCTGCTTGAAAAATCTAGCCATGGCTTTTCTAACTGCCTGTGGTTTCTAACTTCCCTGAAAAGTTGCATATCACGGGGGCTGTTCGATGATAATGCAGAACGCCATAGGATGTTTTTGTGTTGGTTAAGGGCAGTCAGGTCTGGAGAGAACCAAGGGCTATATCTGTTCCTGGTACTAAATTTGTTGAATGGGGCATGCTTATTTAAGATGGTGAGGAAGGCATTTTTTTTAAATAACCAGGCATCCTCTACTGATGGGATGAGGTCAATATCCTTCCAGGATACCCGGGACAGGTTGATTAGAAAGGCCTGCTCGCTGAAGTGTTTCAGGGAGCGTTTGACAGTGATGAGTGGAGGTTGCTTGACTGCTGACCCATTGCGGATGCAGGTAATGAGGCAGTGATCACTGAGATCTTGGTTGAAAACAGCAGAGGTGTATTTAGAGGGCAAGTTGGTTAGGATGATCTCTATGAGGGTGCCCGTGTTAACGGCTTTGGGGTTGTACCTGGTAGGTTCATTGATAATTTGTGTGAGATTGAAGGCATCAAGCTTAGATTGTAGGATGGCTGGGGTGTTAAGCATGTTCCAGTTTAGGTCACCTAGCAGCACGAGCTCTGAAGATAGATGGGGGGGGCAATCAGTTCACATATGGTGTCCAGAGCACAGCTGGGGGCAGAGGTTGGTCTATAGCAGGCGGCAACGGTGAGAGACTTGTTTTTAGAGAGTTGGATTTTTAAAAGTAGAAGTTTGAATTGTTTGGGCACAGACCTGGATAGTAGGACAGAACTATGCAGGCTATCTCTGCAGTAGATTGCAACACCGCCCCTTTGGCCGTTCTATCTTGTCTGAAAATGTTGTAGTTAGGGATGGAGATTTCAGAGTTTTTGATGGTCTTCCTAAGCCAGGATTTAGACACGGCTGGAACATTCAGGTTGGCAGAGTGTGCTAAAGCAATGAATAAAACAGCTATCTCTGCAGTAGATTGCAACTCCGCCCCCTTTGGCAGTTCTATCTTGTCGGAAAATGTGGGGATGGACATTTCAGGATTTTTAGTGGCCTTCCTAAGCCAGGATTCAGACATCCGGGTTGGCGGAGTATGCTAAAGCAGTGAATAAATCAAACTTAGGGAGGAGGCTTCTAATGTTAACATGCATGAAACCAAGGCTATTATGGTTACAGAAATCATCAAAAGAATAGGAAGGAATAGGAGTGGAGCTAGGCACTGCAGGGCCTGGATTCACCTCTACATCACCAGAGGAACAGAGGAGGAGTAGGCTAAAAGCTATGAGAATGAGAATTGGTCGTCTAGGACGTCCGGAAAAGAGAGTAAAAGGAGGTTTCTGGGGGCAAAAAAATAGCTTCAAGGTATAATGTACAGACAAAGGTATGGTAGGATGTGAATACAGTGGAGGTAAACCTAGGCATTGAGTGGTGATGAGAGAGATGTTGTCTCTAGAAACATCATTGAAACCAGGTGATGTCATCGCATGTGTGGGTGGTGGAACTGAGAGGTTGGATAAGGTATAATGAGCAGGGCTAGAGGCTCTACAGTGAAATAAACACTAACCAGAACAGCAATGGACAAGGTATATTGACATTAAGGAGAGGCATGCTTAGCCGAGTGAACATAAGGGTTGAGTAAGTAGTGAGATTGGTTGGGGTCACGGCAGTTCAGATAGCTAGCCGGGCCATGGGTAAAAAGCTGGCCGAGGATGGAGATCTGTTTTTAGCCACCTCGTGCATTTCCATCAGTAGATTAGTGGGGTTCCGTGTGGTAGAGGTGACCAATCCAATTGACAAAATAGATATATTTATAGTGACCCAAGAAAATTGTCCGATTCAGATTAGCGGGCCGTAGATGGGCGCTCAGGTAACGTCGCGACGGCGGGGCCAGTTGGATAACTCCCACGGGCAGATAACGTCAGTAGTCCAGTCGTGAAGGCCCGGTGGGGCTCCGCATCGGCAGTAAAACGGGTCCGGATAGGTGATTGTAGCCCAGGAGTGGCTGATGGAACTCTTCAGCTGGCTAGCTCCGGTATAATTGATGTTTGCTCCGGGACCGACGTAAGCAATAGTCACTCGGATAGCAGCTGCAAGATCCACGTGTAAATATCCAGAGCTTGCGGTAGAAATCCGGGGATATGGAGAGAAAATAGGTCCGGTATGCCCTTGTCTGAGTCGCGTTGTACAAAACTGCCGATAGCTTTTCGAGCTAAAGGATAACTGATGACCACGAACCTGTGGTTAGTTGAATGCTAAAGTTAGCCAGTAAACTGGCTAGCTTCTGGCTAGCTTCTATTGTGGATTTCAGATTTGAGGTGAATAATACTTTTTTTTTTTAAATTGGTGAGGCAGGTTGCAGGAGAGTGTTTTGAAGTTGAGATATTTCTAAAAAATTATATTTATAAAGATATGAGAAGAAAATATATATATATATATATACACATATACACACACACACACACACACACACACACACACACACACACACACACACACACGACAAGGGCAAAGGACTGCTATGCCATCTTGGGACAATAATGTAATGTACAAAATAATGTACACACACACACACTGAGATGTACACACACACACCCAAATACACACACTCACTCATACAGACCCCATAGGAAAGTATGCTTCCTGTTCCCATGCTGTGTAGAGTATGAGCAATGTTCTTAGGGTTTGGAGTGAATTCAGTCAGCATAGGCAGCAGCCTGATGCAGAGGCGTAGGCAGAAATTGCCATGTGGCTGGGCAAGAGTAAATGTGACTGGGCCAACATTTTTGTGAAAAATCCCATCAGTGGTGCAGTCTTGGTGCATGGCAAATGAAAGGCGCCTTGTGTGAAAAGTTCCAGGAGAAACAGACGTAGGCTACTCTGAATGACCTAAAGTCATGGCAATGCGAAATACAACCACCATAATATCCATAATGAAATAACAGACCTCGCTCTTAAGGCTGATACACTGGGTGTACAAAACATTAAGAACACCTGCTCTTTCCATGACATAGACTTACCAGGTGAATCTAGGTGAAAGCTATTGATGTCATTTGTTAAATCCACTTCAAATAAGTGAAGATGAAGGGAAGGAGACAGATTAAAGAAGGATTGTTAAGCCTTGATACAATTTAGACATAATTGTGCATGTGTGCCATTCAGAGGGTGACAAAATATTTAAGTGCCTTTGAATGGGGTATGGTAATAGGTGCCAGGCACAAAGCTACTGACTCGAGATACACGAAACCAACAAAAGTCTACAGGTTGCGCGCATACAATTTGATCATCAAAACCCATCAGAGGCACACGCACTTTGAGGTTTGCAGAACCGAGAAGCAAGAAGCTCAATGCTTCTCGTTATGTTACATAAATGTACACATATATGTTATTTAATCATTGCACCCACACTGCTCGTGCACGTCAATGAGTGTCTGCAAAGCCAGGCGCTAAAATAGAACTTGCTGCATGTCCCGCCTCATTGGTTTTTAGCTCAGAGTCTCCACTGTGTCCTGGCAATCCTTTGGGTGGTAACTATTACATGGACTAGATGCTGTTATTTTTTTTAAGGTCTAATCACCTCTCCACATTTTTCTCTGGTTCCTCAGATTGTATTCTACAATGCAGAGTATCCACAGGGGGGGAAACCGTATAATGACAAAATCACGATTTATGACTTTGTTTATATGGCAGACCATCTGTGGGCTATCACAGGGGTCAAACATGTCTTATCTGTTGAAATCTCGATGAAGGGACATTCCCACAGAAGTCCCAGGGTCACTTAAGCCAGGAGATGTGAAGACTGATGAAACTTGAGTTCATAAAGTTCTATGCATTCATAAATAGCTATGCATTTTGATGTTTCATTGTACTGTAAGTGCAAGTGTTACAGAGAAACTGTGTTACTCTTTTCAACCGATGGCGGATAGTTCGAAGAGGAGCAACACAGGGGTGCGCCCATATAATTTAGATAAGAGTTGTGATGATCAGATCCAAGAATATGTGTGTTGTTTTCATGCCTTTGTTTGAATGATTTGGGCCATGCAAAGTGATGTGAGGATAGGCCACCCCTCTGAGCCTGGTTTGCTCTCAGCTGTAGGTTCCTGCCTTTCTATTTTCTAGGGAGTTTTTCCTGTAGAAGCCATTGTGCTTCTACATCTGCATTGCTTGCTGTTTGGAGTTTTAGGCTGGATTTCTGTATAGCACTTTGTGATATCTGCTGATGTAAAAAGGGCTTTATAAATAAATTTACATTTGATGGATGTTAATTAGATGATAGGAGATACTGGGAGTTGGCGCTCTTGGAAGAATAAAAGCTGGACTTAAACTTAGTGTCACAAACGTGTGTATAGGTGGCAGGGATGTCAGGTGCAGGAGAATAAACTTGGTAAATGGACTAGTTTAATAAAACAAAACATAACTCCAAAGCCATAAATACAAATTGGGTACGAGGACCGGTCTCGCACCAAATACAAACACAAAACTGAAACAAGAAACAATCTGACAAAGAGATGATGGGAAGCAGAGGGTTAAATACACATCAGTTAATGAATGGGATTAAAACCAGGTGTGTAGGAAGACAAAACCAATGGAAAATGAAAAATGGATCAATGAAGACCGGTGACGTCCACCACCGAGCACCGCCCGAAAAAGGAGAGGCATCGACTTCGGCAGAAGTCGTGACACTTAGATCATGGAGTCATTGGTAAACCAATCTCCTGATATATATTTGTATATCATAGTGGTGCATTTTATACTCTATTAATTAAGACTTAGGATATTTTGTATTATTTTATCGTGAAGAATTCTGGTATGCACCATTAATTGTATTCTTATTGCGTAACTGTAATAGATCTGATTACTTTTAAAATGGATACGAACCGTAGTCCTCACATTTCTGAGTAATATTCTTTGAATAATTATTTGGTGAAATGTCCGATGTTAAATGTTATTAATTCGGACAGTATTCAGACCCCTTCCCCCTTTCCACATTTTGTTATGTTACAGACTTATTCTAAAATAGAAATACCTTATTTACATAAGTATTCAGACCCTTTACTATGAGACTTGAAATTGAGTTCAGGTCCATTCTGTTTCCATTGATCAACCTTGAGCTGTTTCTACAACTTGATTGGAATCCACCTGTGGTAAATTAAATTGATTGGATATGATTTGGAAAGGCACACACCTGTCTATATAAGCCATGAGGTCAAAGGAATTGTGCATAGAGCTCTGAGACAGGATTGTGTGGAGGCACAGATCTGGGAATATTTCTGCAGCATTGAATGACACCAAGAACACAGTGGCCTCCATCATCCTTAAATGGAAGAAGTTTGGAACCACCAAGACTCTTCCTAGAGTTGGCTGCCCAGCCAAACTGAGCAATCGGGGGAGAAAGGGCTTGGTGGTCACCAAGAACCCGATGGTCACTCTGACAGAGCTCCAGTGTTCCTCTGTGAAGATTGGAGAACCTTTCAGAAGGACAACAATCAGGCCTTTATGGTAGACGGAAGCCACTCCTCAGTAAAATGCACATGACAGCCCGATAGGAGTCTGCCAAAAGGCACCTAAAGGATTCTCAGGCCATGAGAAACAAGATTCTCTCATCTGATGAAACCAAGTGTTTGGCCTGAATGCCAAGCGTCACGCCTGGAAGAAAACTGGCACCATCCCTACAGTGAAGCATGGTGGTGGCAGCATCATGCTGTGGGATGTTTTCCCAGAGGCAGGGACTGGGAGACTCATCAGGATCGAGCAAAAGATGAACGGAGCAAAGTACAGAGAGATCCTTGATGAAAACCTGCTCCAGAGCACTCAGGACCTCAGACTGGGGTGAAGAGTCACCTTCCAACAGGACACCAACCCTAAACACACAGCCAAGACAATGCAGGAGTGGCTTTGGGACAAGTCTCTGAATGTCCTTGAGTGGCCCAGCCAGAGCCCGGATTTGAACCCAATCGAACATCTCTGGAGAGACCTGAAAATAGCTGTACGGCGAAGCTCCCCATCCAACCGGACAGAGCTTGAGAGGATCTGCAGAGAATAATGGCTGTAACTTTAAAATGTGGGAAAAGTCAAGGGGTCTGAATACTGAATACTCCGAATGCCCTATATAGCATACTGTATATGCTTGGTCTCTAACTGAGGTATGGCTTATTTCCTACATGTGGTTTATTTGATCTAATAGAAGTTTCATAATGAATGGGACCGCCGATGTGCTAAAGCGTGTAGCACGTAAAGATCTGTCCTCTGTTGTGGAAATAATCAGAATTTGTTGGTAACATAGGTAAGATGTTTTATATTCATCATATGTTTGTAAGTTACTTCTCATCAAGAAGGTTATTTTTGTATAATACTGTGGCAGGGTTGCAGTATCTGTTCTATGTCAAGACTAAGTTGCATTGGCCGCAGAGAGGGGAGAGGTCAAAGTGTCATCATGTTTAAACATATCTTTTGCTCCACTGTGTCTGTGTGGAGTCACTCCCTACTTTTCCCAGCGGGGAAAGGAGGATGGCAGTGTCTGGAATCATTCTATGCTCCCTCTAATGTTGTCCCTATCTTAACCTATAGCAATCATTCTCCTCTCCGTGAGTTTGTTCAGGACTGGTTGTATTTAGAATTGGTTGTATCTAAATGACGATTTGATATATGCCTGTTGATATGGAGGACTGGTTTATGGTTCTGGGGTTTGAGGTAGGAGACAAAGCTGAATGATTTATTATGTCTATGCTGTCTGACTATGTGTGTTCTTTGCTATTAAAGGATCGCAGTTACAATGCAGAAGGGGCTCTCAGAGAATTCACTGAGAGACACTGAATTACCTGAGAGTCACAGGATTGTGATAGAGCTCATATAATTAAAGATGGACTTTGATAACTAACTCTAACTTGTGTGTGTGGTTTGCTCCCATGATTTGGTAAATAGAGGAAATTTCCACGACACCTCGCTTGCAACACTCACTACCGAGTTCCAAACTGACTCTGGAAGCAACATCAGCACAATAACTGTTCGTCCGGAGCTTCATGAAATGGGTTTCCATAGCCAAGCAGCCACACACAAGCCTAAGATCACCATGTGCAATGCCAAGTGTCGGCTGGAGTGGTGTAAAGCTCCCCGCCATCTGGCAGTCCGACGGACAAATCTGGGTTTGGTGCATGCCAGGTGAAGTTTTGGTGGAGAATAATATCTGTGAATGTTTTTCATGGTTCGGGCGAGGCCCATTAGTTTCAGTGAAGGGAAATCTTACCGGTATAACATACAATGGCATTCTTGATGATTCTGTGCTTCCAACTTTGTTCCCAACAGTTTGGGAAATGGCCCTTTCCTGTTTCAACATGAAAATGCCCCCGTGTACAAAGCGAGGTCCATACATAAATGGTGTGTTGAGATCGGTGTGGAACCTGGCAACCGACACAGCCCAGCCAAGCATATAGTTGTCCTAACAACTTTATAATCAAATCAAATTTAATTTTTCACATACACATGTTTAGCAGATGTTCATGTGAGTGTAGCGAAATGCTTGTGCTTCTAGTTCCGACCATGCAGTAATATCTAACAAATAATCTAAGCTAACAATTTCACAACAACTACTACCTTATACACACAAGTGTAAAGGAATGAATAAAAATATGTACATAAACAATATAAATGAGCGATGGCCGTACGGCATAGGCAAGATGCGGTAGATGGTATAGAGTACAGTATATACATATGAGATGAGTAATGTAGGGTATGTAAACATTATATAAAGTGGCATTGTTTAAAGTGGCTAGTGACACATTTATTACATAAATGTTTTCATTATTAAAGTGGCTAGAGAGTCAGTATGTTGGCAGCAGCCACTCAATGTTAGTGATGGCTGTTTAACAGTCTGATGGTCTTGAGATAGAAGCTGTTTTTCAGTCTCTCGGTTCCAGCTTTGATGCACCTGTACTAGAGGTCGACCGAATAATCAGAATGGCCGATTAATTAGGACCGATTTCAAGTTTTCATAACAATCTTTATTTGATCTTTGATCTTTATTTAACTAGGCAAGTCAGTTAACCTCTTGAAACTCCCCATCCCGGATCCGGGATTGTGACTAAGCCTCAGGCTCATTAGCATAACGCAACGTTAACGATTTCTGAAAATCGCAAATAAAATTAAAATAATGCGTTTGCTCTCAAGCTTAGCCTTTTCTTAACAACACTGTCATCTCAGATTTTCAAAATATGCTTTTGAACCATAGAAATTGACTAATTTGTGTAAGAGTATGCTAAGTTAGCATAGCATTTTGTGTAGCATGTAGCACGCAACATTTTCACAAAAGCCAGATAACCAAATAAATAAAATCATTTACCTTTGAAGAGCTTCTGATGTTTTCAATGAGGAGACTCCCAGCCACATACCAGATGCGCAGTGTTTCCTGAAAGCGTCTGTGTGTAGGAGAAATCGTTCCGTTTTCTACATTACGCCTGGCTACCGAAACGAACCGAAAATGCAGTCACCTACAACGTGAAACTTTTTCCAGATTAACTACATAATATCGACCGAAACATGGCAAACGTTGTTTGGAATCAATCCTCAAGGTGTTTTTTCACATATCTCTTCATTGACATGCAGTTCGTGGAAGCTTGCTTCTCTCTCTGTGCCCCATGGAAAAATACTGGCAGGTGACTTTTGCGCACCAATTTCGGCGCAGGACACCGGGCGGACACGTGGTAAATGTGGTCTCTTATGGTCAATCTTCCAATGATCTGCCTACAAATACGTCACAATGCTGCAGACACCTTGGGGAAACGACAGAAAGGGCAGACTCATTCCTCTTGCGTTCACAGCCATATAAGGAGATCATGAAAGACAGAGCCTCAAAAATCCTTGTCATTTCCTGGATGCCAAGTCATCTTGGTTTTGCCTGAAGCTCACGTTAAAGGGCACGCACAGAGAAGATATTTGTATTTCTGGACACGTCAGAGTGTTTTCTTTCGAACAGTAGCAATTATATGCATAGTCGAGCATCTTTTTGTGACAAAATATCTTGTTTAAAACGGGAACGTTTTTCTTCCAAAAATGAAATAGCGCCACCATAGGTGTAAGAGGTTAAGAACACATTCTTATTTTCAATGACGGCCTAGGAACGAGGCAGAACAACAGATTTTTACCTTGTCACCTCGGGGGATCCAATCTTGCAACCTTACAGTTAACTAGTCCAATGCTCTAACCACCTGCCCCACGAGGAGCCTGCCTTTTTGGCGGATGCAGTAAGCCAAGGTAAGTTGCTAGCTAGCATTAAACTTATCTTATAAAAAAACTATCAATCAACGACTGTCGTTGCTCCAATGTGTGCTTAACCATAAACATAAATGCCTTTCTTTAAATCAATACACAAGTATATCTTTTTAAACCTGCATATTTAGCTAAACGAAATCCAGGTTAGCAGGCAATATTAACCAGGTGAAATTGTGTCACTTCTCTTGCGTTCATTGCACGCAGAGTCAGGGTATATGCAACAGTTTGTGTTATGGAGTCTAGTTGATAGGTATTCGACTAACCGGACTGTTCCCCGGACTCCATGCGTAGGGATTTGTACAATGCACAAACAAGGCTATTGAACTTGACATTGGTGTCTGTCTTTATTCCTTTATCCAACATATCATACTGAAACATGGTATCAGAAGTGGCTTGGAAAACACACATTTGTTATTTTTGTAGCTAAGTACAATATAGGCGCAGTTACGTTCCATATGCGAACACACTCCGTTTCCTACTCACAACACTGATCAACTCATTGTTAGCTGGCTAGCTAGCTACCTACCTCGATGACTGAAGGCAAAGAAATCTCCTATTCCATCGCTATGGCAGCAAACATTCCGCCACCAAATCCCATTGTTCTCACAAGGGACTGGAATACTAATTGGGACAACTTCAGGGATGAATTCGAGGACTATGCGCTGGCGACCGGTCTACATGAGAAACCCAACGAGGTACAAGCTGCAACTCTGAGGAGTTTAATGGTCAGCGAATGCAGGCATATCTACCGGCACAATCTCACCCTCACAGCACAACAACAGGGTGATGCAAAGGCTATATTGGATGCATTGGAGAATTACTTCAAACCCGCCAGAAACGTAATTTACGAGCGGTTCATTTTCGGAAGCTGCAAACAGGAAGAGGGTGAGTCAGTACACAACTTTGTAACCCATTTGAGAGAGAAATCCGCCACTTGTGAATACGGGGGATTGAAAGATGAATTGATTCATGACAAAATAGTTCTGGGTAATTGCAAATTGAGGATACGCGCCGGCGTCTACTGAGAGAGGCTTAGTAACTGCCATCGAAATGTGCCGCACTGCTGAAGTCACTGACATGAGAATGAGAGCAATGGAAATTGAAACCCCACGCTCCAACGTTGATACTGTTCACGCTGTTGCTAGGCAGACATTCAGACAAAACCAATCGAGGCAGAGTAATTCACCACGAACGGTGAACACAGAGAGCCCCATAGCATGTAAATACTGGGGGAACACACACACACGTGGCAAAGAGCACTGCCCTGCCTACAGAATACGATGCAGATCTTGTGGAACTAATAATCACTTTGCAAAAGTGTGTCTCAAAAGCAAAAGAAAGGTGAGTGTGGGCAAGATTCACTGTGTTGATGATGTCACTCAATGTTCAGAGCTGAACAGTGAAAGTGACATGTATATGCATGAATCCATTGGGGCTGTACACTCAAGAGGGAAGAAATGGTTTGTGACACTACGATTACACAACAAGTAACAACAATGTCAACTGGATTCCGGTGCTACATGCAACGTAATGAGCTACAAAGACAAAATCAATCTGGCACCTGACACACATCTATTGCCCAGCGATACTAGACTAAAGCTGTGCTCAGGGCTAATGAGCTCTATGGGCACCTTTGAGACCGAATGTGTTATTCGGGGACGCAAACACAAGCTGGAGTTTGAGATTGTGAAAACCATTCAACATCCTCTCCTCTCAGGCTCTACATGCTGATGCATGAGACTGATGCAGTTCACTGTACCAAATTACTTGCACATTGTGGATCATGTCCAGCATGATCCCCTGTCCAAAGAACAACTACTCAGCAGATATGACGATGTATTCAACATGCCCGTTGAATCAGTGCCTGGGGAGGTACACTTTGAAGTGGATGAGAGCATCACTCTAATCCAGTGTGCTCCTCGCAATGTGCCAATTGCAATGAAAGTGGCTGTACAGGCCCAGCTGGACAAGTATGAGGCCGATGGCCACATGACATCTGTGACTGAACCAACTGACTGGATCAGCAATATGGTCATAGTGAAAAAAACAGAGAAGCATCGACCTGCATCGACCCAAAGCATCTGAACCAAGCACTGAAATGATCCCACTATATCATGCCAACACTAGAGGATGTCCTCTATAAGCTTCCCAAGGCCAGGATTTTCACCTTGGTGGATGCCCGAGATGCATTCCTTCAATGCAAGCTGGACGAAGAAAGCAGCTTCATGACTACCTTCTGGACCCCATGGGGTCGGAAACGCTGGCTCAAGCTCCCGTTTGGTGTCTCAGTGGCGCCTGAGATATACCAACGTAAGCAGCACAAGTTACTGGCTGGGCTCAAGGGCATTGAACCCATCGCCGATGATGTCCTGATCGTAGGCTGTGGTGACACAGGTGCTGCCTTATGCAGGAAGGACAGCCCGTTGCGTTTTCCTCGAGCGCTTACCCCCACCGAACAAAACTATGCACAAATTGAGAAAGAGTGCCTCAGCATCGTCTTCTCCTGCCAGCAAGTCCATCACTACTTATATGGGCGAGAGCTGGTCACCGCTGAAACTGACCACAAATCATTGCCATATTCAGCTTCAAAGCATGCTCCTGGCTCTGCAAAACTACAGCCTGAAGGTAATTTACAAGCCAGGACCAAGAGATGTAAATCAGCTACACACTGAGCAGGGCAACAACACAATGTACAGGCATTGGCACTGTCTATCAGCGGCATGCCATTTGTTCACTACAGCAGGAACAACAAGATATTCAACAGATCAATCAGGCAGACTACTTAAACATCACAGATCACCGCCTAGCCCAGATCAGGCAACACACTGACAAGGACGAACACCTACAGTCACTGAAGTCCATGGCTCTCACAGGTTGGCCATACCTGAAAGAGGAGACACCTTTCACTGTGAGAGAATACTGGACCTTTTGAGATGAGATCAGCGTGCAAAATGGCATCTTGTTCAGGGGTCAGAAGGTCATTATTCCCAAATCACTACGTCCAGAAATGCTTACCCGCATACACTCCAGTCACGTTGGAGGTGGCGCATGCTACCGCCAGGGTCGTGAAACATTATACTGGCCAAACATGCAAGCATAAATTAAAGACTTTGTCAGCAACTGTACCACATGCAACGAGTCGCTCATGAACAGCAAAAGGAAACCATGATGTCACACGAACTGCCCACAAGGGCCTGGCAAATCGTCAGCATGGACTTATTCAGCCACAGACAAAAGGACTCTCCTCATCGTTGATCACTACTCTGACCTTTGGGAAATTGAACTGCTCCCTGACTTGTCTGCTGAGACGGTCATAAAGCGCTGCAAGGCACAGTTTGCAAGGCAAGGTCAGGCTGACAAGGTAATCACGGACAATGGCCCACAATTCACTGCACAGTTCAAGCGTTTTGCCTCAGAATGGGAGTTTGACCACGTGACCTCCTCTCCAAGACACCCAAAAGCAAATGGCAAGGCGGAATCAGCTGTCAAGATTGCAAAAAACCTGTTAAGCAGGGCCTTGCGTGACAGCAACGACCCATGGAAAGCGACCTTACAGTTGAGGGACACACCCCCCGAAACATGGACAGCAACCCAGCACAACGCCTTCTGTCCAGACGTCTGAAGACTACCATCCCCGTAGCTAACAAGCTACTTGAGCCCTGCGTCATGGTTGGCGTCACGGACAAACCGCGTCACAGAAAGCAGCTCGCTAAGTGCTTCTACGACCGGACTGCTCGAGATCTACCAGAGCTGGAGGTGGATGAAACGATAAGGATGAAACCGCTGCCGGGAGACCACACAGGACTTTGGAGGCTGGGCACATGCCTGCAGAGAGTTGCACCACGTTCTTACCTGGTGGATGTTGGTGGCTCCCTCTATCGTCGCAATCGGGTGGATCTGCACGTAGCAAAGCAGACAAACCAGAACACACCATACACTCACCTAGATGAGCTGGATCACAGTCCAGGCCTAAGGGTAAGGGGCCCAGAATTGAGACATGAGCCAACTGAAGATGAGGCTTCTACCCCAACAAGCTCTCCAGCTCATGGCCCTAATCCTACCGCTGTCAGAGCCAAAACTTACTCACGGGTGGGTCGGCTGTGCAAGCCACCGGACAGGCTTACTCTGTAAGCAAGAGACTGTTTACTTGCCCTTGGTTAATTAAAATATATATTTTTTCAAAAATAATACAATTAAATTAAAAAGCAAGATGACAAGTAAAAAGAAAATGTCATGCTTTTTATATTGTTATGACTTGACTGTTAAGAACTTAATGTTATGCCTTTTTATGATTGCACTTTCTATTGAAAAGGATGATGTTACGGAGTCCAGTTGATAGGTAATCGACTAGCCGGACTGTTCCCCGGACTCCATGCGTATGGACTTGTACAATGCACAAACAAGGCTATTGAACATGACATTGGTGTCTGTCTTTATTCCTTTATCCAACATATCATACTGAAACAGTTTGGGCAGCCTGGCTCTTTGCGAACTAATTTGCCAGAATGTTACGTAATTATGACATAACATTGAAGGTTGTGCAATGTAACAGGACTATTTAGTCTCATGGATGCCACCCGTTAGATAAAATACAGAACGGAATAAACATTTTGTTTTCGAGGTGATAGTTTACGGATTTGACCTAGGGCTCCTATTTCTGTGTGATTATTATAGTTAAGTCTATGATTTGATACTTGATAGAGCAGTCTGACTGAGGGGTGGTAGGCAGCAGCAGGCTCGTAATAGTCAAAGGTACTGTATATGGTTTAGAGAGAAATAGTTGCCGTGTTATAATTCCTGTAATAAATTGCGGCTGAACTTGAAAGGGGTTCCTTCGTTATTTTTACCGTTCATGTCTTCCATAGAGAATGTCTTGATCTACTTCAAATAAGTTCTGTGTTTCGTGCAGGCTTAAACCGCCTCGGCGTTTTGATACCCGTGTAAATCTCACTAGGATAAGGTAACTTTTGCCAAAATATTTTCATAAATCCACTCTACAAAAAAAAGATATTTGCTTATATTTAGCCAATATTGATCAGAGTTACCTTGTCCTATGGATATCTACACAGTTATACAATTGGAAAGGTGGTGTAAGCCTACACGAAAAATACAGCCCTTATTTTATGTGCAATTAAAAATATCCTACGGGAATAAATGATTGAAGGAACCGCTTTTCAGAATTTGCTCGAAGGTGTCATGGGAATTATGACTCGCACTTTGGTAGTCAATTCTTACCTTGTTCTTACATTATTCAAATAGGATTTCCTGCATATAGAAATTACAGTTTTTGCTTCAACATTCATCACAGGTAACTTAAACTCAATTTTTATTCAAACAGTTGAGAGTATTTGTCTCCGAAGCAGACTCTTCAGTATCATTGTCACTTCCGAGCTGTGTGTGTTTTACAGATGGCAGAGAAAAGCAGAGCACCAGTGTGGGACTATTACATGGAATTGGCACCAGGGAAAGCAAGGTGTCTTATTTGTGATAAAGATGTAAACATGGGGTCAGCAACAGCTGGAAAAAAATACCACCAACCTGTGGAATCACCTTAAGAACACCCATCCAAAAGCCCATGTGTATTATATTAAGTTAAAATAAAAGTGTTCATTCAGTATTGTTGCAAATGTCATTATTACAAAAAATGTGTGTATATACTGTATATATATATATATATATATATATATATATATATATATATATATATATATATATATATATATATATATATATATATACACATACATTTTTTTTTTTTAAATCGTCCAATTAATCGGTATCAGCTTTTTATGTCCTCCAATAATCGGTATCGGCGTTGAAAAATCCTAATCGGTCGACCTCTAACCTGTACTGACCTCGCCTTCTGGATGATAGCGGGCTGAACAGGCAGTGGCTCGGGTGGTTGTTGTAATTGAGGATTTTTTTGGCCTTCCTGTGACATCGGGTGGTGTAGGTGTCCTGGAGGGCAGGTAGTTTGCCCCCGGTGATGCGTTGTGCAGACCTCACTACCCTCTGGAGAGCCTTACGGTTGTGGGCGGAGCAGTTGCCGTACCAGGCGGTGATACAGCCCGACAGGATGCTCTCGATTGTGCATCTGTAAAAGTTTGTAAGTGCTTTTGGTGACAAGCCGAACTTCTTCAGCCTCCTGAGGTTGAAGAGTCGCTGCTGCGCCTTCTTCACGACGCTGTCTGTGTGGGTGGACCAATTCAGTTTGTCCGTGATGTGTATGCCGAGGAACTTAAAACTTACTACCCTCTCCACTACTGTCCCGTTGATGTGGATAGGGGGCTGCTCCCTCTGCTGTTTCCTGAAGTCCACGATCATCTCCTTTGTTTTATTGACGTTGAGTGTGAAGTTATTTTCCTGACACCACACTCCAAGGGCCCTCACCTCCTACCTGTAGGCTGTATCGTCGTTGTTGGTAATCAAACCTACCACTGTGGTATCATCTGCAAATCTGATGATTGAGTTGGAGGCATGCATGGCCACGCAGTCATGGGTGAACAGGGAGTACAGGAGAGGGCTGAGAATGCACCCTTGTGGGGCCCCAGTGTTGAGGATCAGCGGGTGGAGATGTTGTTACCTACCCTCACCATTTGGGGGCGGCCCGCCAGGACCCAGTTACACAGGGTGGGGTCGAGACCCTGTGTCTCGAGCTTGATGACGAGTTTGGAGGGTACTATGGTGTTAAATGCTGAGCTGTAGTTGATGAACAGCATTCTTACATTGGTATTCCTCTTGTCCAGATGAGTTAGGGCAGTGTGCAGTGTGATTGTGATTGTGTCGTCTGTGGACCTATTGGGGCGGTAAGCAAATTGGAGTGGGTCTAGGGTGTCAGGTAGGGTGGAGGTGATATGGTCCTTGACTAGTCTCTCAAAGCACTTCATGATGACGGAAGTGAGTGCTACGGGGCGATAGTCATTTAGCTCAGTTACCTTCGCTTTCTTGGGAACAGGAACAATGGTGGCCCTCTTGAAGCATGTGGGAAAAGCAGACTGGGATAAGGATTGATTGAATATGTCCGTAAACACACCAGCCAGCTGGTCTGCGCATGCTCTGAGGACGCGGCTGGGGATGCCGTCTGGGCCGGCAGCCTTGCGAGGGTTAACACGTTTAAATGTTTTACTCACATTGGCTGCAGTGAAGGAGAGTCCGCAGATTTTGGTACCGGGCCGTGTCACTGGCACTGTGTTGTCCTCAAAGCGAGCAAAGAAGTTGTTTATTTTGTCTGGGAGTTTGTCTGAAAACCGCGCCGGGGCTGGTTTTCCTTTTGTTGTCCGTGATTGACTGTAGACCCTGCCATATACCTCTTGTGTCTGAGCCATTGAATTGCGACTCTACTTTGTCTCTATACTGACGCTTAGCTTGTTTGATTGCATTGTGGTGGGAATAGCTACACTGTTTGTATTCGGTCATGTTTCCGGTCACCTTGCCCTGATTAAAAGCAGTAGTTTGCGCGAATGCTGCCATCAATCCACGGTTTCTGGTTGGGGAAGGTTTTAATAGACACTGTGGGTACAACATCACCGATGCACTTGCTAATAAACCCGCTCACCGAATCAGCGTATTCATCAATGTTATTGTCCGACGCTATGAGGACCATATCCCAGTCCATGTGATCGAAGCAATCTTGAAGCGTGGATTCTGATTGGTTGGACCAGCGTTGAACAGACCTGAGCACGGGCGCTTCCTGTTTTAGTTTCTGTCTATGGGCTGGAGCAATAAAATGGAGTCGTGGTCAGATTTTACAAAAGGTGGGTGGGGGAGGGCTTTATATGCATCATGGAAGTTAGAATAACAATGAACCAGGATTTGCCAGTCCGGGTCGCGCATTTGAAATGCTGATAAAATTTTTGGGAGCCTTGTTTTCAGATTAGCCTTGTTAAAATGCCCAGCTACAATAAATGCAGCCTCAGGATATGTGGTTTCCAGTTTACATAGAGTCAAATGAAGATATTTCAGGGCCATCGATGTGTCTGATTGGGGCAGGATATACACGACTGTGATTATGATCGAAGATAATTATTTTGGTAGATAATGTGGTCTGCATTTGATTGTAAGGAATTCTAGGTCAGGTGAACAAAAGGACTTGAGTTCTTGTATGTTATTATGATCACACCACGTCTCGTTAAACATAAGGCATACACCCCCGCCCTTCTTCTTACCAGAGAGATGTTTGTTTCCTTCGGCGCGATGCGTGTAGAAGCCAGGTGGCTGTACTGCCTCTGATGACATATCCCGAGTGAGCCATGTTTCCGTGAAACAAAGAACGTTACAATCTCTGATGTCTATCTGGAAGGCAACCCTTGCTCGGATTTCGTCTACCTTGTTGTCAAGAGACTGGACATTCGCGAGTAGTATGATCGGGAGCGGTGTGCGACGTGCCCGTCTACGGAGCCTGACCAGAAGACCGCTCCGTCTGCCCCTTCTACAGCATCGTTGTTTTGGGTCGCCGGCTGGGATCCGATCCATTGTCCTGGGTGGTGGACCAAACAGGATCCGCTTCGGGAAAGTTGTATTCCTGGTTTTAATGTCGGTGAGTTGACTTTGCTCTTATATCCAATTGTTCCTCCCGACTGTATGTAATAAAACCTCATATTTCCTGGGGTAAGAATGTAAGAAATAACACATCAAAAAACAAAATACTGCATAGTTTCGTAGGAGCGCGAAGCAAGGCGGCCATCTCTGTTGGCACCGGAAGTAGTCACTACTGTCACTCTAGAATGTGATATGGTGATGATTTAGTTCAAAGCAAAACTGCAATGCCATATCTCGAGACAACCTCTTAAAAAATGCATTTGTCAGCATTAAGGTATTTTCCTCAGGTAAAAAATATTAAATAAATGATGATCATTTACATTACATTTAAGTCATTTGGCAGACGCTCTTATCCAGAGCGACTTACAAATTGGTGAATTCACCTTATGACATCCAGTGGAACAGCCACTTTACAATAGTGCATCTAAATCACTTAAGGGGGGGGGTGAGAAGGATTACTTTATCCTATCCTAGGTATTCCTTAAAGAGGTGGGGTTTCAGGTGTCTCCGGAAGGTGGTGATTGACTCTGCTGTCCTGGCGTCGTGAGGGAGTTTGTTCCACCATTGGGGGGCCAGAGCAGCGAACAGTTTTGACTGGGCTGAGCGGGAACTGTACTTCCTCAGTGGTAGGGAGGCGAGCAGGCCAGAGGTGGATGAACGCAGTGCCCTTGTTTGGGTGTAGGGCCTGATCAGAGCCTGGAGGTACTGCGGTGCCGTTCCCCTCACAGCTCCGTAGGCAAGCACCATGGTCTTGTAGCGGATGCGAGCTTCAACTGGAAGCCAGTGGAGAGAGCGGAGGAGCGGGGTGACGTGAGAGAACTTGGGAAGGTTGAACACCAGACGGGCTGCGGCGTTCTGGATGAGTTGTAGGGGTTTAATGGCACAGGCAGGGAGCCCAGCCAACAGCGAGTTGCAGTAGTCCAGACGGGAGATGACAAGTGCCTGGATTAGGACCTGCGCCGCTTCCTGTGTGAGAACTTCACAGGGTGGTGATGAACTTCACAGGGTGGTGAAAGTGCACAGTGATTAGATTGATGCTCCTTTCCAATAAATATTGAGGGTCTTATTCTGGTGCCATGATGATCGATGCTTGGCCGCAGTTTGACAAATCTAAATAATCTCACTCTTTTGTCCATATAATAATGTCATCATGTAGGCTATAGGCAATATCTCTGCCAGCTGTTGGCTAGATCACACATTCCAAGACCAGACTGGGCACATTTACTATATAATGCAATTGTTTTTGTGACAAACCCATCAGTAGAGTTGAAAATGCTACGGAAACCCATTTAACTTGTATTCAGTATTTATTTGTGCACTACATCATCACGCACAGCCTTTTTTCCACAATAAGTCAATTTGACGGAAATCTCTAGTGGGAAAAAGTGCATATTGTATTTATGCAGATTTTAGAATATTCACATGAAAGTCTGTTGCCAATTGGATGGAAACCTAACTAATGGGAGTAAAATGGGCTTGCACAATTGTAGGATAGTACCTTTTAAAATATTTATACCGTATTGTCATATTAAACGCGACGGAATCAGGGCTACATCTGTTTTCCTATGGCATTGAGATTCAAATCTCAGCTGCATTTAAAAGCCTCAGTCAGGAATTTGTGGAATAATTTTAAGTGGCAATGAGTGGCTACTTCAGTGGGGTCAGCATAAAAAGGGAACTACAATATGCTCGCACCCTGAAAGCTTTTTTAATCATTCACTCAAATTCATACCAGCAACGATGCATCTAGGCCTATACAACCCATATGGAAAAGAATCATGAAAATTAAATAAGAATCTTGTATGGCAGAAGTAGATTGTTTTGTACAAAAATCTAGTAGGAATCAGGTAAGAAACAAATAAATGGTTTGAATGAATAGTATATGTCAATTTTGAAATTGTGTATGTTTGGCCTTGTATGACAAATACAACAGAATATATGAAAGAGGCTGCTTTTAATACACGGATACCTATATTACGATTTGGTCCAAATCATCCTAAAGTATCTACAAATTGGTCATGTAACTCTGTTCCGAACCGGCTCGTAGCCCGTAACAAAGACGGAGACAACGCAGAGATAAAGAAATGACAAACATATTTATTAAATAAAGTAAACTATATCCAGCAATTTTACGGGCGCCCAACCAATTGTGCTATTATGTGGGGGTTGTTCGCGTTATTTGTAATTTATTTTGTACGTAATGTTTCTGCAACCGTATCTTACTGCGAAAAAAGAGCTTCTGGATATCAGGACAGCGATCACTCACCTCGGATTAGACAAAGATTTTTTCTACAGCAAGGACGACACACAAGACATTCTCCAAACACCCCCACAGGGCTGACATTTCCTTTATTTGCAAGAGGAAGTGACGCAGGTACAGAGGACAAAGAGCGGGATGCCTGGTCAGGACCCGGAGAAGGCGACTGGGAAAGCTGCCGTTACCGTCAATACTACTCGCCAACGTGTAATCATTGGACAATAAATTAGACGAGGTACGATCACGAATATCCTACCAAAGGGACATCAAAAACTGTAATATCCTATGTTTCGCGGAATCGTGGCTGAATGATGACATGGATATTCAGCTAGTGCGATATCTGGCACCGGCAAGATAGAACAACACATTCCGGTAAGAGGAGCGGGGGCGGTCTGTGTATATTTGTAAACAACAGCTGGTGCACTGAATCTAAGGAAGTCTCTAGATTTTGCATGCCCTAAGTAGAGTATATTGTGATAAATTGCAGGCCACACTACTTGCCTAGAGAGTTTTCAGCTTTCCTTTCCGTGTCTGTTTATTTACCATCACAGACAGATGCTGGCATTAAGACCGCACTCAGTCAGCTGTTTAAGGAAATAAGAAAACAGGAAAACAATCACCTAGAGGCGGCGCTTCTAGTGGTCGAAGACTTTAATGCAGGGAAACTTAAATCAGTTCTACCAAATTTCTATCAACATGTTACATCTGCAACCTGAGGGAAAATAATTCTAGATCACCTTCACTCCACACACAGAGAGACGTACAAAGCTCTCCCTCGCCCTCCATTTGGTAAATCCGACCAAAACTCTATCCTCCTGATTCCTGCTTACAAGCAAAAAGACTCGGTCTTGAAAAAAGTGGTCACATGAAGCAGACGCTAAACTACAGGACTGTTTTGCTAACACAGACTGGAACATGCTCTGGGATTCGTCCAATGGCATTGAGGTGTACACCACATCAGTCACTGCCTTTATCAATAAGTGCATCGAGGACGTCGCCCCCACAGTGACTGTACGTACATAGCCCAACCAGAAGCCATGGATTACTGGCAACATTCGCACTGAGCTAAAGGGTAGAGCTGCCGCTTTCAAGGTGCGGGCCTCTAACCCGGAAGCTTACAAGAAATCCTGCTATGCCCTGCGATGAACCATCAAACATACAAAGCGTCAATACAGGGCTAAGATTGAATCATACTACACCGGCTCCAACGCTCGTCGGATGTGGCAGGGCTTGAAAACTATTACAGGCTACAAAGGGAAGCACAGCCGCGAGCTGCCCAGTGACACGAGCCTACCAGACAAGCTAAATCACTTCTATGCTCGCTTCGAGGCAAGCAACACTGAGGCATGCATGAGAGCATCAGCTATTCCGGGCGACTGTGTGATCATGCTCTCCATAGCCGACGTAAGTAAGACCTTTAAACAGGTCAGCATACACAAGGCTGCGGTGCCAGACGGATTACCAGGACGTGTGCTCCGGGAATGTGCTGACCAACTGGCAGGTGTCTTCACTGACATTTTCAACATGTCCCTGATTAAGTCTGTAATACCAACATGTTTCAAGCAGACCACCATAGTCCCTATGCCCAAGAACACAAAGGCAACCTGCCAAAATGACTACAGACCCGTAGCACTCACGGTCCGTAGACATGAAGTGCTTTGAAAGGTTGGTAATGGCTCACATCAACACCATTATCCCAGAAACCCTAGACCCACTCCAATGTGCATACCACCCAAACAGATCCACAGATGATGCAATCTCTATTGCACTCCACACTGCCCTTTCCCACCTGGACAAAAGGAACACTTATGTGAGAATGCTATTCATTGACTACAGCTCAGCGTTCAACACCACAGTACCCTCAAAGCTCATCACTAAGCTAAGGATCCTGGGACTAAACACCTCCTTCTGCAACTGGATCCTGGACTTCCTGATGGGCCGACCCCAGGTGGTCAGGGTAGGAAGCAACACATCTGCCACACTGATCCTCAACACTGGAGCTCCACAGTGGTCCTGTACTCCCTGTTCACCCACGACTGCATGGCAAGGCACGACTCCAAAACCATCATTAAGTTTGCAGACGACACAACAGTGGTAGGCCTGATCACCGACAATGACGAGACAGCCTATAGGGAGGAGGTCAGAGACCTGGCCGAGTGGTGCCAGAATAACAACCTTTCCCTCAACGTAACCAAGACTAAGGAGATGATTGTGGACTAAAGGAAAAGGAGGACCGAGCATGCCCCCATTCCCATCGACGGGGCTGTAGTGGAGCAGGTTGAGAGCTTCCATGTTCCTTGGTGTCCACATCAACAACAAACTGGAATTTTCCAAACACACCAAGACAGTCGTGAAAAGGGCACGACAAAGTCTATTACCCCCCCAGGAAACTAAAAAGATTTGGCATGGGTCCTGAGATCCTCAAAATGTTCTACAGCTGCAACATCGAGAGCATCCTGACTGGTTGCATCACTGCCTGGTACGGCAATTGCTCGGCCTCTGACCACAAGGCACTACAGTGGATAATGCGTACTGCCCCGTACATCACGGGGGCTAAGCTGCCTGCCATCCAGGACCTCTACACCAGGCGGTGTCAGAGGAAGACCCTAAAAATTGTCAAAGATCCCAGCCACCCCAGTCATAGACTGTTCTCTCTACTACCGCATGGCAAGCTGTACTGGAGTGCCAAGTCTAGGACAAAAAGCCTTCTCAACAGTTTTTACCCCCAAGCCATAAGACTCCTGAACAGGTAATCAAATGGCTACCCGGACTATTTGCATTATGTGCCTCCCCCAACCCCTCTTTTTACACTCCTGCTACTCTCTGTTTATCATATATGCATAGTCCCTTTAACTACACATTTATGTACATACTACCTCAATTGGGCCGACCAACCAGTGCTCACGCACATTGGCTAACCGGACTATCTGCATTGTGTCCCACCACCCGCCAACTCCTCTTTTATGCTACTGCTTCTCTCTGTTCATCATATATGCATAGTCACTTTAACCATATCTACATGTACATACAACCTCAATCAGCCTGACTAACCAGTGTCTGTATGTAGCCTCGCTACATTTATAGCCTCGCTACTGAAGATAGCCTGTCTTTTTAATGTTGTTTTTATTTCTTTACTTACCTATTGTTGACATAATAACTTTTTTGCACCATTGGTTAGAGCCTGTAAGTAAGCATTTCACTCTAAGGTGAATAATACCTGTTGTATTCGGCGCACGTGACAAATAAACTTTGATTTGATGTGATATCCAAGTAACAATGGTGTTAGTAGTTAGTAGTGTAAGTGAGTGGATGCGTACATAGATGGTGATAATGAGAGGTGTTGAGAGGTGCCAAAACAAATTAAAACAAAGAAGCCCCAAAATGCCACAACCAAAAACATTAGTGTCTGCGTTGAGTCTCCTCGATGTATGGGGGAAAAGCTGTCGTCTGGGTTTGGCTGAGGTAGGCAGTCATTGTAAATAAGTATTTGTTCTTAGCTGACTTGACTAGTTAAATAAATAAATATTATTGATAGAGTCCTGTCAATTAGCTTAATTTCTCTGTGATCAAAATAGATTTAAACAAAACAATGTTTTCCGGAATGCTTATCTTATCTGTTTCTAACTACAGAAATTATGTCAGAACAATCTGACATGGAAAGACCCTCGTGTATGTTTTTTATACTATACTTGCAACATCTCTGTTATCTCTAAATGTAACCCACTCATATACACTACTGTTCAAAAGTTTGGGTCACTTAGAAATGTCCTTGTTTTTGAAAGAAGAGCACATTCTTTTAATGATTAAAATAACATCAAATTGATCAGAAATACAGTGTAGACATTGCTAATGTTGTAAATGACTATTGTAGCTGGAAACGGCAGAATATCTACATAGGCGTACAGAGGCCCATTATCAGCAACCATCACTCCTGTGTTCCAACGGCATGTTGTGTGAGCTAATCCAAGTTTATCATTTTTAACGGCTAATTGATCATTAGAAAACTCTTTTGCAATTATGTTAGCACAGCTGTAAACGGCAGTGCTGTTTCAAGAAGCAATAAAACTGTCATTCTTTAGACTAGTTGAGTATCTGGAGCGTCAGCATTTGTGGGTTTGATTACAGACTAAAAATGGCCAGAAACAAAGAGCTTTCTTCTGACACTCATCAGTCTATTCATGTTCTGAGAAATGAAGGCTATTCCATGCGAGAAATTGTCAAGAAACTGAAGACGTCGTACAATGCTGTGTACTACTCCCTTCACAGAATAGCGCAAACTGGCTCTAACCAGAATAGAAAGAGGAGTGTGAGGCCCCGGTGCACAAATGAGCAAGAGGACAAGTACATTAGAGTGTCTAGTTTGAGAAACAGACAACTCACATGTCCTTAACCAGCAGCTTCATTAAATAGTACCCGCAAATCACCAGTCTCAACGTCAACAGTGAAGAGGCGACTCAGGAATGTTGGGCTTCTAGGCAGAGTTGCAAAGAAAAAGCAATATCTCAGACTGGCCAATAAAAAGAAAAGATTAAGATGGGCAAAATAACACAGACACTGGAACTCTGCCCGACAGGAAACAGAAAACACTATTGTAATCAAAGCACTTTGTCAAACTAAGCAAAGATAGTTTTTAAATGACAGCAAACAATCAAACATTTGTAAGTACTTCTTGGTTCAATAATTATGCCAAAATATTCTGAGAAATGGTACCATTGAGGAAGAATAGATTAGCTTTCTCACAGCCATCCACTCAATAACTACAGTGTCAGTTTTTCATTCATTCATCCACATACTTTGTGAGAATGATTGATCTGATCATATCTAGGCTTATTCATATTTGAAAGTATGTGAATAGTGAGATGTTTTGCTTGGCAGTTGGTAGATCATTTCACGCCTGCAACATGATTGTAAAAAGAGCAGTCAAATGCCTATATGGATGTGTGCTGTTGTTCCTTTAGCCTCTTTCATGCTGCATATCAACACAGAATCCCCTCCATACAGTTACTGAGCATAGCTAGGGGGGGGCAATCTCAAACTGTCAGATGACTGTCACTGCTAGATTTGTATGGCTCTCAGAGATCCTGAGCTGTTTCCCTCTGTTTTGAACTCAAAGCAGTATTCTTTATCATGAGGAATTAAAGATCCTCACAAAAGGGGCATTGCTTGCAGTGCTATGTTCGAGACCACCTAAAGCAAGACCAATTCAAGAAAGCAGCAAATCGAGACCTAGACCGGAGGGGGGACTAGGCCGAGTCAAGACCGAGACCGGGAGGGGGACGAGGGGTCTGAGACCGAGTCAAGATGGAGAACAGAAAGATACGAATTTAATTCAAGACCATGATGGTAACTGTATAAAATTGCCACCATAATGAGAGTTCCAAATGGCAAGTATTTCTGTGTTAGTATTTCAGAATGGTGAAAAAAAATGCATTCTGATGGCAAATAGAGCCACTCTACAAATGATTACCAACCCAAATACAGTGGGGAACAATAATGTTCTTTCACGTCTTCAGAGAAGGACTATGGATTTATAAAATATGAATCCTCATTATTATAATTATATTATTATTTTGAGTGATGTTCTGATTTAAGTGAAAAAATTACCAATCAGGAGTTCTCTTTGGTGGTCTCTGGGGAGATACATCTAGCAATCTGGAAGCATCTGCCATTCAATTGTACTAAGGCAACATTTTGGAGTGACAGTGGAATCAACCAATCACATTGACTTGTAATGGGTGAGACTGTTTTGACTACAGTTTATGGAAAGTTCTGCCTTTTCGAAAGGCCAACAGGTCACTGCACAGTAATGAGCAGTAGTTTTACCACGGTCTAGCTAGCATTTGTTGTAGGCAGCGGCAGATGTTATTGAAGAGGATGTTGTTGCGAATTTGTTAACTTCTCTCTTTTAAAGAATAACTTTCAACAAGAAGTTGCATTTCAAATTATTATCATCTGGTCAGTGGAACTGACTGGTTGGGCCCTACTGGCTTATTATGCCAGAGTAAATAGACTGCTTATGCTTTAACATTATTCTGTGTGTGAGTGCTGTTTTTCCATCACCCTATGTAGTGGTGCATGGAGTAGTGAGTATAATCTAATTTTTCCCCAACCCTGTGTGAAAAATCCTATGTTTTCCTATACAATTTTCAGATTTTCACTTTCAAAGTCACACTTTAAAAAAATTAAAAAAATTGAAATGTGATGTTCTAAGTCCACAACAATGCTTAAACCACATTTTCCCAGACCAATTTGAGGTCTGGGAAAAATTAAAAGAATATATTTTTTGGGGGGTGTAGTTTCCAGGGCCGTATTAATGCAGGGTCTTACTGGGGATGAAGCCCCTGGGCCCAGACCCGTGGGGGTTCAAGAGGCAGCAATATTTTTTGCATTGTACAAAAATATAAATCAAGGAAATATATACAGTCTATTATATATAAATATTTGTATATATTGTTATTATATATATTTTTTTTTACTGCAACAGCCAACCACAGAACGATTCAGGAGCCCGCTGTCAATGAGTGTAAACAGCCTGCTCCTGCCTGCTTCCACTTTGCTAATCATCAGATATGGGGATGAATGGAGGTAGGTGGTACACGTGGGTAAATAAAAATAAACTACATAATCAATAAATGTGACTAGTCAATTGTGTGAGTCAGGGGCTGGTCCCAAACCCATTGGGGCAATTTGTTTAATATTTTTTATGTACGCTATCATTCTTTTAAACCACAGTAGCCCGCTCTCAATGTTCAAAATACACCAGAGCATAATTTTTCCACAGATGATCAATAGTTTCCAAAAAATAATAGTGGATTACATTTTATCACAAGCAGAGTTAACTGCCAAAATAAAGGAAACACCAACATAGTGTCTTAAAAGGGTGTTTGGCCACCACGAGCTTCCAGAACAGCTTCAATGCGCTTTGGCACAGATTATACAAGTGGACCTAAACCATGCCAAGAAAATGCACCCCACACCATAACATATTATTTCTATCCCTCATTTACTCAAGTGTTTCCTTTATTTTGGCAGTTACTGGTTGTCTAGTTGGGAAGGCTGCAATTTGGCCAGCATGCCTGCAAAATATACTTCTTGTTGCGTTGTGGCCATAGACATATAATCAATAGAAGGGTTTTGGAACCTCACCCTGGCAAATTGGCCAGCTATCTATGGATTATATTTATATGGTTGGTTGCAGCTGTCTAAATATAATCGTGGGAAAAATGTACAGTTTGGAAAGCAAATGCCTACTGCTGAAAATTGTCTGTAGAACCAATATTTATTTTTTCTCAACTGCCAATTTTTAGCGAACAGCAGCTCTGTTTTTCAAAGTAGCTCATCTTGAGATAGGCTATTTTTTCCTGTCCTGCTAAGCAATCAAAATGTAAAGAGTACTTTTTGTGTCAGGTAAATTGTATGGAGTAAAAAGTACATTATTTTAATAAGGAATGTAGTGAAGTAAAACGTGTCAAAAATAGAAAAATAAAGTAAAGTACAAATACCCCTAAACTATTTAAGTAGTACTTTAAAATATTTTTACTTAAGTACTTTACACCACTGACGGAGGAACTCATTATTTGGTCTCGAGACCAGAATCGAGTACTACAGCACTGATTGCTTGTATTTAGAGCCTGTGATTGAAGTGAAATCCAAACAGTGAATATGTACTGTATTGTATCAGCTTAGTGGAATTATACAGATACTGTACGAAGGTCAAATACTGCAATTCCAACTGTACTGTAACAGTACTGCAACATATTGATACAGTTAGAGCAATGTCATATGCTCACCATCAAAGTGATTTTAGCCTCTTCTGTGCTGCACACACTGATATACAACATTAGCCATAATTTGGGGAAAAGGTGAAGAAAAAAGTGGAAATGATTGAATGAATAACCTGTAATCCATGCCCTAAGGAAAGGCTAAAGGCAGAATATAACTACGCTTTAAAGTTTACTAACTTCTAGTTTTTCTGCCCAGAATGAAGGAGAGAACTGCAACTGCAGAAACTCTATCTTGGAGCTCACCACACCTGCACGCACACACGCACACGTGCACGCACGCACACACTCACAATGCAAACCTCCATGCTTTCAGACACAGGTAGACTCAGGAGATCTAGCTAGGGCTGATACATCAGGAGGAACAGCTGCATGGAGGTGATATCATTCAAATAACTTAAGTACTCCAACATTCCAATAAATTGATAATTTCCCCTGAGGTATCGACAAATGCAGAAGTTTAATAAACTGGCCAATAAACTCAGGAGAAATGCAAGTCTAGTATTGCAATGTTTGTGATGGGGAAAAATAATGTCATTGGATAATTTAGAATAATAACTTTTTTCCTCACCATGGTAGCAGACCTGTAAATTGTATTTGGGTTAAGAGTCAGGTCTGGGAGTGCTTCTGAGAGTGTCCATCTGCAGACTGAGACACCACTGCCACTTCAGCTGCTAAACAGTGTTGAACATTGCAGATAGAAATACCATGAATAGAGCCAACATGATTCCTTGTTGTACATGCTGTAGAGGCATCTTTGTTCTACATAACATATTTCTTTCTGAACATTCCTAAACATTGTGTCCTGCTGAACACACCGCAGGTTAAAAATATGCACATTGTAGGGTGGAGTCAGAAGATTAAAATAATGGGTTAGTAATTAAAATAAGAGTTCATTGTTTTAGATACATTCAATAACATAAAAGCAATGAATGTAGCTGAATGGAATAAACCACCAGATGGCAGTATAGACTTGAGGAAAATAAATCAATTTTGCTCCTTGAAAGGGATTCTACTAGCTTATATAGCCACAAAATCAGATCCCACAGCCACAAAGTCAAAATTGGCTACAAAAATGAGCTTTGTGGTCTCAATATAAGGTTAGGGCTAGGCATAAGGTTAGTAGTGTGGTTAGGGTTAGGTTTAAAATCACATTTTAAGAAGATAAATTGTAGAAATGGGCAGGGTTTAGAAGCTAGTGATGACCTTCTGAAAGAGATAATAACTTTAGTCCAGTTCAAAATGCAGTTGTTCTTTACCTTTTTCCCAGTTACAATATTATCAATGCCTAACATTTTTCTAAACTGTTCACAGAATGGAAAGACATTGTAGAACATTTTAAACGCATTTGGGGAAATTGGTTGCACTGAAAATAAGTAATTGAGTTTGTGATCCCGGGATTAGGTGATTTTGGCTATGTTATTCTATAAGAAAACTACTGTATGTACACAGTACAGTAGACAATTTCCTCATTGTATCACATAACATCATAGCTCACTTATATTGAGGTGAATCCTCTGTCAGAATGCATCTCCAGTTTAGGAATTCTCACATATTAAATCAAATAAATAATCTGCAGGCCACATACCTGGAAATCTGCCTGGGGCAAGGTGAATTACATCTGGCATTTGCAGTATCAACATACGATATGCGTTTGTTACATACTTTTAATTTTAACTATGTCGATTTTATCCCTTTAGAACCCTTGAGGTAGGCCATGACCTTCGCTCCTCCATATCCGTCTCCCTTCAGCAGCCTCACAAGCAGATTAAAAACTATGGGTGACAGGGATTTCAGTTGCTTCCAGACACTATTAGGGCTGCAGAGTCTCTGTCCTATTTTAAGGCACAGCTCAAGACCGTGCTGTTCAGAAAATATTTCAAGGACCTCTGCTAATTATGTTCTCAAATCCTTTCTTAATTTTTTCTATTTTCTACATTGTAGAAAGGTCCCCTATAACCGAGATTCCTTGTAAAATGAAATATTAAAAGTCAAAAACATGGTGGGGATGTTTTGCCTAACAGCTGGCACAAGGCAATAGGGGACCTGCTTTGTTTCCTTCTGGCCCCGGTGACATGGCACTCACCCTGCTGTCTCACCACCCACACCTCTCTCCTCCTCCTCCACACCCCTCTCTCTGGACTCCTTGAACCCAACAACCTCCCGTCCGAACCCCACCCTTTCAGGGGCTAGACCAGCAGGGGCCGATCCATCACGATTTAATCAGAGTGCCAAAAACATACACCAGACGCATAATAAATGACCACTATATAGATACATACTGTAGATAGCCCAGGCAGGAATTGGTGATATGAACCTTGTGATACACCATGTAGTCATTACCACTACTCGGGATAGTTAAGGTCTGTCCACCACAACCTATTTGAATGCATTGTGTTTAATAGAGAAAGTATATTGATAGTGGTTCAAGTGAATTTATGGGAATAGTGTGGTGGTGGCACACTTGACCTTGGCAGCAGCACCATAGAAATAACTAGGGAGGTCAGTGTAGGACTTGTCCTGCCAGAGTCTCAGTTGATGAGTTGGCTATACACTGTGTGACGACCCTCGCACTCTGTCTGCCGTATTCTCTCTTTGTTCTTGTTTCCTTATTAGGATGCCAGTGGGCGGAGTTGGGAGGGTCGTCAGCTACATGGGAAACACCTGGGCCCGGTGTGTCCCCAGGATAAATACACCACTTCCCCATTCATGGAAGAGACTCTCTCCATGCAGACACCTTTATAGATTTTGTTGTGTTTCTTGGGCACTGTTCAACACCCTGCATTATCACATTCAAGCTTGCAAAACACTCACTTACACTACTGATTACACACACCATTGTATATTATACGTAGTTACTGTATTTAATAAATATATGTTTTGTTACTCCTTATCTCCACGTTGTCCCCCTTTTGTTTCGGGCTTTGAGCCGGTTCGTGACAACTGGGATTCCTATTGTGCTAGTCTGGCTGCCACATTGTTTCCTGGATGATAATGAAAGTGTAGGTGAGTTAGACCAAAGTATCTCAGTGAAGTCTTCCCTCATTTCCTCAGGGTTTGTATGGGGAGGAATCCACTCCATCACTATTACCTTACCTAACAGTTCTGAGTGAACAGCAGGTGGTTAGGGTGTGTGTGTGGGGGGGGGGCTGACTGGCCTAAGGATCACTTAAAAGGCAATGCGTACACACACATGCGCACACACACCCACCTCACGAACACAATACTAACAGCCCTCACACATGCTCCCCCCTATGGTGAGGACGGCAAACCTGAGGAATCTAACAGGGGCATATTCTCTGTGTGATATAAGTTGACCTAAAAAACAGAACATCAGCTGGGCTCCTGGACTACCTCTTCCCCTTTCGAGGCCTGGGACACCGAGTGCAGGCCCAGTAGCCTGGGGCTGAAGTAATCCCCTTTGCCATACAAGGTGTTGACACAGTGGGGTTGAAGAGGAGGCCTTGCCTGGCCATAGGAACTATTCTTTTCAGGCAGTCATTTGGTCAATAGGATTAGAAACTATCCCTTTTCCTGCCCATCCCCCTTTATGTCCACTTCCTTCCGACATGTATTTTTTCTCTCATTGACCACCAGCTCTCTGTCCATATTTTTTTAGTATCTCTTTCTCTGTCACTTTCTTGTGGCAAGTCCTTAATTTATGTCAGCATTGATGGGATGGAGCATCTCTCTCTCTTTTTCTCTACAGTAGTTTGTTTCGAGAAGGAGCTGAGTCTTGTCAGTTATTGGGCTTTACAACAAGTAAATAGTTTCACTTCCTTTTATTAGCACCTCAAAACCAATGATGCTTTATTTCTACTGAAGTAGCTGCACAGCAGCCCATTATTATTAAAAAAGCTCTGTCAAATTGGTTGTTGATCGTTGCAAGACAACCATTTGCAAGTCTTGTCATAGATTTTAAAGCAGATTTAAGTCAAAACTGTAATTTGGCCACTCAGGTATGTTCACTGTCTTCTTTGTAAACAACTCCAGTGTAGATTTGGCCTTGTGTTTTAGGTTATTGTCCTGATGAAAGGTGGATTAATCTCCCAGTGTCTGGTGGAAAGCAGACTGAACCAGGTTTTCCTCTAAGTTTTTGCCTGTGCTTAGCTTCATTCTGTTTCTTTTTATCCTGAAAACTCCAGTCCTTAACGATTACAGGCATACAAATAACAAAGTAGCCATCACTATGCTTGAAAATATGGAGCGTGGTACTCAAAAATGTGCTGTATTGGATATGCCCAAAACAATTTGTAGTTACTTTACAATACTAACCTTGTTGACAGACTGAAAAGGAGGAAGCCTGTACAGAAAATAAATATTTGTTGCGTAGTGGGTACGAAGTCAGGCGCAGGAAAACGAGTACAGGGTAGTGCTATTTATTGCACACACGGCGAACATAAGCCACCCCACTAAACACAGGGCGCACACAAAAACAAACAAATACGGGGACTCAAACAGTCCGGAGAAAAATTCACCAATGAAACACTTCAACATCGAATGTGCTCAGAGCAACACAAAACAATCCCGCACAAAGAGCAGGTGGGCCTACTGGCTAACATAGCCCGACTAATCAGCCTACCCACAAAAACAGGTGAAACCATTCAACAGAAAGGGGAAAATGGATCAGTGGCAGCTCGTAGGCTGGTGACGATGAGCGCCGAGCACCACCCAAACAGGAAGGGGAGCCACCTTCGGTAGGCGTCGTGACAATATTGTAAAACATGCATCCTGTTTGTAACAAGGCACTAAAGTATTACCGCAAAAAATGTGGCAAAGCAATTCACTTTTTTGGGGAGTTGATCTGTCCTCAATTATTAAAATCTGTAACTGTTTTAAAGTCACCATTGGCCTCGTGGTAAAATCATGTGGGGGTTTCCTTCCTCTCCAGTGACTGAGTTACGAAGGAAGCTTGTATTTGTGCTGCCTGGGTATATTGATACACCATACAAAGTGTAATTAATAACTTTGCCATCTCAATGATCGTTCTGCCCCTGAACAAGGCAGTTAACCCACTGTTCCTAGGCCGTCATTGAAAATAAGAATTTGTTCTTAACTGACTTGCCTAGTTAAAAAGGTAATAAATAAAAATGGGATATTCACTGTCAGCGAGGCATTGGAAAACATCCCTAGTGTCACGTTGTATAAATGATTGGAGACAGGTGTAGGAATATGTAATAGGGAATGTAGTAGGCTCAAGGGTGTGGGGTTTCCATGTCACCAAGTTCAATAGCAAACATGCACCAGTAGCACAAATAGAATGCAAATGGGGAGTTTTAGGGATTTTGGTACACTGGGGAAGAAGGGGGAATTGACCAATCACCTCACAGTCCACAAGCCATTCTCTTTGTCCGTTCCGTTTTCCAGGGGTAATCCTCACACTCGGGTCCTCAGCCAATCCGGTCCAGTACACAAGGGGGGTAGTCCGACAGTCCAGGTCACAACGGGTAGTCACACAGATATTATTCTCTCTTCACCCATTCTTCATTACGCACTTTGCTCTCTCCTTACTCTGCCTCTTTGTGCAGGCCGCTTCCTCCTGCTTCCTTCTCACTCCTTGGCCTAACGAACCACAGCCTTGCCTTGTTGGGGCAGGAAGTCCATATAAGGTCCGGTGGTGGAGCCAGCGGGCTGCCAGATATCTCCCCTCACTAACCACTCCCCTTGCCTCTCCCTGCCGTCTGCCACAGGAGTTTTAATACTCCACCCAAAAATACAACATGCTATGAAAGGCACTGGGACGAAGCCCAAAACAAACACGTATACAAAAACACAGGGATGTAACCCAAACAACAGAGCGAGGTTAAACCTCTAATAAATACACGGGACGAGACCCATAATAGCGAGTACACAATACACGCAGCACGAAAGCTGAAACAACAAAGAACAGGTACTCACAAGCAATGGGAACAATAATCGATCAAACAATGGTGAACAGAGGGCACATATACAGTTGAAGTAAAAATATTACATACACCTTAGCCAAATACATTTAAACTCAGTTTTTCACAATTCCTGACATTTAATCCTAGTATAAATTCCCTGTTTTAGGTAAGTTAGGATCACCACTTTATTTTAAGAATGTGAAATGTCAGAATAATAGTAAAGAGAAGGATTTATTTCAGCTTTAATTTCTTTCATCACATTCCCACTGGGTCAGAAGTTTACATACACTCAAATAGTATTTGGTAGATTTGCTTTTAAATTGTTTAACTTGGGTCAAATGTTTCAGGTAGACTTCCACAAGCTTCCCACAATAAGTTGGGTGAATTTTGGCCCATTACTCCCGACAGAGCTGGTGTAACTGAGTCAGGTTTGTAGGCCTCTTTGCTCGCACACGCTTCTTCAGTTCTGCCCACAAATCTTCTATAGGATTGAGGTCAGGGCTTTGTGATGACCACTCCAATACCTTGACTTTGTTGTCCTTAAGTCATTTTGCCACAACTTTGGAAGTATGCTTGGGGTCATTGTCCATTTGCGACCAAGCTTCAACTTCCTGACTGATGTCTTGAGATGTTGCTTCAATATATCCACATCATTTTCCACCCTCATGATGCCATCTATTTTGTAAAGTGCACCAGTCCCTCCTGCAACAAAGCACCCCCACAACATGATGTTGCCACCCCCGTGCTTCACGGTTGGAATGGATATAGATACTTTATGTACCTGTTTCGGCCAGCATCTTCACAAGGTCCTATGCTGTTGTTCTGGGATTGATTTGCACTTTTCACACCAAAGTACGTTCACCTCTAGGAGATAGACCGCTTCTCCTTCCTAAGCGGTATGATGGCTGCGTGGTCCCATGGTGTTTATACCTGCGTACTATTGTTTGTACAGATGAACGTGGTACCTTCAGGCATTTGGAAATTGCTCTCAATGATGAACCAGACTTGTGGAGATCTACAATTTTTTTCTGAGGTCTTGGCTGATTTCTTTAGATTTTCCCATGATGTCAAGCAGAGAGGCACTGAGTTTGAAGGTAGGCCTTGAAATACATCCACAGGTACACCACAGGTACACTGTGGGGCCGCAGCGTAGCCTAGTAGTTATAGCGTTGGACTAGTAACCAGAAGGTTGCAAGTTCAAACCCCCGAGCTGACAAGGTACAAATCTGTCATTCTTCCCCTGAACAGGCAGTTAACCCACCGTTCCTAGGCCATCATTGAAAATAAGAATTTGTTCTTAACTGACTTGCCTAGTTAAATATATATATAAAAAATGACTCAAATTATATCAATTAGCCAGAAGTCAGAAGCTTCTAAAGCAATTACATCATTTTCTGGAATTTCCAAGCTGTTTAAAGGCACAGTCAACTTAATGTATGTAAACTGCTGACCCACTGGAATTGTGATACAGTGAAATAATCTGTCTGTCAACAATTTTTGGAAAAATGTATTGTGTCATGCACAAAGCAGGTGTCCTAACTGACTTGCCAAAACTACAGTTTGTTAACAAGAATTTTGTGGAGTGGTTGAAAAATGGGTTTTAATGATTCCAACCTAAGTGTATGTAAACTTCTGACTTCAACTGTATACAATTACAAATCAGGTGGAAATAGGAACCAGGTGTGCGTAATTAGACAAGACAGTCCGGGGTTGGTGGTAATGAACCAGTTCAGTGACACCTAGAAGCATGTGATGAAGACCTGGTGCACAGAATGAGCAGCAGTACCAGGGGAATCCGTGACACCTGGTATTTGTTTGAAATTCACTGCTCAACTGAGGGACCTTACAAGTATCTGTATGTGTGAGGTACAGAGGTGAGGTCATTGAAAAATCACGTTGAACAATATTATTGCACACAGAGTGAGTCCATGCAACATATTATGTGACTTGTTCAGCACATTTGTACTCCTGAAGTTATTTAGGTTTGCCATAACAAAGGAGTTACATACTCAAGACATTTCAGCTTTAAAAATGTTGAAAAAACATAATTCCACATTGACATTATGGGGTATTATGAGTAGGCCAGTGACAAAAAATCTCCAGGCTGTAATATAACAGAAAAGTCAATGGTGTGAATACTTTCTGAAGGCACTGTATGTACCAACGTCTTCAAGAGACCCACACATCTTCATTAATGAATCCTTTTGAAAATGGACTATATTTATTTATTTATTTCACCTTTATTTAACCAGGTAGCCAGATGAGAACAAATTCTCATTTACAACTGCGAACTGGCCAAGATAAAGCAAAGCAGTGCAACAAAAACAACAACACAGAGCTACACATGGGATTAACAAACGTACAGACAAAATGTGTATACAGTGTGTGCAAATGAAGTAAGGAGGTAAGGCAATAAATAGGCGATGGTAGTGAAGTAATTACAATTTAGCAATTAACACTGGAGTGATAGATGTGCAGATGAAGATGTGCAAGTAGAAATACTGATGTGAAAAAGAGCAGAAAAAAATAAACAAATATGGGATGAGGTAGGTTGTTGGTTGGATGGGCTATTTACAGATGGGCTGTGTACAGCTGCAGCGATCTGTAAGCTGCTCTGAGAGCTGATGCTTAAAGTTTGTGAGGGTGATTTAAGTCTCCAACTTCAGTGAATTTTGCAATTCGTTCCAGTCATTTGCAGCAGAAAACTGGAAGGAAAGGCGGCGAAAGGAGGTGTTGGCTTTGGAGATGACCAGTGAAATATACCTGCTGGAGCGCGTGCTACGGGTGGTTGCTGCTATGGTGACCAGTGAGCTGAGATAAGGCAGAGCTTTACCTAGCAAAGACTTATAGATGACCTGGAGCCAGTGGGTTTGGCAACGAATATGTAGCGAGGACCAGCCAACGAGAGCATACAGGTCGCAGTGGTGGGTAGTATATGGGGCTTTGGTGACAAAACTGATGGCCCTGTGATAGACTGCATCCAATTTGCTGAGTAGAGTGTTGGCATCGATATGAGTCAGACAGAGTTATTTTAGTGTCAAAATTTACTACAAAGTGTAAATAAGATAATTTCGGTCGTAAATTGAGTTTGGAACATCTGTGCGTTACAACGGGTAAATGAATGTTTTAATTTGCCGATGTCTTTTTGCCCACTAACATGTGGTGATTGCTCTTTATCGCATAGACAGTGAGACAGACCTGCCCAGCAGCTCTGACTTTGCTTACTTAAGACAACATGTCGCACATTTTTTTACTTGCAAAATACTAAACCAAACAACTTAGTTAGATGTAAAATTGCGCAACTAAAACATCCTTGGCAAATACATCAAAATAAATGACAGATTTCTTGACCTATCTTAGATTCATTCTAAGACACATTGAGGAAGTGAAATAGGTGTCCGTATTTACAGTGTCTCATGGGGGACAAACATCATTAAGCAAACGTGGAATCAGTCAAGAAACACACCTCCAAGACTGAAATCTCGTTTTTCTAATGAGCAACAGAAAAACACGTGACAATCAGCGTGTTCAGTGACTCTTTAAGGATAGAATTCAAAGTAAGTGAGGCAAGCAGGTTGCATTCAATCCCTTTAGGCCGAGATAAGCCTGATGAAGAGGGGAGAGGCAGGGCAGGGCAGGGCTTGTTCTTGTATAAACAGACTAAAGCAGAGTTTGAGGTGCAGGGCCAGGCAGGCAGGCAGGCAGAGAGGAAGGCAAGAGGAGGAGGAGGACACCCGTTTATATTGGCCTTAGCAGCAGATGGTTGTCAGTTCACGGCCCCCCAGGGGAAAGCAGTCAGATGAGCATCAATTAGGAAGTCACCCATGCACCGCTCGGCAACACAACTCAAACGGCTCAGTATACCTCGCCCGTCTGCCTACGCGCTCACACACACATATGGACCCACATAGGCATGCACATACTGTATGTAGGCACACACACTCTTATAAGCGACTGCATGATATTCAGTCTACAACTCACCTTGTGCTCCAAAAACACAATTTCACCTCCATGAAGACCCATCACACATCCACTACTTGACCCCCTCAGCTCCTAGCTGCCCTATCACCCAAAACCTGTTATTACCTACAGTTACAAAAGCCCAAGCCTTCCCCCCAGCATACCACACATATACAACAGAATGGCATGAAGTATGCTACCTCCATATGCTTTTCGCAAGTGGAAAACTTTCCAGTCGTAAGTCTGACATGACCGTGTTCAAGTGCTTTTGATGTCGGAGCAATTCAGCAGTTCAGACCGGACCAAATCTGAACCAATCATATACGTCTATGTTTCACAAGTTTGACGGGCACAGTATAGTACAATAGAGTACAGTACAGTAAAGTTTAAAAACAGTTGAGCCAAGTATTGTTCAGTACAGTACACTGTACAGTAGAGTAGACTAGAGTTCAGTACACTACATAGTAGACCACACTAGAGTTGAGTACACTATAATGTACTGCATTGTACTGTATTGAACTACACTACTGTTCAAAAGTTTTAGAACACCATCTCATTCAGAGTTTTTCTTTATTTTTACTATTTTCTACATTGTAGAATAATATTGAAGACATCAAAACTATGAAATAACACATTTGGAATCATGTAGTAACAACAAAGGGTTAAACAAATCTAAAAATATTTTGTATTTGAGATTCTTCAAATGGCCACCCTTCGCCTTGATGACAGCTCTGCACACTGACTTGCCTAGTTAAATAAAGGTCAAAATAAAGCTGCTGCTTATGCTGTCTGACAAAATCACTATTTTAGCAGTTCTTCAAAGTAAATAAGGCATACTTTTTTGACAGCTGAATACCAACTATCAATCACTTTGATCAGGGATGGGCAACTCTAGTCCTCAGGGGCCTGATTGGTGTCACACTTTTGCCCTAGCCCAAGCTTTTAATACACCTGACTCCAATAATCAACTAATCATGATCTTCATTTTAGAACGCAATTAGTTGAATCAGCTATGCTTGCTAGGGATGGGGAAAAAGTGTGACACCAGTCCGGCCCCCGAGGACTGGAGTCGCCCATCCCTGACTTAGATCAAGTATTTTCAGGTAGAGATACCTCACAAAGAAATTGCTCTCTCTGTATCCCCTCGTGACCGTGCATTCTTCTCTCTTACGAGGCGTAAATGAAACAGACCTGACAAGGCTAGCCACGCAATGGATTATGGTCATTGCAGTTAATTATCATGTTTTCTGCGCTAAACGACAGTATGTAGTTTATCCATAGGGCAACGTACAATTGGCCCAGCGTCGTCCGGGTTAGGTTTTGGCTCGGGGTTGGCTGTCATTGTAAATAAAAATGTGTTGGCCTGTTGGAAACTACAACTCCCTTCTACATCTCACAGTTCCGGCATGTGATCTGAGTTATCTCTTGAGAAACTGCTGCGCAATGTGCCTAAAAAAAACGAACAAAATGGAATTCAAATAAAACATTTTGGTTAATCGCTCAGCACTAATGCAAATATATGTAGTAAAAGACATCTGTTACTTGCATTGGAAATATTACCGCTCCTACCAATGTTTCTGGATGGCAGCCAACAGTGGTGATGACCGGTGATAATGGAGGAGTAAGTATATAATGTCACCCTGGCACTCAGGGAAAGAGAGATGCCAACCCCAGTTGTTTAACTGTTGCCTCACACAGACTCTTTGTCATTGACAACCTCAAAGTCCGAAAGTAATCCCTGTCTGTCTCTGGTCCGATTCCTTTGAAAAGAGTGCACCATTTTGTCGAAGTGTGTCCAAACAATGAGGGTTTTTGCCCGGCCCTCAACCCCCTCCCCTCTCTCTCTCTCTCTCTCTCTCTCTCTCTCTCTCTCTCTCTCCATTCCTCTCTCTCTTTCTCTCTCTCTCCCCCCCCCTCTCTCTCTCTCTCCATTCCTCTCTCTCTCTCTCTCTCTCCATTCCTCCCCCCCCCCCTCTCTCTCTCTCTCTCTGGACCTCTAATTACACTGAAAGCTTTTCAGTGTCTCACTCCCAACACCTCCGAAACCTTCCCCCTCTCTTTTCCCTTCTCTCCCCTCTTCCTCCTTCCCGTCTCTTCTAACATCCTTTAGGAACACACACTACTTTTAACATAATTCAGCTCATTGTCTGCCTGGCCCCCTCCCCCTCCACCCTCCAGGGGACAAAGGGGCCAGGGAGACAGTGGTCCCCAGTGAGCCAGGTGTTCCTCAGGGCAAGGCCGCCGCTCTGTAATGGCTGCAGCCTGGTGCCTCTGCAGCTGCCCGCCGGCCTGGGACGCTTTTGTGTGACTCCCATTGTCAGCGCACACCCCTCGTCCATTCATGGCTCGAGCTAGAGGGAGGAGGGGTGGCAGCCACTTGCTTATCTTAGTGGCCTTTGGGGTGTGTGTGTGTGTGTGTGTGTGTGTGTGTGTGTGTGTGTGTGTGTGTGTGTGTGTGTGTGTGTGTGTGTGTGTGTGTGTGTGTGTGTGTGTGTGTGTGTGTGTGTGTGTGTGTGTGTGTGTGTGAATAAACACTTGCCGGAGGAGTGGGCATGTGGTCACTGCTGTGCTCTTATTGGTCACTAGGCAGACTGTGTGTAATGTGGGAATGGTAGACACTGCAGCTCCATCTGTTCACACTCACATTGTTCAACCCTCCTGCCTTGGGACCAGACTGCAGCACTATCAAATCTAACATGCGTTGAGTTGAGTTGAATTGAGTTGGGACCACTGTGCTTACAAGGAAGCTTGTTTCACTTCACCTCCCTTTGGATTTTTTGTCACTTTATTTATTCTCTGCTGGATACAGAGAACCTGGATTTTTATGTACCAGTGTCAACAAGTCCAAACTTGGAGAAAACTTGACAAAGCTGAGACAGTCCCCCTGGCATGCTGGAAGGTTTTCTGTAAGGAGCGAATCTTTAGGAGTTCCTTCTGTCTTTGTATTGCTGCTTGACTTTTTCCTTGGAGCCTGTGGTAAGTCTTTTATGCTTTTAATACATTTGTATATAGGAAGTTGCATAGGTTCATATTATAGTTATAGCAGGTGTAAAAATTACGTCTTAAATCTCATTGTGTTTTTTTGTCTGGTCTTGCAGTAATCCACTGCAGTTTGGTGCACAATTGTTCATTTTCCCCCTCAAACCTTTTCATACATTTTCAGAATTGATTATGTATGTTTGATTAAATGTTTTTGTTTTCTGAATTATTGGTGGTAAATAAAATCCTAAATTATCCCAGTTTGATGATTTGTTCATTTGATAACTCATTGATAAGTAGCCTATAATTGATATACGTTTCAATACAAGTATGCTATCAGTAAAACAGTGAAGACCTGCTGATTGTACTAAATGAAGCTCTATATTTCTCTTTGGAGCATAGCAAACACCAGGGAATACACACATAGCCATAAAACAGTGTCAGCGGAGACGACACAAGATGGAGTGTGTCGGTGTAGAAGCCTGTCATTTTGGGCTAAAGTTACAGTTTAGGATTTACATAGAATTATTGAATCCATCTAGTCAGACGCTTTCAGAGTCATCAGTCTTCATGTTTAATGACAGGGGGAAACAGGTCAGGGATTGCTGCCAATGACAATAAAACTGCCCAAGTAATTGTTTTAAATTAGGGAACTTACTGTAGCTAAGTGTGACAGGCAATGAAAGTGAATTGGTGGATGAGTTTTCTAAGTAAAAACCCTGTCAAACTCTCGTTAAGGATTGTGACTCTAAGTTTTATAGTTTTAGAAGTTATATAATTTTACTCTCACATACAGTAGTCTATGATACAGTGGATATTTTGGGAACTCATTGTCAAATGTTATCATCTTGGGTGAAAATTAGACAAGGAAAGGAAATAGTTAGTGTATTGTGCATATGAAACACACAGAGAGAGAGAATGGGGAGCAAGTCAGAATATAAAGTGAGTGAGTGACTGAGTATTATGGACATGTGCATGTCTGCACTTACGGGTGAAAGTGAGGTCTACTCCCGGGTCACATGATGGTGGTGATATGTATCATCCTCTACTGTTCGCGCTCTGTAGAAGGATAAGCAGGACAGGACACCAGTTGCCGTGGTCCCCTGTGGTTTCAGAAGGCATCTGTTGCCCCTGCTGCCTATACACTCCCCCTCTCCCCATCTCTCTTTCACTCCTTCTAACTCCCCCCTTTGTCCCTGGCTTGGTGCAGACTTCAGAGTGGCATGGCTCAGCATCCTGAGTCTGACGTGGCCAAGGAGACTAGCCCAGGTCAGGTCTGCCCCAGCCCCAGGGGAGATAGCAGGGCCCTAGGGGGCTAACCCTGGCTCTCTCCCTCAGCAGGCTGGGACACTGAAGAGGAGCTGGAGGCTGCAGCATCTGCTCAATGTAGTTGGACCTTAACTCCCACCTCTGTCTCTATCTCAGTGGTCATTTTCATGTCTAGATCTAGCTTGCCCTGTATTCCCATATTTCCATCACATTCTTTATCTTCCTTTTTATCTATCTCACCAGCTCCAGCTCCAGCTGGAAGTCTAGAATTACCTCTACCTCCACGTATTTGCTGGAAGTACAAGAGGGGAGAGCAGGTTTGGAGGTTCTAGGACTGCGAGTGCCTGTGGTTATTGTTTGCAGTTTGGCAAACAGTTGTGTAGATTTTGTGAGTCATTGTTTTTCAGTAGGGGAAGTAAGGGCATTTGGGGGAAATATTGAATAGAAACTAGTTGTAAAGTCATCTGTAAGTACCCCGGTCCCAATCACAACTCATTGAGCTGATGTATTAGAGATCACATTTCTTCTTTAGATTTGAGATTTTATTGATTTTATTTTTATAGTCGTACATCTGTAGTATACCAAGCACACATGGGATGATAAGACACTCTATTTGTGGTAACAAAATAAAATAATCATATGGGGGAGGAGCCACAAAAAATCAGTTGCTTGCCGGTCTACGTACACACGTTCTGTTTTACAGCTAATTTCCTGAGAAATGTTTGTAGGTTTTAATGATATTGGAGTGAGACTGACGAACAAAATCAATGGAGACACCCCGGCCACTACTACATTTAAATAGTAGGCCGCTAGACTAACTTAGCAATCTAATTAAAGTTATCTGATATGGGCTAATTGAGTGACGATCAGTGACTGACATAACAAAAGAAAAACTGCTGATGCACAACCAAATTTCAAAATTGCACCTTGTGTATTCTACAATTATTTAAAAAAAATTCTCCCCAATTACATGGTATTGAATTGTTTTTAGTAGCTACTAACTTGTCTCATCGCTACAACTCCCGTACAGGCTTGGGAGAGACGAAGGTTGAAATTCATGCGTCCTCCGATACACATCCCAACCAAGACTAACTGCTTCTTAACACAGCGCACATCCAACCTGGAAGCCAGCCGCACCAATGTGTCAGAGGAAACACTGTGCACCTGGCAACCTTGGTTAGTGTGCACTGTGCCCGGCCCACCGCTGGTGTGCAATGAGACAAGTACATGTACGCTGGGCCAATTGTGCGTCGCCCCACGGACCTCCCGGTCACAACAGGGCCTGGGCGCGAACCCAGGGTCTCTGGTGGCACAGCTGGCGCTGCAGTACAGCGCCCTTAACCACTGCGCCACCCGGGCCGCCGTATTCTACTATTTTAACACTCAACAGTAAATTGAGACCCTGAATGAGGAGCTCAGTCGGGGGGAGGCCTTCAAAAAGACTTCAAAATCGACTTCACCCTTGTCTATTCCTGGCCAGGTTCCCATCCCTGATATATACAGTGTATACATTTTGTGTATACCAAACATTAGGAACACATTCATAAATATTGATTTGCACCTCCTGTTGCCCTCAGAACAGCCTCAATTGTTGACGCCAATACTTCCCACAGTTGTGTCAAGTTGACTTTATGTCCGTTGGGTGGTGGACCATTCTTGATACACACGGGAAACTGTTTGAGCGTGAAAAACCCAGCAGCATTGCAGTTCTCAACATAAAACTGGTGTGTCTGGCACCTACTACCAGACATCGTTCAAAAGCACTTACATGTTGTGTCTTGCCCATTCACCCTCTGAATGGCACACATACACAATCCATGTCTCAATTGTCTCAAGGCTTAAAAATCGTTCTTTAACCTGTCTCCTCCCCTTCATCTACACTGATGGAAGTGGATTCAAGTGACATCAATAAACTATCATAGCTTTCACCTGGATTCACCTGGTCAGTCTATGTCATGGAAAGAACAGGTGTTCTTAATGTTTGTACACTCAGTGTTTATGTGCATTTATAACCAGGGTGGTTCGAGCCCTGAATGCTGACTGGCTGACAGCCATGATATATCAGACCATATACCACGGGTATGACAAAACATTTATTTTTACTGCTCTAATTATGTTAGTGACCAGTTTATGCCAATAAAGCACCTCGGGGGTTTGTGATATATGGCCAATATACCATGGCTAAGAGCTGTGTCCAGGCACTCCACGATGTGTCGCTATATACCACACGTCCTCGGGTTAAATTGCTTAAATAGACAGTGGATTCGTAAAATATTCAAACCCCTTGACTTTTCCACATTTTATTACGTTAAAGCCTTATTCTAAAATAGATTCAATTGTTTTTTCTCTCATCAAACTACATACAATACCACATGATGACAAAGCAAAAAAAAAGTTTTTTAGAAATCTCTAAAGTTCTAAAGTTTTTTTAAGAAATAGAAAAAACGCCAATATCTCATCTACATAAGTATTCAGACCCTTTAGTCAGTACTTTGTTGAAACACCTTTGGCGGCGATTACAGCCTTGAGTCGTCTTTGGTATGACCCTACAAGCTTTGCACACCTGTATTTGGGAAGTTTCTCCCATTCTTCTATTCAGATCCTTTCCAGGTCTGTCAGGTTAAATGGGGAGCGTTGCTACACAGCTATTTTCAGGTCTCTCCAGAGATGTTTGATCGGGTTCAAGTCCGGGCTCTGGCTGGGCCACTCAAGGACATTCAGAGACTTGCTCTGAAGCCAATCCTGTCTTGTCTTGGCTGTGTGCTTAGGGTTGTTGTCCTGTTGGAAGGTGAACCTTTGCCCCAGTCTGAGGTCCTGAGCGCTCTGGAATAGGTTTTCATCAAGGATCTCTGTACTTTGCTCTGTTCATCTTTGCCTCGATCCTGACTAGTATCCCAGTCCCTTCCCCTGAAAAACATACCCACAACATGATGCTGCCAACACCATGCTTCACCGTAGGAATGGTGCTAGGTTTCCTCCAAACGTAACGCTTGACATTCAGGCCAAAGAGTTCGCTCTTGGTTTCATCAGACCAGAGCATCTTGTTTCTCAGAGAGTCTTTAGGTGCCTTTTGGCAAACTCCAAGCGGGCTGTCATGTGCCTTTTACTGAGGAGTGGGTTCCGTCTGGCTACTAACATAAAGGCCTGATTGGTGGAGTTCTTCAGAGATGGTTGTCCTTCTGGAAAGTTCTCCCATCTCCACAGGGGAACTCTAGAGCTCTGTCAAGACTGATGGAGGCCACTATGTTCTTGGAGACCTGCAATCCTGCAGAAATAATTTGGTACCCTTTCCCAGATCTGTGCCTCAACACATTCCTGTCTCTGAGCTCTACAGACAAGTCCTTTGACCTCAAGGCTTGTTTTTTGCTCTGACATTGTCAACTGTGGGACCTTATATAGACAGGTGTGTGCCTTTCCAAATCAAGTCCAATCAGTTTAATTTACCACAGGTGGACTCCAATCAAGTTGTAGAAACATCTCAAGGATGGTCAATGGAAACAGGATGCACCTGAGCTCAGTTTTGAGTCTCATAGCAAAGGGTCTGAATACTTATGTAAATAAGGTATTTCTGTTTTTATTTTGAATAAATTTGCTAACATTTCTAAAAACATGTTTTTGGTTTGCCATTATGGGGTATTGTGAGTAGTTAAAAAAATGTAATCCATATTAGAATAAGGTTGTAACGTAACAAAATGTGAAAACGTCAAGGGGTCTGAATACTTTTGAAGGCAATGTATATATACATTCATACAAAAAACAATTGGAAAAGCAAAACCTGCCATTTTATTATATACTTTATCTTGTCGTTTCTTCTTCCATGCTTTGAAAATACAGTTTGCAACAAGGATCTTATATTCTAAATAATCATTCAAGTTTCTCTTTATATCTAATCCAGAATAGTTCTGGTTTCTATTGTTGCATTTGATCAAATAAGGTCAACCTTAAATCATCATATAAAGTACAGTAAAGTAAAGAAGCAATGGACACAGTCCTCTATATACGAGTCAAAGGACCAAAGGGTGTTCATTGATCTGGTCGCAAAAGCCTTGAACCTCGCAACATTCTAATTTCAGTTCAGTGTCTATTCAGCCGTGGTCTTTCACATCTAACTCTAGTAACATCACTGGACTGTGCACTGCACTGCACTGCTTACCTCAAAGACAATTTTGCATATATTCTTACTGATACAATTTCTCTCATAATTATGCAATTTACAGAAAGAAGTCTGTCCCAGGAAGTTATAGGGAGAATATGTAGATCTGACCTCATTATCCACTGGTTGTGGAAGATTTTAATTGAGTCTGTGTTTGTTTGGAAGATTGCTTGTGTAAAAAAATTGTAGGTTGTGTGTTAATGCTATAGAAGAGAATAGGAATGTGTGTGCTTGTGTTGGTATATGTGTATGAGTGTGTGTTGTATCATGTTTAAACACTTGCGAAATCAGACTGGTGAGCAGTGACTCGGGCTCACACCATCTGATTCTAACAGGGTCGTTGAGTGTGTGTGTGTGTGTGTGTGTGTGTTTGAATAGCACCAGCCTCCGTCTGTGTACGCCACACGGCCTGCGGAACAATGCTCCATCGGAGGAGTCCAGATTGGGATGGCAGCTGCTTTATTTGGGGATGGCAAGCCAGACATACTTTAGCCCCCCCCCCCATATCGCCCACCACCCCCAGCCCCTGACCCCCCTCACACACACATATGCACACACTGTCGCTTTCTTTGTGCCCCTTTTTGTTGTTGGAGGGTTAAATTATTCCATCTCTCTTGTGGCATTCATGAGGAGCCACAGTGAGGCAGCAGCTTGGTTCTGAGAGGCAGGTCAATAGGGGTACTGAGACTGGTAATGAGACCCTACCTTTACCCTACTTATACATGCATGCAGACACACACACACTTACACACACTGATATACCAATCCAGAAATTGCCTCAAGCTTTGATGTGCAGTAGTTTTGTGAAACTTAAAATACAGGGCTATAGAACAACTGTCTGAATCAGCTGGCCTCCTTATATGCCCTTTTCATGGGATTATTCCTTTCATGTGTTATTGTAGAACCATTTTAAACACTGTGTATTGAGGAAATAGTCTAAAGGAAATTCCACCCTTGTCTCTTACCGTCCACATTCCACCCTTGTCTCTTACCGTCCACATTCCACCCTTGTCTCTTACCGTCCACATTCCACCCTTGTCTCTTACCGTCCACATTCCACCCTTGTCTCTTGCCGTCCACATTCCACCCTTGTCTCTTACCGTCCACATTCCACCCTTGTCTCTTACCGTCCACATTCCACCCTTGTCTCTTACCGTCCACATTCCACCCTTGTCTATTACCGTCCACATTCCACCCTTGTCTATTACCGTCCAGATTCCACTTAGTCTGCAACACAGTGAACACAACACACACATCCTAGCCTACATAATATGCTTAGATATACAGTAGAAATAGACATTTTAATACAGTAAGTAAGTGAAGCCCATGCCTGTAATGCAGGAGCCCTGGGCCCCCAGATTAGTGTGTCACTGTGCTCTGATGATGCTGGGACACATGTCCTTTTTAAAGGGGTCACTGAACAACTAGGAGGCAGGTCCATTAGAACAGTTCTTTCTCTGTTTCAGTCAATCACAAACCCCTGCAAGCGACACCTGTTCCTAGTTTAAATATCAGGTGGTGGATGGTAAGAGTTCCCCCCAAAAAAGCATTCATACGGCGTTTTCCTGTATGGGTGTAGGCGCAATGTAAAGTATATTATTGAGGGCCAAGTCAGCTATGTTTGTGTCTTGGCACGGTGTGTTGCTTTCACCAACGTTGATTGAGAGCTTTTCTGACTGCTGAGCTTAGCACTGCAAAAATGCTAATCAGGGGAAGTGAACAATGGAGATTGTGGTTTTAGATGGAAATGCTTGTGGTGTGTCATTCAGCCTAATACTTGAGAAGCTCTATTACAGTTCAGGTTACTCACTAAGAGCAATTTCTCTCCACTTTTAAGGTTACCCCCTGCAGCATGGGTGTTGGAGGGAAGGGCTAGATCTAGTGATTAACACTGACTGTTATAAAGTAGCTCAACAAGTTAGAAAATGTGACTTAAATCACTTGGGGGCTAATTGTAACATTATGAAATGTTCAGATAGAAAAGCACAGAAAATTCTCCAGATTTCTAGGTGGAAACCGGTCTGACCAATGGGGTAACTTTTTTGCCCAGCCCTCTCCACCAGGCTTCCGTCCCAGGATTGGTCAGAGAGCAGCCCATAAGCAGCAGTGACAGTGGGGTTGTCCAGGGTCATCTGAGGTCAGAGGTCCGGGGTCAGAGGCTGGATGTATAAGACGGCTTCATGGGCCTGAAGGACCATCTGGAGGATGGAACAGGCCACAACCTCAACCTGGGGCTGGATTTGGACTACCTCCATGTGGAAGGCACCGACCGCCAGGCCAGCTTGAGTGCCACAGCTGGCACTCACTCAGGAGTTTTGGAGGGGGAAGAGGCACCGGTGGGAGGCACCCATAGCAGTGTCAGTAGTAGCAGCATCAGCAGTAGTAGTAGTAGTAACTCCTCTGAAGAAAGTGCTGCGTCGGACAGCGAAGATGAGCGGGGGATCCACCATGGCACTGGTTCTGGTGCTGAGACCCCCATGCGCACCCCTGTCACACTGCTGGACTGGGCCTGCCACAAAGCCCCCCCCCTAGGGACCCCACCGACCCCCTCACAGAGTATCGCTCCAAGATGGAATTTGCCCTGAAGCTGGGCTACTCTGAGGAGCTGGTTTTGCTGGTGCTGAGGAAGCTAGGGCCTGACGCCCTCATCAACGACATACTGGGAGAACTGGTGAAACTAGGCACCAGGACAGAGACGGAGGAGGCAGGGGAGTCTGCCGCCTCCCAGTCGTCCTCCTCCTCCTTATCCTCCCCCTCTCTGGACTCCTCCAGACTGGACTGCTCCTCCCAGCTGCTGTTGGATGACAAGGAGAACATCAGGCCTGTGGTGGTGGATGGGAGTAACGTAGCCATGAGGTGAGTCAACACAAACTGCTGCTGCATTCAGAAACACTTTACTCCGGTTCCTTTTCTATCTGTAAGACCTCATACACTGCTCTCTTGATCTGTAGTATTATACAAATAAACAAAAACAAGTCATGATCATGAATTTGTGTCCGTTTCTCCACAGTCATGGGAATAAGGAAGTGTTCTCCTGTCACGGCATCCAGCTGGCTGTTGATTGGTTCCTGGAGCGTGGTCACCGTGACATCACTGTGTTTGTGCCCGCCTGGAGAAAGGAACAGTCCAGACCAGATGCCCTCATCACAGGTAACCAGCGCTTCCATGTCCACCCCCAACATCCCCCTCCAAACCCCTACCACCTTATTTTGTTCAAACCCCACCCTCACACCTGTTCTAAATCACCCCTTTCTCCCAACATCTGGGTTTTCTCTTAACTGTCAATGACATTTTTGGTAATTGAGGAGGCTCAAATTTAAGGTCATTAACCATTACATTTTTTTTTACTAAAGCGATATGGTTAATCATTTTGCTCACAATGTAATTAACCTTCATTTAAATGGAGTAACACCAATGAATATTTGTATTTTGACATACCAAATAATCAATGGAATCCCTTAAATTCTGACATACTTAAAAGGGTCTAAGGATTTGGTAGGTTACTTTCTAAATGTAATCTGTTACAGTTACTAGTAACAGATTACAGTTATTAGTTTTTTATCAGTAATGTAATTTTTGTATTACACAAACTCAGTAACGTAATCTGATTACTATCAGTTACTTTTAGGTTACTTTCCTCTTAATAGGCGCAGGTTAGTAGCTGGCACAGCCACAAAGTCATCAAATCTGATTTTAAAGCTAACCCTAACCCTGACCTTAACCACACTGATAACCCTAATGCCTAACATTAAATTAAGACCAAAAAGCTAATTCTGCTTAAGAGGCATTAGAATAAGACAAAAATGTATATTACCAATTGAAAATCTATTGCAAGATAAATCAATGTTAGAGTTTACATAGTTGGCCATAAATGGATGTTCCGTTTAACTTTATGGGTTGGTTATGTAGGCTTCTACTTACCCATTGCTGTCTACTACTAGGATAGATCTTTACATAAAAAAACAACAACAGAGTCTGTCAGATTTTCAGTCATTCCAATTGATTTAATAGCCTTTTATTTTCAAAAATAGGACTGGAAATATGGAAATCTTGATTAGGCAAATTGTTTTACCAGAGCATAACCCAAAAACTAAGGACTATTTAGTCTAGCCTTTTGTTTATGATTTCTTTTGTCATGGAGGACTCATTGGGCTCATTGCTTCAAGTTGAAAAATAAATACTGCTCTCAGATTGGCATGCTTTGAGCACAACAGAAAAGTGCTATTTGCCTGTGAAAAATGTATTCCATATGTTCCATTTGCTATAGGCCTATTGTTTATGTTTTTGTTGGTGATAATTTGCAGCTGTTTAAAGGAGTAGTTCACTATTTAAACTTGTAGTGGCTTTTTAAAGAATATTGAACCATGGATTACAGTTTCTCCCGAGTGGCACAGTGGTCTAAGGCATTGCATCTCAGTGCATGAGGCGTCACTACAGTCCCTGGTTTGAATCCAGGCTGTATCACATCTGCCTGGAAATGGGAGTCCCATAGGGCGGTGCACAATTGGCCCAGCATCGTCCGGGTTTGGCCGGGGTAGGCCGTCATTGTAAATAAGAATTTGTTCTTAACTGATTTGCCTAGTTAAATAAAGGTTCCATTCTCCTGGCCCATAGACTACTTTCAGGGTGAGGAACCATCTAACATCAAGTTTTAAATAGTAAACTACTCTTTCAATACCATAATATATAATAATATAATAAATATATCCCATTTAGCAGACGCTTTTGTCCAAAGCGACTTACAAGTCGGCTGGGGCCACTACTTTTACATATGGGTGGCCCCAGCGGGAATCGAACCCACGACGCTTGGCGTTGCAAGCGCCATGCTCTACCGACTGAGCCACACAAAAGTGTGCAAGTTTGAGAATGTCAGTTAGGTTAAGAGAATGTTCTTTTTGAATCAGCATTAAGAATCAGCATTAATGAGATTGAGCAATAGGCTAAAAGCCCCTTCTTAAATGAAACTTGTTTTTGACAGTATGGAGCACAATACCACAAAGGAGTTTAGAAGGGAGGAATTCAAACTGTTATTCCATAGGCTGTGATCCATACTATACAGCTGTTCCAAGAGAACATGTTTCACTAGCTGTCCACAGGCTCGTAGGCTATTCATTACGTCGATTCTGTTGCAAAACATTTCTTAAATGGAAATAAATGTAACGAAATGTGGAGGGACCTACCTGAATTTGTCCAATAGAAACTCTCGTTTTGCTCTGTTTGCTTCGATTTGGTTCTTAAACGGTAAACAGTTTCCGTAATTAATACACCCCTGGTCATAAAAACAATGATTGATAGGCAGCTTATATTTCTTCAATTCAACCATCGTTGGGTTAAAATACACATATACTGTACGTACATTTGTGAACAGCCATCCACAACAACCACAATCCCTAAGGCGCAAATAGCTGAATGAGAAAGCAGCAGTGTGTTTCACATCAAATTCTTTTCTTTTGGGGTTTTGCTATAGGCCACCAACTGCTAACAGTCAGTATCTAAATCATATGTGTGAAATGCTTGATAGTGTATGTGATGTAAACAGAGAGGTCTACTTTCTTGCATACCTGAATTTTGACTGATTTTCATCAAGTTGTCCAGTCAAGAGGAAGCTTCTCCCTGTAACCGGTGCCTGTAATCTGGTTCAGGTTATTAATCAACCTACCAGGGTGTTTACAAACACTACAGGAACAAGATCATCCACATGTAACAATCACATTTGTACTAATACTGTAGAACATAGTTCTAAAGCTGTATCCGTAACCATTGAATGCAGTGATCACAATATAGTCAATATCCAGGAAAGCCAAAGTTCCAAAAGTTGGGTCAGAATAGTGTAAAAGAGATCATACAAAAGATTTTGCTGTGACTCTTATGTGGATGATGTAAAACAAATATTTGTTTGTCTGATGTGATTAATAAGGAGAATCCAGATGCTGCACTTGAGGAATTTATGAAATTGCTTCTTCAAATTATTGATAAACATGCACCTGTTAAGAAACTGACTGATATAACTGTTAAGGCTCCGTGGATTGATGTGGAATTGAAAAACTATGTGGTTGACGATTTCATGGCACATGGTTTATGATCTTCAACGCAAAACGACATTGGATTCAAAACTTAACATTTTTCAATTTTAATTATTATACAGAATTTTTGCAACCAATGTAATGTTATTTATATGGGGGATACAACCTTTTCAGCTCTACAGATTTTGCTGCGAAGAGGCAGAACCATTAGATAATTTGTTTTGGTACTGTCCATATGTAGCTTGTTTTTGGTCACAGGTCCAGGAATGGCTGAAGAATTGCAATATTTACTTGGAGCTCACTCTGCAGATAGCACTCCTGGGTGATCTGAAAAGTCATAGTCAATCTATCAATAATATAATAATACTTTCAGCAAAAATGTTTATTTTCAATTTAAAATCTGTAGAAACAATAAGAATAGAAAGTTCAGAACTTTTGTGAAACATCACAGCTCAGTTGAAAAATATATGGCAAATAGAAATCCAATGTGGATGGTGTTAAGAGATAGATGGGAGAGGTTGAATAGAGCTGAAGGTTGGGATTAATAACAACTAATAACAACAAGATTACTAATGTAAAACATACTGTGCCCGTAAAACCTATATAGGTTAAGAACCTTTTTGAAAGAGCACAGTTTCAAAGATATGGCGAATAGAAATCAAAACGGATCGTCATCATAAATATATGGGAGAGGTTGAGGGTAGAGGATGGACAAGAGTAAAAACAAACAAAATAAAACTATTGTAAAATAGACTGTGTCCATAAAATGTACATAGTATGTATAAGCTGGAAATACAGGCCTAAGCATTGTTTTTCACTATTTGCTCCAATTGGGGAGGGTGGTATGGTTGGAGGGTAGTAAAGGTAATATATATATTTTTAAAGATATGTATACAGTATGTATATGTATTTATATGTATGTGTGCATGAGTATATGTATGTATTTATATCTGTATGTATGTATTTATGTATCTGTATGTATGTATATGTATATATAGAGAGATTTAATATTTAATATTGCAGATAGATTGTAGCTTCCATCAATGTTATTGTCTGCATTACTGCCAATCCCCCATTGATGGAAGCTACAATCTTTCTGCAATATTAAAGCTGATCTACCCCCTAAACTTTTGGAAATTATGTGACCTCACTTAACAAAAATAAGAAGAAACTGTATTGTGAAGCCAAGACCAATGGTATAAAGAATGATGGAAAGAACTTAGGAGTACTTTAAATAAAATTATGGGCAGAAATACAAATTCAACTCCATATTTCATTAAATCTGATGGCTTATTCATCACAAAACCATTTGATGTTGTCAATTATTTTAATGATTACTTCATTGGCAAAGGGGGCAAACTTAGGCAGGAAATGCAAACTAATAAACAATGAGCCATCATATCCATGCATAAAAAAGAAAGTTGGAATTTTGTCAAGTTAGTGTGGGAAAGGTAGATTTGTTTTTGTTATCAATCAATAATGACAACCTCCTGGCATTTACAACTTAGATGGAAAGCTACTGAGGATGGTAGCTGACTCTATAGTCATATCTTTAAGCTGAACCGAGAGGAAAGTCTTTGTCCTTAGGCCCGGAGGGAAGCCAAAGTAATTCCGCTACCCAAGAGTGATTATACAGCCTTTACTGGTTCTAACAGCAGACCTATAAGCTTGCGGCCAGCTCTTAGCAAACTGCTGGAAGCAATTGTGCTTGACCAAATACAATGATATTTCTCTGTAAACAAATTAACTACAGACTTTCTGCATGCTTATAGAGAAGGGCACTCAACATGTACTGCACTTACACAAATTACTGATGATTGGTTGAAAGAAATTGTTAATAAGAAGATTGTGGGAGCTGTACTGTTAGATTTCTGTGCAGTGTCAAACAGTGTGGTGTGTGGTGAACCGCAAGGCAGCTCTCTAGGCCCTCTGCTCTTTTCTATTTTTACCAATGACCTGCCACTGGCATTAAACGAAGCATGTGTGTCCATGTATGCTGACGATTCAACTATCGTTGAATACAAACATCAGCAACCAGAACTAATGAAGTCACTGAAACCCTTAACAAATAGTTGCAGTCTGTTTTGGAATGGGTGGCCAGTAATAAACTGGTCCAGAACATCTTTAAAACTAAGAGCATTGTTTTTTGGTACAAATAATTCCCTATGTTCCAAACCTCAGCTGAATCTGGTAATGAATGGTGTGGCTGTTGAACAAGTTGAGGAGACTACATTTTTTTTTTTTTAATTTGACCTTTATTTTACTAGGCAAGTCAGTTAAGAACAAATTCTTATTTTCAATGACGGCCTAGGAACAGTGGGTTAACTGCCTGTTTAGGGGCAGAACGGCAGATTTGTACCTTGTCAGCTCGGGGATTTGACCTTGCAACCTTTTGGTTACCAGTCCAACGCTCTAACCACTAGGCTACCCTGCCGCCCAAATTACTTGGTGTTACCTTAGATTGTAAACTGTCATGGTCAAAACATATAGATTCAATGGTCGTAAAGATGGGGAGAGGTCTGTCCGTAATAAAGAGATGCCCTGCTTTTTTCACACCACACTCCAAAAAGCAATATCTTGATTATTGTCCAGTCGTGTGGTTGAGTGCTGCAAGGAAAGACCTAGACTAGTTAAGCTGCTGCTGGCCCAGAACAGAGTGGCACGTTTTGCTCTTCATTATTTGACCTAGATGTGTGTGTGTATTGATATGTAGGCTAGGTGTGCCTTTTGTATTTAAAAAAATGTATGTAGTTCTGTCCTTGAGCTGTTGTCTATTAATGTTCTGTATCACAATATGTTATGTTTCATGTTTTGTGTGGACCCCATGAAGAGTAGCTGCTGCTTTTGCAACAGCTAATATGGATCCTAATATGGGGATCCTAATAAAATACCAATACCAATGTGTTATGTAGCCTATAATAGGTCTGTGATACACCGCATGGCCAAAAGTATGTGAACACCTGCTCATCGAACATCTCATTCCAAAATCATAGGCATTAACATGGAGTTGTTCCCCCCTTTGCTGCTGTAACAGCCTCCACTCTTCTGGGAAGGCTTTGCACTGGATGTTCGAACATTTCTGCAGGGACTTGCTTCCATTCAGCCACAAAAGCATTACTGAGGTTGGACACTGATGTTGGGCGATTAGGCCTGGCTCGCAGTCTGTGTTTTATGGCTTTGAGGTCAGGGCTCTGTGCGGGCCAGTCAAGTTGTTCCACACCGATCTCAAAAAAACCTTTCTGTATGGACCTCCCTTTTTGCACGGGGTCATTGTCACAATGAAACAGGAAAGGGCCTTCCACAAACTGTTGCCACAAAGTTGGAAGCACAGAACCATCTAGAATGTCATTGTATGCAGTAGCGTTAAGATTTCCTTCACTGGAACTAAGGGGCCTAGCCCGAACCATGAAAAACAGCACAATACCATTATTCCTCCTCCACCAAACCCTACAGTTTGCATTATGCATTCGGATAGCTAGCATTCCCCTGGCATCCGCCAAGCCCAGATTTGTCCATCGGACTCCCAGATGGTGAAGTGTGATCCAGAGAACGTGTTTCCACTGCTCCAGAGCCCAATGGAGGTGAGCTTTACACCACTCCAGATGACGCTTGGCATTGCACATGGTAAACTTAGGCTGGTGTGCAGCTACTCGCCCATGGAAACCCATTTCATGAAGCTCCCAGTTACTGTGCTGACGTTGTTTCCAGAGGCAGTTTGGGATACGGTAATCAGTGTTGCAACCGAGAACAGATTATTTTTACGTGCTTCAAACGTGTGCAGACAGGAAGACGCATGAATCTCAGTTAAAGCATCCGAGCGAGCGAGACACCGCCCCTCTCTCTCAATATGTGTAGATCATGTATCTGATGCTGTCTGGACCAAAACAGTATGGCATGTCATACTATACTGAACAAAAATATAACTGCAACATGTAAAGTGTTGGTCCCATGTTTCATGAGCTGAACTAAAAGATTGCAGAAAAAGCTAATCTCTCTCAAATTTTGTGCACAGATATGTTTACATCCCTGTTAGTGAGCATTTCTCCTTGGCCAAGATAATCTGTCCACCTGACAGGTGTGGCATATCAATAAGCTGATTAAACAGCATGATCATTACACAGGGGCACTTTGTGCTGGGTACAATAAAAGGCCAATCTAATGAGCAGTTTTGTCACACAACACAATGCCACAGATGTCTCAATTTTAAGGGAGCGTGTAATTGGCATGCTGACTACAGGAATGTCCAACAGAGCTGTTGCCAAATAATTGAATGTTAATTTCTCTATCATATGCCGTTTCCAACGTCGTTTTAGAGAATTTGGCAGTACGTCCAACCGGCCTCACAACCGTAGACCATGTGTAACCACGCCAGCCCAGGAACTCCACATCTGGCTTCTTCACCTGCGAGATCATTTGAGACCAGCCACCCGGGGAGCTGATGAAACTCACAAGTATTTCTGTCTGTAATAAATGTTGTCGGGAAAGACTCATTCTGAATTGACTGGGCCTGGCTCCCCAGTGGGTTGGCCTGGCTCCCAAGTGGCTGTGCCCCTGCCCAGTCATGTGAAATCCAGAAATTTGGGCCTAATTTATTTATTTAAATTGACTGATTTCCTACTATGAACTGTAACTCAGTAAAATATTTGAAATTGTTGCATGTTGCATTTATATATTTGTTCAGTATATTCCTGTACAGACAACATTAGATATATGCGCTAAATATAGAGGGTGGCTGTTTCACATGCTCTGATACTTTCTCCGGTGACATGGTTTCAGTAGAGAAGAAGAGGAGAATCGAGAGGGTTCACTCTCGCCAAAATCTTTGCAGAATAAGCCCAATGTGTTTCTATGGGCATAATTTGCACACTTAAGCTTGTCGCCTGCCTTCCGCTTTTGGTACAAAGACTCCAATTGTTAGGGAGGAGACATCTCGTCATTATATACAGATCTCTGGTTTCAGCCTCTTGCAAATTGGAAATGAAAGTTGGCAGGATTACAGTGCTTTGTTAGGATGCTGGATTCCCATAAAGTAAATTGATGTTATGACAAAAATGATAGGCTATAATTACTCCTGTCTAAATAATATAATCCAAAATACTTCACCAGGGAACATGACTTAGCCACAGATGATCATTAGCTTATTTTTTTAATTGGCTGTGGATTGTTTCAAATCACAAGTGTGTAGGCCTATGCATATTTGGGAAGCCCGCAATTTGGGTGTTGTGCATGGCAATAAGTCTAGCTGATTGAGTTGCGGCTTTCAGTAATAAGTATCGAAAAATATGTGTGAAGATAATGTGTCTTGAGTATAACTTAAAATGTTGCAACAAGAGGAATGGGAGGTGTGTGTGGCAGAGATATGGCGTGTCTCTCTCCAGAATGCATCCACTCAGTTGTCTCCTGCCAATTCTTGGGCATTCATTGTGTGTATTGTTTGCCCTTTGATTTGGATTTTTATCAATTTCCCCTTACATATATCACCAGTAGGCCTAATAAACGTACCGTTCATCCCCCATCATTTGGTTATATTAATTTCTGTTAATGCATGTATTAATTACTGTCATTTATCGTTCTCATTCTCGGACTGGAAACGTTGTTCACGGAGTTCACAACCTGCTACACTTGTGAGAAACATGTTTTGGTTTCTTTCATAACCATTATGAGTTTTGTACATTTGTTCATTGTCTATTGTTTGGAGTACTCCATGTGAGCAATGAACATGTGTCTGAGCACACCTGAGCACACACAGAAGTAGGCCTACCTGGCATTCTGCGTGCAAAAGTAGGAAAGTTCCCATTTGGCAATGTCTGATTTGTGATTGTTATAAATCTCCACATCCACCACTAATAAGTTGAGCTTCTCAGTCATTTTGACTTCACCTCACACAGTAAGTCAACAAAGTCAGTTATTTTGAACATGTATTGTGAATGATAGTTCCTCGGTACTTTAAAATATTTTCAACACTTCCAGACTCGATAACTTTCAAGTCTCGGGTGTGATAGAGCAAAATATAATGATCTGATGATTCCATATATCCAGTGGAAATGTCATAAAAACAGCTGTCTGTTCTGAGGGCCCAGAATAGGAGAGTTGATATAATGTTGCATGTTTGCTAGTGACAGCTTTGGGCTGACCCAGTTGAGGATTTGATACAATGTTGAACTTCACTATAAATAGCTCAAGTCAAGACAGAAAGAAAGGGAGGCAGACAGGCGAAATAGAGGGATGAATGACAATAATTTTCTACTGGTTTTATTTGTCGGCTTTAGGCCTATGTATTTTACTTAGCTGACGAAGAAGTTTTAGGCTTACTGCTCTGAGTTCTCTGAGTTCTATGCGCTCATTTCTTTAGCCACCAACGGATCACAGTGCATCAACATGTCCATATGACAGAGGCTGATGCTCTCGCCTTAGTTACATTTGAAATTTTACATTTTTAGCGCTTTACTACGGGTTTTTTGGATTAACCCCGTGATAATGATGTTGAGAAACAAAAACGATATTTCTAAAAATGAAATTGTTCCACGAAAATGTGCATATAATAATAAATAATCATAGCTGGCATGCAAATCTGCTGAAATGTTAGGATAAATTGTAAACTTAAAAACTTGAAACTCACAAGCTGCCTATGATCTTTACTAAAAAAATTTTTTTTTTAAATGCACCTTATGGAACAGTGGGGACTGTGAAAAGACACACACAGCCGCAGACACACATACACATGATAAGACACATACTATACACACACGTACACATGGATGTTGTATTGTAAATACTGTATATGATAGTGGAGTGCCTAAGGAACACACTAAATGTATTGGGTAAAGTGTTATGAAATGTAATGTCATATAATATTTTAAATTGTATTTAGCTGCATTAATTTAGCTGGATCCCAGGAATGGGGATCCTTAATAAATACAAATACAAATACTATAACACCCATTTAAAAAATTGTGAACATGCAAGCATACATAGGAGGTCCTGTGAAAAAAATGTGCCCACCTATAGAAATGAAAGGCCCGTCCAACTGATCTGTTCTGGTTCCAGCCCTGCATAGTGGTCTCTGACTTGTGGTCAGACTTGCTCAGCTGGGAACAAAACTTGTGCCTTTTTTCAATGCTGATTTGAATGTCATTAAGAAAACAGAAAGGTGTTCAATATTTTGGGGGCAAACGTCCTTTACAAAATTTAAAAGTAATCCTATAAGTAAACGTTTTTTTAAAGTATCTGTAATCTGATTACAATATTTTGTAATGGTAATGTAACAGATTACATTTGCTGTTTTTTTTTGTAATTCGGTGCGCCGCAACCCGGCTAATTAGAAAATAATTTTACTAAATATAGACCCCAATAACAGTTTGCCACTGGATGGAATGCTGAAGGTCCTTGTCTTTGTAATTACTAACACCAATGACATAAAAATGTATGGCTCTATTCGATCTGTATGGTGGAAGTTCAGCATCACAGCTTAATTGAAATTTAAAGGCAATGTTCCCACGATATACTGCATGCAATAAACGCTGCATAGGTCTACAGGTATGTTGGCTCAATCTGAAATGACTTTTGCATTTCTAGCTTGCAATCTGTAAAACTTCAGCGATACAGATTGAGTAGAGCCCTTAGGTACACATGTTATAGTCGTTGACTTTCTACTTACCTACTGGGCACAGACATCAGTTCAACATCTACTGTAGTTTTGATGTACATTTTGTTGAGTTGTCAACCAACGTGAATTCAATGTGAAATCAAGCAAAATGTCACCCTGTAATTGGATTTAGGTTAAAAGCTGGGTGAAAAAAACACGAAATTCTCTTACGTTGATGACTTTTGCAAATCCAATCAGTTTTCCACATTGATTCAATGTCATCCCATAAAATTTGGGGGTTAAAATTGTCTAGACTGTATAGACTTGTCTAACCTTTAACCATATATAACATGGCTGATTTTCATATTGGTGGAAATTACATGAATCTTTTCTAAAGGCAAAAGTAGAGTCTGGTTTTAAATGTTTCTTAAGAAGAGACACACACAAACCTTAAATCCTGGAGGGCTTGGCTCACGAATTCATAGGTTTTATATGTCTTACCCTTACCCATGTCTTACCCTTAGACCATGTCTTACCCCTACGCATGTCTTACCCTTACCCATGTCTTACCCTTACCCATGTCTTACCCTTACCCATGTCTAACCCTTACCCATGTCTTACCCTTACCCATGTCTAACCCTTACCCATGTCTTACCCTTACCCGTGTCTTACCCTTACCCATGTCTTACCCTTACCCATGTCTTACCCTTACCCATGTCTAACCCTTACCCATGTCTTACCCTTACCCATGTCTTACCCTTACCCAGATCTCCAAATACAAATACACTGCAGGTGTCAGGTATATTCCTGGTAGCAAAATGCATACCCCATCTCTCTCTCTCTGTCTCCCGCCCTCTCTTCCTGTTCCCCCCCTCTCTTCTCTCTCTAGACCAGGAGATATTGCGGCGTCTGGAGAAAGACAAGATCCTGGTGTTCACTCCGTCTCGTCGGGTCCAGGGCCGCCGGGTGGTCTGCTACGACGACCGCTTCATCGTCAAGCTGGCCTACGAGTCCGACGGCATCATCGTCTCTAACGACAACTACCGGGACCTGGCCAATGAGAAGACAGAGTGGAAGAAGTTCATTGATGAGCGGCTGCTCATGTACTCATTCGTCAATGACAAGTAAGGTCCCACCAAGCCTATAACTATTAGTATCTGGAGTTGTTTTCCCCGGGGATTGATATGTGGATGTTGAGTGGTTGGTATGTGACCGTGTGTCTGGTATGTGGTTGTGTGTCCAGGTTCATGCCTCCTGATGATCCTCTGGGTCGCCATGGTCCCAGTCTGGAGAACTTCCTGAGGAAGAGACCAGTGATCCCAGAACACAGGAAGCAGCCCTGCCCCTATGGTAACACCTAGCCATCCTCTTATACATTATTCATCCAGCCTCCTCTGGCTTGTCTCATGATTGAGAGTTAACCACCCTGTATTCTCTAAAGGGAAGAAGTGCACTTACGGCCACAAGTGTAAATTCTACCACCCTGAGAGAGGCAGTCAGCCCCAGCGCTCTGTGGCCGACGAGCTGCGTGCCAGTGCCAAGAGCTCCTCTTCCTCATCCACCTCTTCCTCCAAGAGCCTGGGCTCTGCTCCGCTGGTGAAGAGCCACAGCATGTCCAGCAGCTCCAGTGCAGACGGGCTCCCAGAACCACACCGAGCCGCCCCAAAGAGGCGGTCGGACCCCGGCCTGTGCACCCCCCCCTACAACGACCTCCTGGAGGAGCGGCTGGGCGGGAGAACCAAATCAGAGGCCCGCAGAGGTAGTAGCAGCAGCAGTAGCAGCAGCTGTAGCAACAGCCTCCTGGTTCCTGCCTCTGGGGGTCCTCCTTCCAGCCAAGGTTTCTCTCTGCAGGATTGGAGGGACCACAACGCAGGGAGGAACGGCTCCTGCAGAGCTCCAGGGCTGTTGGAGCTTGGTCACTCTGAGTCATATCCCACCTGTGAGTCCCCAAAGCTGGGCTACAACTCCCTAATGAGGGCGTACTCCAGCCTAAACCTGGTGGTGCCACTGATACCCGAGCGGCTGTTCCCAACTGACCTACGGACAGGCTTGCTGGCATCTGACTGCAGCAGCGAGGGCAGCATGAGCTCTGACTCCTTCTCCCCTGACCCCCTATTGGAGGATGGCCTCAAATGCCACCACCCCCATCACCACCACTGCTCCAGCCGCTACCCACACCACACCAACCACCCGCCCCCTGGTCTGACCCTGCACCCACATGGAGGCTCCCACCATAGCTACCCCCTATCTCAGAGCATGGGGAGGCCACAGGTTTTCAGCTTGGAGGATCATCCCTCCTCCCTTCACCACTTCAAGGCCCATCTCACCTACCTTCCTCCCCATCTTCAGCACCCATCTGTGGGGAGCAGCTCTGGCTGTTCGGAGGACTACCCTCCCCAACCTCCACCCCAGACCTCCAGCCCCCACTGCCACTCTCACAGCTCAACTCTGGGGCATAACCTGGGGGGCTCCACCTGGCAGGACAACAACAGCCTCCAGAACTCCCGGCTTTACAAGCACTCCGCTGTCCGCCCACGGAGGACCTACCCTGGGATGGGACAGGAGCAGCGGCTGGCCAGCTGGGACTCCCACTACCAGCAGCTCCTCCAGCCCTGCTACGAGGCCTTCAACTTCCAGTCCCAGCCTGAGGGCCACGAACAACCCTGGCCCTCTTCCTGGCCCAGGGGGACACACTCGCCCCATCCGCAACCCCCTTCCTCCTCCCATCCTCCACCCCACCCCTCCATGGACCACCAGCACCAGGGGGGAAGATGCCAGGATGTGAGGGATAAAGTGTTTGTCAATCTATGTAACATCTTTCCTCCAGAGCTGGTGAAGGTGGTGATGGAGAGGAACCCCCATGTGATGGATGCCCAGCAGCTGGCTGCAGCCATCCTGGCTGAGAAGTCCCAGGCTCGCTACTGAGTACTGACACTACTATAGTAGAGGAAAGAAGTGACGTGCCCAACTCTATAGTCCTCCCAAAACGTCTACGATACAGGGGAGATGTTTTTAAATTATATTTTTTAAGGAGAATCCGAGCTACCTTATTGTTGTCCGTTACTGTTGTGCGGTATGAGACCACCTCAAACACTTAAGGTCAGGATTGTTTATGGTGTGTGGGTCGGAGTGAACATGTGTGTCAGCATTATTTCAGGAGACTCTTTGAATGGGATGTGTTGCTTAAATGTATTTATTTTGTATGTTTTAAATTATTTTTATTGTCTTTATATTTTGTTATGGCACTTTTCGTTGCTTTTTTTTATCAACATTTTGCCAATCATATCATAAAATCCTGAGGTGTTAATTAACACGGGGGGAATTCTGGGATTCCAAATCGAAGGTATTGTTTGTTGTCATAAACATGTTACTTCCAAACATTTCAAACTAAAAGACAAAGCAAATTCATAAATCTGAGCTACACTGATTTAGTTGTATCCCTGTAATTTGTTCATTAACGATTCAAAAGCAGGTGGTGAATTGAATAACGTTGTTGAAATAATTTGATGAACTTCCCCTTTAGAGAAGTGAAGAACTCCAGCTGTTAAAGGCCTGGTAAAGTCCATGTGAAAACCCCAGAGCATTGTTTACTCTCACAGTTCCTCTCTGGGGAAACCTCTGAAGCTCCCTTCACAGCTTGAGAGATTGATTTTCGCTTTCTTTTTTGAACCACTGTTTTGTCCTCCAACAACCATTCTGGCCATTGAAATCAGATGGTTCTTAAGGATATGCAAACTACTGCAGGTGCAGGTGTTTATCTTAACGTTTTTATTTAAATGCATGAATGTGTTAATTTATTATTGTCCCTTTGTCCTTTTTGTTGTGTGAGATTATTTTAGTTGAAGGGGGTTTCTGTTGCTAGGGTTTCATTACAAGAGAAGACATCAGGTGTAACCATCCAGACAGACAGACAGATGGTGCTGTACTGTAACTGTCTATGTACTTAACTCTGTGGACAAGGTAATTCTCTACCTCCTGGCTTAGAATCCATTGTAAGTTGCCACAATCGCTCAGTGAATAGGAATAGTTAGGCAATGACACCGTGTTGGGAAATGTCTTGCTCACACACAGCAGGGACTACATCTACCCGGTACAGTCCAAAACACTGGACTTGTGTTGCCAAGATAACCTGACCACAACAAACTTTAGTGGCCAAGAGAATCCCTCTCCTCGTTGATACAAATTGTATCCTATTAACTTAAACCAGATCATTGTTTTATATGAGAATATGTATACAAAAAGTATTTTGAGATTCATGTGCCGTAATTGGTCACATTTGTTAATGTTCTAAAATATATTTTGGGAAATGTTGTATTGTGTTTTTAAGAATTATTTGGGAAAGAAAAGGCATCAAATGCAATTTCTTCCAACTACTGTACTGTGATTGGTGATCAACAGACACATAGGACAGAAAATATTGGTTGTTTTATTATCATTCGTCTGAAAGTGTGTTTTCTCGTTGGCTGGTCACAATCTAACTCCGGTCACAGTCATGTGAGTGTGACTGTGGGGGTCAGCTTTATGGGGAAGCAGATCATTTTTTCTTCCCCATCAGCCCCTATTGATGGTCATGATCTTTCACATGTTTTTTGTACCGTGGTCTCTCAGCTGTGTCATTAAACTAAGCCTATCCCTTCAAAGGATCAGTGGAACACTGCTGACTTGACAAAGGCAATACTTGCTCTCTGGAACCACTTTCTCAACATGACAACAGCCAAAAGGTTCAAATATATATATTTTTTTACATATAAGAAACAATGTCCATTCACACAGTAGTATTACATGGCAAGTCACTGAATAGCAGTGTTCTTTTCTGGTCCCCTAAGTTGGTTGGCATATTAGCATTGAGCTGAGCGAGCATGTGACATTGTGGCCGAATAAAACCGCCACCCAAGACTTGACGTCTAGCACCTTTCTAAAAAAAGATCCTTCTCAGTAGCTGCAGGGCATTGTGTGCCAGTGTGTGCCAGTGCGTGCCAGTGTGTGTGTGCCAGTGTGTGTGTGCCAGTGTGTGCCAGTGTGTGTGTGCCAGTGTGTGTGCCAGAGTGTGCCAGTGTGTGCGGGGTGTGCCAGTGTGTGCCGGGGTGTGCCAGTATGTGCCAGTATGTGCCGGGGTGTGCCAGTGTGTGCCAGTGTGTGCCGGGGTGTGCCAGTGTGTGCCGGTGTGTGCCAGTGTGTGCCGGTGTGTGCCGGGGTGTGCCAGTATGTGCCAGTGTGTGCCGGGGTGTGCCAGTGTGTGCCAGTGTGTGCCGGGGTGTGCCGGTGAGTGCAGGGGTGTGCTAGTGTGTGCTGGGGTGTGCCAGTGTGTGCCAGTGTGTGCCGGGGTGTGGGTAGAGTAGTAAAATGCCTACTTTTTTAAACACATCCGATGATAGTCTGAACCATGTTCAGTTAAACATTTATTTTTCCATGTTCTGATTTTTTAAAGAGTTGATATTGGAATTATATGTGATGTATTTTTTTAATCAGCATTAAGACATTTTAGGGAAATTGTTTGGGTGGTTTTCCTCACTGTCTCTGGATATAGGCTGTACGGGACCGTTCACCTTCTGTATAATGAATCACCGTTTGATGGCGTGAGGTTCAGTTTGAAGACAGCGTATGTACATGTGCTGGGTTTTGGATATAGTACTGGGTTGAATTTCTTCCACCATGGCCATTTTCTGGTCATTTTGGAATTTGGATAGTAATTGGTTTTATGTCATTGGTCTGACTGGTTGACTTCTAATTCTATTTGACTGCTAACTGTTTGTTTAATTTTGCCAGTCTGCATCCAGGGCCTACAATTCAAGCAAAACAAATAGATTTTAATGTGTCAAACTTTCCAATGTCAAGTATAATTTATTTTCATATTCATCACTGCTGTGCTTTAAATCCAACCGTTTGTGCTACAATAAAACTGTTAAATATAATAAATGTCTTAAAAATGATTGTTTTAAAAAAAAGATCCACAAAAATAAGGTTGGGATTCAGGTATTCTGTCAGGGACCAAAGCAATTGGCAAAATAATTGAGAGTTAACTTATGTTTCTGAATTATGATGCTGCTTTCTTCACAGGTCAACATGGGTAATTTCAAGCCAAAATGGAATCTGGGGAATGGAGAACAAGAACTGTGGCCTGATGTGATGTTGATGTTTTGCCTTGGTGACTGTACTGTATGTGAATGGGAGGAAACACATGTTGCAACAATGAGCTTTAGGTACTGGAACCTCAGAGCATGTGACTCTCTATGACACTCTGGCCTGTCACAGACTTACATGCCAATTCAGGGAACTGTGGCCAAGTGGTACATGTTGACTCCTTCATGTTAAGATGAATAATAAGAGCAATAAAGACCTATTCAAGCTTTCAGATGATGACACTGTGTCTTCTTTCTTGGGGATGGGATGGGTGTGCTGCCAAAATGGTGCCCAGGTTCATTAAGATAGGATGTTGATGAGGCAAGTGTGTGTCATGTGACTACGATAGTTCAATGATCTAGGGTGTATGTCAGATAAGTGTATTGTAGCCTACAGTGAATGGGTTGACAGGGAAATAGTAATTAACTAAGGAATTGAAATAACACTTAAGAAGCCTGTCATGTCAACATCGTTGTTTCAATAACAATGCTAGGCTTTACTGTAACTTTAAATGTCAAATCGAACCGGCCTAACTCAAATATTTCTTCTTTCTTCCCCCCCATAACCATTGTCATACTGAAAAGAATGTCAGAAGATGATGTGTACATACAGTGCCTTCGGAAGTACTCAGGCCACTTGACTTTTACCACATTTTGTTACAGCCTTATTATAAAACACACAATACCCCATAATGACAAAGCAAAAACAGGTTCTTAGAACATGTATAAAAAATGAAATACCTTACAGTGCTAGTCAAAAGGTTGGACACACCTACTCATTCAAGGGTTTTTCTTTATTTTTACTATGCTCTACATTGTAGAATAATAGTGAAGATATAAAAACCATGAAATAACATACGGAATCCTGTAGATAGCAAACAAAGTGTTAAACAATTCAAAATATATTTGAGATTCTTCAAAGTAGCCACCCTTTGCCTTGGTGACAGCTGTGCACACTCTTGGCATTCTCTCAAACAGCTTCATGAGGAAGTCACCTGGAATACATTTCAAATAACAGGTGTGCCTTGTTAAAAGTTAATTTGTGGAATTTCTTTCCTTCTTAATACAGTTGAGCCAATCAGTTGTGTTGTGACACGGTAGGAGTGGTACACAGAAGATGGTCTTTTACCAAATAAGGCTAAGTCCATATTATTGCAAGAACAGCTCAAATAAGCAAAGAGAAACAGTCCATCATTACTGGAAAGACATTAAGGTCAGACAATTCAGAACATTTCAAGAACTTTGAAAGTTTCTTCAAGTGAAGTCGCAAAAACCATGGCTCTCATGAGGACCACCGCAGGAAAAGAAGATCCAGAGTTACCTCTGCTGCAGAGGATAAGTTCATTAGAGTTATCAGCCTTAGAAATTGCAGCCCAAATAAATGCTTCAGAGTTCAAGTAACAGACACATCTCAATATCAACTGTTCAGATGAGACTGCATAAATCAGGCTTTCATGGTCGATTTGCTGAAGATACCACTACTAAATGACACCAATAATAAGAAGAAACTTGCTTGGGCCAAGAAACACGAGCAATGGGCATTAGACCGGTGGAAATTTGTCCTTTGGTCTGATGAGTCCAAATGTAAGATTTTTGGTTCCAACTGCCGTATCTTTGTAAGACGAAGAGTAGGTGAATGGATGATCTTTGCATCTGCGGTTCCCACCAGGAAGCATGGAGGAGGTGTTATGGTATGGGGGTGCTTTGCTGGTGACACTGTCAGTGATTTATTTAGAATTCAAGGCACACTTAACTAGCATGGCTACCTCAGCATTTTGCAGCGATTCACCATCCCATCTGGTTTACACTTAGTGGGACTATCATTTATTTTTCAACAGGACAATGACCCAATACACACCTCCAGACTGTGTAAGGGCTATTTGACCAAGAAGGAGAGTGATGGATTGCTGCATCAGATGACCTGGCCTCCACAATCACCCGACCTCAACCCAGTTGAGATGGATTGGGATGAGTTGGACCAGAGAGTGAAGGAAAAGCAGCCAACAAGTGCTTAGGGTATGTGGGAACTCCTTCAAGACTGTTGGAAAAGCATTCCTAATGAAGCTGGTTGAGAGAATGCCTTGATGACAGCTGAGCACACTCTTGGCAAAGGGTGGCTACATTGAAGAATTTCAAATATGAAGTATATTTTGATTTGTTGAACACTTTTTTAGTTACTACATGATTCCATAGGTGTTATTTCATAGTTTTAATGTCTTCACTATTATTCTACAATGTAGAAAATAGTAAAAATAAAGAAAAGTCCTTGAATGAGTAGGTGTGTCCAAACTTTTGACTGGTACTGTAAGTATTCAGACCCTTTGCCATGAGACTCAAAATTGAGCTCCGGTGCATCCTGTTGCCATTGATCATCCTTTAGATTTTTCTACAATTTGGAGTCCACCTGTGCTAAATTCAATTGAACGGACATGATTTGGAAAGGCACACACTTGCTTATATAAAAGGGCCCACAGTTGACAGTGCACGTCAGAGCAAAAACCAAGCCATGAGGCCGAAGGAATTGTCCGTAGAGCTCAGAGACAGGATAGTGTTGTGGCACAGATCTGTGGAAGGGTACCAAGTTTTTGCAGCATTGAAGATCCCCAAGAACACAGCGGCCTCCATCATTCCTAAATTAAAGAAATTTGGAACCACAAAGTCTCTGCATAGAAGAATGGGAGAAACTCCCAAAATACAGGTGTACCGAGCTTGTAGTGTCATACCCAAGAAGACTCAATGCTGTAAATCGCTGCCAAAGGTGCTTCGATAAAGTATATTTCAGTTGTTGTTTTTTTAAATAAATTAGCTAACCTGTTTTTGCTTCGTCATTATGGGGTACTGTTTGATGAGGGGAAAAAACAATTGAATACATTTTAGAATACGGCTATAATGTAACAAAATGTGAAACAAGTCAAGGGATCTGAATACTTTCCTGAAGGCACTGACATCTGAAATTTAAAATCAAACAGATGCTACATTTACTGTGGTGATAAAGTTGAATGAATAGCCTAGAATGTGTTGTCATCTTTCTACAACACTATATGAAAAGTAATATCTCTGGAAAGGTTACTACAACATTACATTTTTATTTTTTTAAATGTTTTTATCTAATGATTAATGGGTTCAAAGTTATAACTGAAGATGATAAAGGTTAGTAAAGTACATTATTGTACATCGATTGACATTAAGGATAAAACCATTGATATTTACAATTGAATACGTTTTTTTTCTTTCACCAGAAACAACACCAGTTGTAAATTCAAGGAGGTGGCTGACCTGATCCTTCCTTACATAAACTTGATTCAGAAAACCAACGTGGCTCGGGCGGTTTTGTGGTTCTTTTATTTTCCCCATTCTTACATGTCTGGAAGGTGATGAATCTGGAATGTTCAAAATTAACAGTTCCTCATATCACTCCATCCATATAATAATGCACTGCTGCCTCCCTCCAATTTGGTTTTACCTCGTTCAACCTGGGGATGAACACTGACTGACTGGAAATAAGAAACATACATGGAATCTTTATTGTGGACGAAAATAAATAAATGGTAAATGCTTCAATTGACGATAAACGACACAAAAGGTATAGGTCAGAACGGACAGATAAACGCTGTTGTCAAATTCTGGAGGAATTAAACCACTGGTTCAACATCAGCTGACCCATGACTAACTAGAGCACAGCTAACTCACCACAGTTAAATATGAAGCCGAAATTAAATGAGACAAATAAGGCTGTTTCGTTAAAAAAAGAAAACGATTAAAATTCTTAATCTAATGGCAAACAAATAAACGTAAGTTACGGTATTTAAAGCTTTTACATACAAGCTGGCCAGCGACACCCAAAAGTTCAACTGCAATTGTTCCCTCTCAATGAAAGCAAGATATCAACCAATTTCTCTATCCATTCTTACATCAGACATGCAAGCATTAAATGAGCCTTTGTTCATGGAGAAGTTCTCTTCGACAGTATGTTGCTTACCATTCCAGATTAGGAGAGTCCAGATGTGGTTAGGCAGAGCTCTAAGCATGGAGCAGTTTGATTGGCCATCCGCTAATGGGCAGAGCTTTGGCAAGGCATAGTTGGCGGGACATTGAATCCACACACCTCTGGCCTTTTTGCAAGTAGGGATTTGGAGGAATGGGAGGGGAACGGGCAGGTTTTGCTGTACACAAAAACGAGCCGTTGTCGTGGCAATGCAAGGGTGGGAGGGCGAGGTCTCTCACATGGACTCAAACTCGTCGATGCGCTGCTTGGTGTTTCCCTGGCGGATCTGACGCAGGGTCTTGTACTTGTCCCTCCCAGCCTTCACGTTCTCCGCATGTAGCATGTCATTCTGGGTCTTCTTGGTGTCGTCCCTCGCCTGGGCCAACTCTGAACTCAGAGCCTGACAGAGAGGGAGAGGGGAAGAGAGAGAACACTTCATTTTGATAGTTGCAGACCGGGTCTATAGTTCAAAAAATGATCTGCAAACTGTTGATCCATTAACCCAAACACTAGGCCTAACCATGACCCTACATGTTTTTGCAGTTGTTAGTTTGAGCTTCTAGGGGTCTATCCATCCTAATGGCATCTGCACACTCCTGGATTGCATCCTACCTGGCAGGTCACTACTACCAGGTGGCGTTGAGAGGATCTGTGTCTGCACCACATGCTCTCACTACTGGTGTCCCCGTGGGCTCGGTTCTAGGTGCTCATCCTCTTTTCACCAAGTTGTTTTTCTCTTTACATCATCACCATCCTCTTTTCACCAGGTCTCTCAACAGTCATATCCTCACATGGTCTTTCTGATCATTGCTATGCAGATGACACTCAACAACTCTTCTGCTTCCCTCCCTTCTGACACCCAGGTGGCAACACGCATCTCTGCCTGCCTGGCAGACATCTCAGCTTGGATGTCTGACCACCACCTCAAGCTCAACAAAACAGAGCTGCTCTATCTGAGAAAGGCCTGCCCACTCCATGACCTCTCCATCACGGTTGACAATTCCAGTGTCCCCTTCCCAGAGTGCAAAGAACCTTGGCGTGACCCTGGACAACAGCCTGTCGTTCTCTGCAAACATCAAAGCGGTGACACACCCCATGCAGGTTAATGCTCTTCAACATCCATAGAGTACAACCTTTTCTCACATAGGGGTAATTCCAGGAATTGAACCCACTATCTTGGCGTTGCAAGAGCCATGCTCTACCCACTGAGCTACAGAGGACCATTGTGATGCATTGTTGCCTCACCTAGCTATCTTAAGAGGAATGCACTGCTAAATGACTAAAATGTTAAATGTAAGTGAGGCCACGTCTTCATTACCTGCAGCTGTTCCTTGACGCGTTCGTTCTTCTGGGCCTCTGTGACACGTTCCTCCTCGCTGTGGTGGCTGGTGACCCCATCACTGTGCAGCTCGGTGCTACCCTCAGCATTCGTCTCATCCTGCTCATCGTGCTCTGGCGCCGGGGGTGATGACATCACAGACTTCAGCTCCTCTTTAGTCTTCTCCAGGTCCTCCTGGGCTGAGATGGCCTAGTGGGGAGGGGGAGGTTAATGTGCGAAATACTGTCACTTGGCGTTCAATAAAGTGCTTATCTATTGTATCGCACATAACTATCACACAGTATTGACACATTTCAATATTCTATTTGGATCCACAACAGGTAGAACAAACATTCTTGCTTTCACACACAAACTCACACACCAACACATTTTAAGATACATTTGCCAAAACACAGGGACATCTGTATTTAAAGGTAATGCACGTGTAGGGCCTGAGCAGGCCAGAGACTTGTAAAAAGCAGTAAAACATTCATGCACACAGTAACGGGTTAACATGCAAATAAAAAGGACAGACACACAATGAAAACAAATCCTCGCTCACAGTTTCAACCTCAGCTCCCACACATACACAAAACTTTTTGAAGTTATTTTAGGAAAGTTGTTATACGATTTGGTTTGAGGTCACACACCCCCACACATTTAGACACAGACACCATTATAATAATGCATTAGTTCAGTAAGCGCAGGGGGCATGTGGGGGTCAGAGAGAGGTAGAGGTGGTAACTGTTACTTTGTGTTGCCATTCTGTCGCTTCCTCTTCCTTTTTCCTTTTGGCCTCTTCAAGCAGAGCGATTTTGGCGGTGAATTCTCCTAGCTCAGCGGCCTGCGAGCGACAAGCACAAGGCACACTTCTGTCACACACACACACACACTCCAACACACTGGCCACCAGACTGCAAGAGTTGGCCTTGGCCCATTCTCCTCCACATTAAACTTAATGACCAACCAATATCAATATAAATTGACACGTGGTTCTGTGGTGAGTACTGTTAACATGTTATACCACCTATGGTATTCCAGGTAATATTTCAGAGGGAGAGAGGCTGGTAAGAGGATAGAAGTCCCCGCCATTTACACTTCAATCACACATATCTGTCAGCACTCTAAAAAGGTTACTGCCTCAGGGCCTTCCAACACAGCATCAAACCAAATACAGCAATGTTATTTCCCTACACATAAAGAGAAAGTTCACCCAAATTGCATTTAGGTTTCCTTACCCTGTAAGCAGTCTATGGACAAGGTGTTCCAGCAATTCATGCTTCGCTATTGTTTACCTGGCCACAAATCAAATGCATGTCCAAATCATCCATTTGCAACTTCATTGAGTTATACAATACATTTTTTTTAGGATGATTTGGACATGAAGTGCATGACTTGCATTGGAGTTGTGCCACAATGGCCAGAAACAGTGGCCAGGTAAACAAAACCAAAGCATGGGTTGCTGTCATACCTTTGCCATAAACTGCTCACAGGGTAAGGAAAGCAATATGTTATTTTGTCATTTGGGTGAACTATCCCTTTAAAACAATGACTCTCTCTAAATAAGACAATAGTCAGTCATTTGGAGCTGAAGCACAAAGTTGAGCTATGCGTTGGGCTTAGGCATGTCAAGTGAAAGACCAAGAAAAAAAAATACCATGAGGAATAACCAAATCACCTGTGGAATGCTAGTAAAACCATCCATAAAATCTAGTGTGACCAGAGGAGGTTTTTACAAAAGTCAGACTCACTTATTTACATACAACTGTATGTATTGACATGGTGATAATAGAGCAGGGACAGGGTTATTACAGTGATATGTCTAAGCAAAAATGCACCTCAGGGGTTTGTGGTATATGGCCAATATACTACGGTTAATGGCTGTTCTTATGCACGACGCAACGCAGAGTGCCTGCATACAACCCTAAGCAGTGGTATATTGGCCATATAGCACAAATCCGAGGTGCCTTATTGCTATTCTAAATTGGTTACCAATGTAATTACGGCAGTAAAAATAAATGCTGTCATACTTAGTTAAATGAAGGTTAAATAAATAAAAAATACCTGTGTTATTCCATCTGAAATAACACGGCTGTCAATCCATCAGCATTCAGGGCTCGAACCACCCAGTTTATAATTGTAGAATAGAGAATTTACAACTGTTTTAGTGTGATAATTGCACAATCCAGAGGAGATTGTTGATTTAGAGAATTACTGTATACCTGCCTACAGTAGGTATATTTACATGGTTAACTACACTTAGACCCATCCTTCCTTGACATAATCAATAAATAGAAAGCAGAGTAAGGTGTCTTATCATATTGTATTCACTAATCATATCATATAAGATAAGTGCATTTTTTTCAAGGAAGGAAGGAAGGAAGGAAGGAAAGTAGTATGCACTGAAAGTATGTCCAGTAAACGGGGCCCTGATCCAAAGCGTGGCCCAGTGATGTGATGTGTTACCAGTTGCTCCTGGTTCTTCATCTGGTCAGCAGCCTGTTTAACCAGCGCTGCTTTGGCCTCCTCTGCTGCTTGTTTCTCTTTTTCCAACCTCTCTGCCTCTTCCTTCGCTCTCTTCCTCTCCTGGTCCAACTCCAGGGCCCTGCGTGTCTGATCCTCCAGCTCTGTATGAGCGTACACAGAACGACACAGACAGACAAAGATACACACACAATTGACAACAATTTATGGCAAATATACTCCGATCTGAGCAAGAATCACACCCATCTTTCCTGATATACATTCACACATTAATCTATATATTTTAAGAAACAAGAGGAATACTCAAATAATCTCCAATGGAATGACAGTGTTTAAAGGCCTCATCTATATTATAAAATCAGATTTCTAGAGGCACCATAATGTCAGCACTACAGCCTCAATGGCTAATACTTGTCCATGACTTCACTCTATGCAAATACACCCCAGGCATGCTATGTCCTGTCCCAACAGAAAAGCTGTGGTGCAACAAGTCAAGGGCCAACAATAGAGAGAATGTTCCCGTAACATGATATAACAGCTGGCAGTGTCATCCTATGCCCATCTCTAACTGATATTCCATTCCTCACTCCTCCTGATAGGAGGCTCGGATGCAAATGTTGTAGCTGTGAACTTGTTCTGTGGTAATTGAGTGTCTGAACACCAGTTGTGTACTACAGTGGGTGTTAAGGCGTCAGCATGCTTCAGTTCGGCTGGTGCCTCAGCTAGCTGAACCGAATGAGTGTGCTCGCATACTCACTTAAAAGACCTTCCCTTGAAAAGCTATAAAAAGGCGTCCATTTTGAGATGACGTAGCCAGTATACACTTCCTAAAAATAGTCAGAATAAATCGAAAATAATTCAAGAAATCTGTCATTAATTTTGACATTTTTGACAAGGAGATCTTAGTAGTGCAATTTTACATCTGACTAAATTGTTTGGTGCCGGATTTTTTGTTTTCAGTGTGGCAGAACAGCTGGAAAAAAGGTCTAGAACGACCAAATGTCACAAAATAACGTCATAATATATACACAAAGTCTTGAGAATTGTTTTGGCTTGGAAGCACGCGGATTCCTTTAGTGTAACACCAAGGTGTTGCTTGCAAGGTTAACCTATGACATTTAAAAATAAGTGAGAGAATGCAAATCAGTAATTTTTCCTCTGATGTATCCTTAGCGTGTGTGTGTGTATACCTTTCTGGGCCTTTAGCGTCTGTTCCTCAATCTGTCTGAGTCTCTCGATCAGCTCATCCTTCTCTTTCTCCATCTTCTCCCTCTCTTTCTCTGCGTGCGCTCGTTTTTTCTTCTCGTTTTCTAGCTGGGCTCTGTAAAACAAAAGACTATGAACATGCCTGGGCTAATAATATATTCAAATTAATTAAACTAATTGTAGAATATATATCCCGGTTGACGGATATATATAAATAATATTCAATATCAAACTATATTTTTATATATAAAATATTATCATCACAAAATAGGTACAACATTCTAAGATGCTTTACAAAAAGACAAGACACACAAAAATGCACATAACAGTATTGGAAAAACTACTCAATTGTCATACTTGAGTAAAATTTTAAAAGTAAAAGCTATACATAAAATTCCTTATATTAAGCAAACCCGACGGCACAATTAAAAAATATATGTTTTTATGGACAGTCAAGGGCACACTCTAACACTCATACATGAATTACAAACACAGTATATACATTTGTGTTTAGTGAGTCTGCCAGATCAGAGGCAGTAGGGATGACAACGCGTTATATTGATAGGTGTGTGAATTGGACCATAATTCTGTTCTGTCTGAGCATTCGAAATATAACAAGGACCTTTTGGTTTCAGGGAAACTGTAGGGAGTAAAAAGTACATATTTTCTTTAGGAATGTAGTAAAGTAAAAGTAAAAAGTTGTGAAAAATATAAATAGTAAAGTACAGATACACCCCAAAACTATGTAAATTGTCCTTTAAAATATTTTTACACCACTACATACAGAGATATGTAGTCCAAGGCTGTATCTCAATAGCCTCTTTGGACCATCCTGATCTTCAGAGAGCAGCTGTCAGGATGGTAGATCAGACTTGTATCTCATTTTCATTTCTGTAATTCCCTGTATCCTCTCTTCTCCCCTCCTTTTGGGAATCAAGGAAATACAGAGATTTACCTTTTATGTGGTTCTAATGCAGACCAGACATATTTTAATACAATGCTGCCCCCTTCTGGTCAGAATCACAACCACATGTCTGCATGTGTTCGCCCAGTACTGTACCTCTCCATCTGTTTGTGGTGTTTCTCCTCCCGGGCCTGGGCCTTCATCTGCTGCACCTCGATGGTATCAGGCTTCCTCCTCCTCATGTACAGCTCGTGGTTCCCCATGCACAGCGCCAGGATACGCTTGTTAATCCGCAACCGTGGTGCGTAGAATACAAAATCCTGCAGTGAGAGGAGGAGGGGAGAAAATGGAAGAGGAGAGGAAGGGGTTAATTCAATTTACAGGTAATTTACAGACAGTGCAAGGTGGAGAACAGGGGTGGACAACTCTACCCCAATATTATTATTATATTTTCTCATTGTTTATTGTGTTGTATTATTTCCTCCCACTGTCCCCTGCCTTCCCGGGTAGACGGGTCCCCTGCCTTCCCGGGTAGACGGGTCCCCTGCCTTCCCGGGTAGACGGGTCCCCTGCCTTCCCGGGTAGACGGGTCCCCTGCCTTCCCGGGTAGACGGGTCCCCTGCCTTCCCGGGTAGACGGGTCCCCTGCCTTCCCGGGTAGACGGGTCCCCTGCCTTCCCGGGTAGACGGGTCCCCTGCCTTCCCGGGTAGACGGACTTACTGGGGATTTCTTGTCGATGGGTTTGATGACAAACTTCTTGTCGTTGAAGGAGATGTTTCTGATCTCACTCCAGGGGAAGCCAATCTTTGGTGTCAACCTGGGGTGGAGGGAAGGGAAAACACAGACTGTCTCAACACTATGCTAGTACAGTAATATGCAATAGGAAGATAACTACCTATCCACAGTACATTACTTGTTACGTTTATTTCTTATTCTTATCCGTATTTCTTTAAACTGCATTGTTGGTTAGGGGCTCGCAAGTAAGTATTTCACTGTAAGGTCTACCTACACCTGTTGTATTTGGCGCATGTGACTAATAACTTTTGATTTGATGTCAGAGTAGTACAAAATGAAACTAGAGGTCCCATTCATGGCCAGCAGAGGGCAATAGTGTCATGGAGTATATCAAATAAATAAGTGGACAAATAATTATTCCACATTGTATAAGTCAGTATTGCGTACTTGTCCTCATGTTCGTAGATATTGAGTCCCAGTGCATCCACACCAAGCCACAACTCGGTTCCCTTCTTGTTCTTGATCTCAAAGTAGTTGACTCCATACATTTCCAGGTCCTGGGCTATCTTCAGATACTCCATCACAGAGTCCTCTCTATGTACACAAACACACATTAGAAAGTTATAACTTGTGTAGAGGAGAAAGTGTGATACAAACACCCTCATACAAAGCCACACACACAGACAGAGACCCTCATACACAGACCTACCTGAGCATGCCTGTGTGTTCCTCATGCCAGGTCTGTATTCTGTCCTCCCACTGCTCCTTAGTCAACTTGTGCTGCTCCAGCACTCTGCAGAACACACACAGGGTTATTCAAACAGAGCCACAGTAGAGGCCTGGCATCAAAAGACCAAACAGATTTATTGTCAGGGAGTTAAACCACTTTACTAAAGAACAGCTCATTTAAGAAAGAACACACTCCCTCTGACGGGCCAGAGAGGGAACAGAGGAATGGATATGGAGTACAGACCTCTGTGGCAGCAGGCGGTCGGAGGTGAGGTAACCAGGCTTGTGGACGTCTCTGCTGTAGTCTCCATACTTGGCCTGGACAGAGTAGGAGGCCAGCAACACGGCTGTCTCTGGAGGACAGTAGTTCTCATCGTTCAGGATGGCCTCCTTCACCTGGAATGGGCAGGGAACACACACACGCTTGTTTGAATACTTTGTTTGGATCTGCAATGTACATTGTGAGTACAAAGGACACACTGTAGAACTGTGTGTGTGCAAGCGCGCGTGTGTGTTACCTGCAGGAAGAAGAGTCTCTGCGTAATCTCCTGGATGAGTTCCTCAGACACGTCCTCAGGGAAGAACTTGGCTCTGAACTTAAACTGCAGAGGGTTCTCCTTCTTCACATCCTGCTGTGTCACCTTCTTATTGAGTTTGAGCCACGTGCTGTAACCTTTACTGTCTGTGTACTGCAGGCCAAAGAACCACACCTCCCGGAGGCCCACTGTCTTCACCACCTGAAAACACAAAATGCATCAATGATTAGCAGGCTATCTATAGGTGCGTTGGGGTGGGTTGTGTGTGTGAGGTTGAGGGTGGTCTTCTCTGTGGGGATGTTTGGAATGGGGCCGAGGTATTCAAGCAATGTTGAACTTTGTTTGGCCAGGCCAAGTTGGCAATATGGCTAACAAGAAGGAGCCAGGGGCAACAAACCCAGAGTAATCATTAAAATCAAATCTTATTGGGTCACATGCACATATTTAGCAGATGTTATTGCGGGTGTAGCGAGATGCTTGTGTTTCTAGCTCCAACAGTGCAGTAGTATCTAACAATTCACAACACACAAAACTAAAATGTAAAAGAATGGAATTAGGAAATATTAGGATGAGCAATGTCGGAGTGGTATTGACTAAAATACAGTAGAATATAATACAGTCTATACACATATGAGATGAGTAAAGCAGCATGTAAAACATTATTAAAAAGTGACTAGTGATCCATTATTAAAGTGGCCAGGGATTCCATGTCTTTAGGGCAGCAGCCTCTAAGGTGCAGGGTTGAGAAAACGGGTGGTAGGCGGCTAGTTATGGCTATTTAAGAGTCCGATGGCCTTGAGATTGAAAAACGTCTTCTAGCTCTCAGTCCCAGCTTTGATGCACCTGTACTGACCTCGCCTTCTGGGTGGTAGCGGAGTGAACGGGCCGTTGCTCGGGTGGTTGATGTCACAGGATGGCCAAAAAGATCATCAAGGATATCGGGTGGTGTAGGTGTCCTGGAGGGCAGGCAGTGTGCCCCCAGTGATGCGTTGGGCAGACCGCACCACCCTCTGGAGAGCACTGTGGTTGCGGGCGGAGCAGTTGCTGTACCAGGCGGTGATGCAGCCCAACAGGATGCTCTCAATTGTGCCTCTTCAAAGGTTTGAAGGTCTTAGGGGCCAAGCCAAATGTCTTCAGCCTCCTGAGGTTGAAGAGGCGCTGTTGCGCCTTCTCCACCGCACTGTCTGTGTGGGTGGACCATTTCAGTTTGTCAGTGATGTGTATGCCGAGGAACTTGAAACTCCACTGCGGTTCCGGCGATGTGGATGGGGCGTGCTCCCTCTGCTGTTTCCTGAAGTGCACGATCATCTCCTTTGTTTTGTTGACGAAGAGGGAGAGGTTATTTTCCTGGCACCACTCCGCCAGAGCCCTCACCTCCTCCCTGTAGGCCGTCTCGTCATTGTTGGTAATCAGGCCTACTACTGTAGTGTCGTCTGCAAACTTGATGATTGAGTTGGAGGCGTGCGTGGCCACGTAGTCATGGGTGAATAGGGAGTACAGGAGAGGGCTGAGCACGCACCCTTGTGGGGCCCCTGTGTTGAGGATCAGTGAAGTGGAGGTGTTGTTTCCTACCTTCACCACCTAGGGGTGGCCTGTCAGGAAGTCCAGGACTCAGTTGCACAACTGGATGTACAGTTGTAATGTGGTGCTTGCTGGTGTATTGTACTGTATTTGTTGTGTAATGTGATTGTGTGGAGGATCGCAATGTATTTTTAGTGGGGTGGAGTTGGGGGCTGCTCAATCTGAGAAGATGTTGTAGAGTCCATTTAACAGCATAAACAGACCGCATGAATGCCGGCTGTCCCATCTTCAGTTCGTTCCACCCACACAGTGTATTCGGAAAGTATTCAGACCACTTGGCTTTTTCCACATTTGTTATGTTACAGCCTTACTCTAAAATTTATTAAATTGTTAATTTTTTCTCAAATCTACACACAATACCCCATAACGGCAAGGCAAAAACAAGTTTTTAGAAATGTTTTCAAATTTATTAAAAAATATAAAAAACTGAAATATCACATTTACATAAGTTCAGACCCTTTACTCGGTACTTTCTGTACTTTGCTCCGTTCATCTTTCCCTCGATCCTGACTAGTCTCCCAGTCCCTGCCACTGAAAAACATCCCCACAGCATGATGCTGCCACCACCATGCTTGACCATAGGGATGGTGCCAGGTGACACTTGCATTCAGGCTAAAGAGTTAAATCTTGGTTCCATCAGACCAGAGACTCTGGTTTCTCATGGTCTGAGTCTCCTTTAGGTGCCTTTTGGGAAACTCCAAATCGGGCTGTCATGTGCTTTTTACTGAGGAGTGGCTTCAATCTGGCCACTAACATAAAAGGCCTGATTGGTGGAGTTTCTCAGAGATGGTGGTCTTTCTGGAAGGTTCTCTCATCTCCACAGAGGAACACCTGGAGCTCTGTCAGAGTGACCATCAGGTTCTTGGTCACCTCCCTGACCAAGGCCCTTCTCCTCCGATTGCTCAGTTTGGCGTGTAATCCAGCTCTAGGAAGAGTCTTGGTGGTTCCACTTCTTAAATTTAAGAATGATGGAGACCACTGGGGACCTTTAATGCTGGTACTCTTCCCCAGATTTGCGCCTCGACACAATCCTGTCTCGGAGTTACACCGACAATTCCTTCAACCTCATGGCTTGGTTTTTGCTCTGACATACACTGTCAGCTATTGGACCTTATATTAGACAGGTGTGTACCTTTCCAAATCATCAATTTCGAGTCGCATAGCAAAGGGTCCGAATACTTCTGTAAAAGTTTAGTTTTAATACATTTGCAAACATTTCTGAAACCTGTTTTCACTTTGTCATTATGGGGTATCGTGTGTAGATTGATGAAGGATTTATTTAATCCATTTTAGAATAAGACTGGAACTTAACAAAATGTGAAAATGTCAAAGGGTCAGAATACCTTCCGAAAGCACTCTCTCAACAAATGGATCCAAAATTACAGAAGTGGATGAGTATGTGAAGTAGCTATGTGAATAATAATAATAATATTGATGCATATCACCATGATGCCTATTTTTGTGCGATAGGAGAAAAAAAGTCATATTCAATATGTTATCATTGACGTCATGAAATTAGCAAATGAGTCTTTATTGTGCTCATCTTACTATAATTCAGAAATGCAAATACACACACACACACAGCTCTGTGTACATACTCTCTCTCAAAAAGAGTCTCTACACTGGGCCAACTGTTGATCCTAGTCTGACGTCAGGTGTCGTCCGTATCTAAGCACACATGCACACACTGCTCCTGTCTTTGTATTTATAACACACACTGAGGCTCTGACAGACAGAAAGCCTGACTCACCGGATCTCTGGCTCTCTGTGTATTTGTCAGGCACCATGGAAACCAGCTGTCCAACTGACTGAAGCAGGCCCGATGTGCTCCATCTGCAGCGAACAGCAGTTGGTGGAGGTGTTTAACTATACCTGTGGGGACCAGCAGTCCCCACAAGAATAGTAAACAAACTAAAATTTGACCAACTGGTAACATTTTGTTAGGTCAAATGCTATTTCTAGGGGGCTTAGGTTAAGGTAGAATTGATGTTAGAATTAGGTTTGGGGGAAAAGGATTTTGAATGGTTATAAATTGTTAAACAAGTGTGTGTGTGTCTGCGCGCACGTGCAGGCGTGTTGTAGTGAGCATGACCGAGTGTGCATGCGAGAGTAAGTTAAGGTCAATGGAGTCCAATGACTGAGTGGCAACACACACTCTGATGAGCTGTGAGGGGAACCAGCAGAGCCCAGTCAACAGAAGAGGATTCCTGTTGAGTCAGAGCTGGGCTCCATTCCAACACTACAGAATGAACTAGTCGCATTGGGGAGAATTGTCAGACAATCTTTGGAGTGGAGCTGCAAATGACCACTCCACTCCACAAATTTCTTGTTAACAAAGTAGTTTGGCAAGTCGGTTAGGGCATCTACTTTGTGCATGACACAAGTCGTTTCTCCAACAATTGTTTACAGACAGATTATTTCACTGTATCACAATTCCAGTGGGTCAGAAGTTTACATACACTAAGTCGACTGTGTCTTTAAACAGCTTGGAAAATTCCAGAAAATGATGTCATGGCTTTAGAAGCTTCTGTTAGGCATAATGAGTAATTTGACATAATTTGAGTCAATTGGAGATGTACCTGTGGATGTATTTCAAGGCCTACCTTCAAACTCACTGCCTCTCTGCTTGACATCATGGGAACATCTAAAGAAATCAGCCAGGACCTAAAAAAAAAAAATGGTAGACCTCCGCAAGTCTGGTTCATCCTTGGGAGCAATTTCCAAACGTCTGAAAGTACCACGTTCAACAATAGTACACAAGTATAAATACCATGGGACCACGCAGCCGTAATACCGCTTAGGAAGGAACGTACTTGGGTGCAAAAAGTGCAAATTAATCCCAGAACAAAGGACCTAATAATAAGAATAAGCTGGAGGAAACAGGTATCTATATCCAAAAAAAAAAGTATCTATATCCATAGTAAAATGAGTCCTATATCGACATAACCTGAAAGGCCACTCAGCAAGTAAGACAACATCATGCTGTGGTGGTGCTTGCTGCAGGAGGGACTGGTGCACTTCACAAAATAGATGACATCATGATGAAAGGAAAATTACACACTGCACACTGCCTTAACCCATCTGGACAAGAGGAATACCTATGTGAGAATGCTGTTCATCGACTACAGCTCAGCATTTAACACCATAGTACCCTCCAAACTCGTCATCAAGCTCGAGACCCTGGGTCTCGACCCCGCCCTGTGCAACTGGGTACTGGACTTCCTGACGGGCCGCCCCAGGTGGTGAGGGTAGGTAACAACATCTCCACCCAGCTGATCCTCAACACTGGGTCCCCACAAGGGTGCGTTCTGAGCCCTCTCCTGTACTCCCTGTTCACACACGACTGCGTGGCCACGCACGCCTCCAACTCAATCATCAAGTTTGCGGACGACACAACAGTGGTAGGCTTGATTACCAACAACGACGAGACGGCCTACAGGGAGGAGGTGAGGGCCCTCGGAGTGTGGTGTCAGGAAAATAACCTCACACTCAACGTCAACAAAACTAAGGAGATGATTGTGGACTTCAGGAAACAGCAGAGGGAACACCCCCCTATCCACATCGTACACATCACAGACAAACTGAATTGGTCCACCCACACAGACAGCATCGTGAAGAAGGCGCAGCAGCACCTCTTCAATCTCAGGAGGCTGAAGGAATTCGGCTTGTCACCAAAAGCACTTGGTTCTAAAGATGCACAATCGAGAGCATCCTGTAGGGCTGTATCACCACCTGGTATGGCAACTGCTCCGCCCACAACCGTAAGGCTCTCCAGAGGGTAGTGAGGTCTGCACAACGCATCACCGGGTGCAAACTACCTGCCCTCCAGGACACCTACACCACCCGATGTCATAGGAAGGCCATAAAGATCATCCAGGACAACAACCACCCGAGCCACTGCCTGTTCACCCCGCTATCATCCAGAAGGCGAGGTCAGTACAGGTGCATCAAAGCTGGGGACCGAGAGACTGAAAAACAGCTTCTATCTCAAGGCCATCAGACTGTTAAACAGCAACCACTAACATTGAGTGGCTGCTGCCAACACACTGACTCAACTCCAGCCACTTTAATAATGGGAATTGATGTAAAATATATCACTAGCCACTTTAAACAATGCTACTTAATATAATGTTTACATACCCTACATCTGTATACGTATATACTGTACTCTATATCATCTACTGCATCTTTATGTAATACATGTATCACTAGCCACTTTAAACTATGCCACTTTGTTTACATACTCATCTCATATGTATATACTGTACTCGATACCATCTACTGCATCTTGCCTATGCCACTCTGTACCATCACTCATTCATATATCTTTATGTACATATTCTTTATCCCTTTCCACTTGTGTGTATAAGGTAGTAGTTTTGGAATTGTTAGCTAGATTACTCGTTGGTTATTAATGCATTGTCGGAAGTAGAAGCACAAGCATTTCGCTACACTCGCATTAACATCTGCTAACTATGTGTATGTGACAAATAAAATTTTATTTGATTTTTATGTGTATATATTGAAGCAACATCTCAAGACATCATTCAGGAAGTTGAAGCTTGATTGCAAATGGGTCTTCCAAATGAACAATGACCCCAAGCATACTTCCAAAGTTGTGACAAAATCGCTTAAGGACAACGAAGTCAAGGTATTGGAGTGGCCATCACAAAGCCCTGACCTCCATCCTATAGAAAATGTATGGGCAGAACTGAAAAAGCTTGTGTGAGTAAGGAGGCCTACAAACCTGACTCAATTACACCAGCTCTGTCAGGAGGAATGCGCCAAAATTCATCCAACTTATTATGGGAAGCTTGTGGAAGTTCAACAATTTAAAGGCAATACACTCAATTAGTATTTGGTAGCATGTAAACTTCTGACCCACTGGGTATGTGATGAAAGCTGAAATAAATAATTCTCTCTACTATTATTCTGACATTCACAAAATCAAGTGGTGATCTTAACCGACCTAAGATAGAATTTTTACTAGGATTAAATGTCAAGAATTGTTAAAAACTGAGTTTAAATGTATTTGGCTAAGGTGTATTTAAACTTCAGACTTCAACTGTACATATCTACCCCAATTACCTCGTACTCCTGCATATATATATATTTTTTTTCACACACACAGGCTAGACCAGTTCAGCTCCCAGCCTTGTTGACACTCAGCAGTGTGTGTTTGTTGTACGTTAACCCCATGCTTACCTGGACATAAAGTTAGTCTGTAAGTGAGGCAGTGAGCATGAGAGCTGAATAAAAACCATGCTTACCTGGTCAAAGAGCTGTTTGCCGGTGGTGTTGGGCTGGATGGCAAACTCCAGCTCTGCATCCATGGTGGTGACCCGCACATTGATCTATACACAGACACACGTTAACTTACGTTTATACAAGTATGCGTCACAAAGCCCACGTGGCAGGCTGCTCCCCCCTCTATCAGTCTACTCAGCTGCACCCCGTCCCCTTTATCTCACAGCTGGAGAGAAGAGAACACATATTGTTAATGTATACAGCAGCCACTGAACCCAGTACACTGCATGGGACACATCGCTGCATGGGAATTAGAGAGAGGGAGCCAGGAGCTAAAGCCTAATGTGTGTTCACATGGATGTTGGATTTAATCAGACTGCTGAAGATGTGAGGGAGAGTGTGTGGTCCACTGCTTATCATTCTTCTAGAAATATCCCTATCCTCTTGTAGGACATCTACACACACATTGTCATTTCCTAATTTGGGTCAACTACCCCTTTAAGTTGAGCAACGATGTAGCCAAGAGGGCTGTGCCACAAACATGAAGACGAAATCTCTCTCTCACACACACACACACCACACCCGATAGCAGTGATTTGGCACCAGAATAGCAGCAGCAGCCATTTGTCTGTGCCATTTAGTGCATGAATGAGTAAACATTACTTGTACAGAAACAGAACTCCATGGGTTTGAATTATTCACCGCTTTAAAAAGTAAATCCTCTGTGCCTGAAGAACTTGAGGAGGAGTGAATATTGCAGTGTCGTTCTGTTCTAGGAGCTGAGAGGTGGGCCAAAGACGGAGACGGAAAAGGGAAGAAACTAAATATTACAGATTTGCACCAGGGGCAATAAACAATCAAATGCAATCCAGGACATCATAAGTATGTTATGTCATCGCCTCAGATAAAAGTCATACGACCTTTTACCCATTAATGAAAACACACGCCATCTTCATCCCACCTACGGAACACAGAGGCCTCAGAACAACTGCAACAAGTCTCGTACCCAAACATCAAGACACATTTAGCCCATCAAAACTATATGGGTCATTTGTAGCTTCAGTCCAAATATGTGGCCATCCATCTCCCTTCCAGTCAGTGTGTAAGAACTTCCCTCGCTACAGTGTGTGTGTGTGTGTGTGTGTGTGACTGCAGCAAGTCAGGCCCAGCCAGACGTACAGTATCAGCCAGCCAACAGTAAAATACTGAGCAGCTAGGCAAGAAGCTGTGTCCTGATAAAACCCCAATGAGGAGGAGAGGCTGGCATGGAGAGGAGAGGCTGACAGAAGAGGAGGAGAGGCTGGCCTCTAGCAATAAGAAGGGTGACAGAGGGAGTCTATATCCCAGTGCATAGTTAGCTGACTCAGCTGACAGCACTTGCCTGGGGATATACAGTACAGTAGCACCAACAGAGAGGAAGCCGGGGACAATACACTAGCAGTGAGAAGTATACACGCTGAAATAGATGCTTGAAGAGCATGCACACATTTAGAGCAGTGTGCACAAGCAGAGGATGGGCCTCATGAGTGTGCACTTGGAAAGAGGATCTATCAGGAGTGTGCACAAGGAGAGAGGCTATATTAGGAACACGCATGAGGAGAGGATTTTTAAGTTAAGAACAAATTCTTATATACAATGACAGCCTAACCCAGACAACGCTGGGTCAATTATGTGTCGCCCTATGGGACTCCCAAGTACGGTCAGTTGTGATACAACCTGGAATCGAACCAGGGTCTATAGCGACGCCTCGAGCACTGAGATGCAGTGCCTTAGATCTTTTTGGGGCTTCCGAGTGGCGCAGCAGTCTATCAGAAGCGTGCACGAGGAGAGGATCTATCAGGAGCGTGCATGAGGAGAGGATCTATCAGGAGTGTGCACGAGGATCTATCAGGAGCGTGCACAAGGATCTATCAGGAGCATGCACAAGGATCTATCAGGAGCATGCACGAGGAGTGGATCTATCAGGAGTGTGCACGAGGAGTGGATCTATCAGGAGCATGCACAAGGATCTATCAGAAGCGTGCACGAGGAGTGGATCTATCAGGAGTGTGCACGAGGAGTGGATCTATCAGGAGCATGCACGAGGAGAGGATCTATCAGGAGCATGCACGAGGAGAGGATCTATCAGGAGCATGCACGAGGAGAGGATCTATCAGGAGCATGCACGAGTAGAGGATCTATCAGGAGCATGCACAAGGAGAGGATCTATCAGGAGCATGCACAAGGAGAGGATCTATCAGGAGCATGCAAGCAGTGGTGTAAAGTACTTAAGTAAAAATACTCCATAAGTAGTTTTTGTTGGGGTATCTGTTCTTTGCTATTTATATTTTTTACAACTTTTACTTCACTACATCCTGAAAGAAAATTATGTACTTTTTACTCCATACATCTTCCCTGACACCCAAAAGTACTCGTTACATTTTGAATGCTTAGCAAGACAGGAAAAGTGTCTACTTCACACACTTATCAGGAAAACATCCCTAGTCATCCCTACTGCATCGGATCTGGTGGAGTCACTAAACACATGCTTCGTATGTAAATTAAGTCGGAGTGTTGGAGCGTGCCTCTGGCTAGCTGTAAAAAAAAGCAAATGGTGTGGTCTGGTTTGCTTAATATAAGGAATTTACTCCTACCTAAATGTACAAATTATCTCGACTAACCTGTACCTCCGCACATTGACTTGGTACCGGTACCCCCTGTATATAGCCTCAATATTGTTCTTTTATTGTGTTAATTTTTATTCATTTTTTACTTTAGTTTATTTAGCAAATACTTTAACTCAATTTTCTTAAAACTGCTTTGTTGGTGGCCTCCCGAGTGGCCGTGACTGGGAGTCCAGCATTGTCTGGAGTAGGGGACGGTTTGGCTCATCACACTCTAGCGACTCCTTGTGGCAGACTGGGCGCCTGCATGCTGAATTCGGATGTCAGTTGGACCATGTTACCTCCAACACATTGGTGCAGCTGGCTTCCGGGTTAAGCGGGCAGGTGTTAAGAAGCACGATTTGGTGGGTCATATTTCAGAGGAAGCATGACTCGACCTTTGCCTCTCCCGAGTCCGTTGGGGAGTTGCAGCGATGAGACAAGAACGCAACGAAATTGTGGAGGAAAAGGGGGTAAATTACATTGTTGGTTAAGGGGCTTGTAAGTAAGCTTTTCACGGTAAGGTCTACACCGGTTGTATTCGGCGCATGTGACAAATCAAATTTGATTTATACTTTTACTTTTGGTATTTAAGTATATTTTAGCAATTACATTTACTTTTGATACATTTAAAACTAAATACTTTCAGACTTTTACTCAAGTATGATTTTTTCTGGGTGACTTTCACTTGAGTCGTTTTCTATTAAGGTATCTTTACTTTTACTCAAGTATGACAATTGGGTACTTTTTCCACCACTGAGTGCACGAGGAGAGAGGATCTATCAGGAGCGTGCACAAGGAGAGAGGACCTATCAAATCAAATTTTATTTGTCACATACACATGGTTAGCAGATGTTAATGCGAGTGTAGCGAAATTCTTGTGCTTCTAGTTCCAACCATGCAGTAATATCTAACAAGTAATCTAACCTAAGAATTTCACAACTACCTTACACACATGTGTAAAGGAATGAATAAGAATATGTACATAAAAATATATGAATGAGCGATGGCCGAATGGCATAGGCAAGATGCAGTAGATGGTATAGAGTACAGTATATACATATGAGATGAGTAATGTAGGGTATGTAAACATTATATGAAGTGGCATTGTTTAAAGTGGCTAGTGATACATTTATTACATCAATTTTTTCATTATTAAAGTGGCTAGAGATGAGTCAGTACGGTGGCAGCAGCCACTCAATGTTAGTGGTTGCTGTTTAACAGTCTGATGGCCTTGAGATAGAAGCGGTTTTTCAGTCTCTCTGTCCCAGCTTTGATGCACTTGTACTGACCTCACCTCCTGGATGATAGCAGGGTGAACAGGCAGCTGCTCGGGTGGTTGTTGTCCTTGATGATCTTTTTTGTTCTTCCTGTGACATCAGGTGGTGTAGGTGCGGCAGGGTGGCCTAGTGGTTAGAGCGGTGGACTAGTAACCGGAAGGTTGCAAGTTCAAATCCCTGAGCTGACAAGGTACAAATCTGTCGTTCTGCCCCTGACCAGGCAGTTAACTCACTGTTCCTAGGCTGTCATTGAAAATAAGAATTTGTTCTTAACTGACTTGCCTAGTTAAATAAAGGTCAAATAAATTAAAAACATTTAAAAGTGCAGGTAGTTTGCCCCTGGTGATGCGTTGTGCAGACCTCACTACCCACTGGAGTGCCTTAGGGCTGGGTGGAGCAGTTGCCGTGATACAGCCCGACAAGATGCTCTCGATTGTGCATCTGTAAAAGTTTGTGAGTGTTTTTGGTGAAGAGGCACAGGACTTATGTTAGTGCTCACCTTGTCTTCTCCATTCAAGCTTTTTCCGGATGCCCCAAACAATCGGAAAGGGGATTCATCAAAGAAAATGACTTTACCCCAGTCCTCAGCAGTCCAATCCATGTACCTTTTTCAGAAAATCAGTCTGTCCCTTCTTTGCTGCCCTTCGCCTCACTGTGCGTGCAGATGCACTCACACCTGCCTGCTGCCAGCTCTGTACTGGTGGTGCCCCGATCCCGCAGCTGAATCAACTTTAGGAGACGGTCCTGACGCCTGCTGGAGCCTGAAGCCTTCTTCACAACAATTGACAATCTTACTAGCAGCAATATCCTTGCCTGTGAAGCCCTTTTTGTGCGAAGCAATGATGACGGCACGTGTTTCCTTGCAGGTAACCATGGTTGACAGAGGAAGAACAATGATTCCAAGCACACCCTCCTTTTGAAGCTTCCAACATGTTATTCAAACTCAATCAGCATGACAGAGTGATCTCCAGCTTTGTCCTCGTCAACACTCACACCTGTGTCAACGAGAGAATCACTGACATGGATGTCAGCTGGTCCTTTTGTGGCCGGGCTGAAATGCAGTGGAATTTATTTATTTATTTTTTTTGGGGGGGGGGTTCAGTTCATTTGCATGGCAAAGAGGGACTTTGCAATTAATTGCAATTCATCTGATCATTCATCAAAACACTCTGGAGTATATGCAAATTGCCATCATACAAACTGAGGCAGCAGACTTTATGAAAATTTATATTTGTGTCATTCTCAAAACTTTTGGCCATGACTGTATATAGAGCTAGATAGAGCTCCTGGGGCCCAGTCAGTACATCAAGTAATACACACACACACCTGCAGTCACAGACAAAGGAAGGAGCTCTCAGTATCACCAGAGAACTAAATAGAAAACACACTCTCTTTCTCAGACCATACCACTGTCTTCAACAGTACACACACACACGTCAGTGTTGTGCTAGCTGTGGGTCCATCATCTGATGGTCTGAAGCTGGACTGAGACTGGTCAGAGAGAAAAGCCTCTTAACACAATCACAGGTAAACCTTGTTCATGTACAGACTCCTGTCTGGAAGAGACCAAAACTGGGTTCAGATGTACTGTACGCATAGTGTGTGTGTGTGTGTGTGTGTGTGTGTGTGTGTGTGTGTGTGTGTGTGTGTGTGTGTGTGTGTGTGTGTGTGTGTTTCACTGGTGGGCAACAACGTGGCAGACACCTTGAGGGATGGTTTAATGGAAATGTTTAAAAACCTGCCCCACACCACTAAACAGGGATTTAAAACACTGACGGGGGCACAGAAAACTATTTATGTAGGATTAACCTCTTAGGCTGGGAGATGAATAACACTGCATCATTAACACGATGGACCACAATGACACTGAGGAGTTCTGACATTGGAGCTACAGGACCTCAAATCTTGCACGTAGACCACTTTTTCCACTACAGCACAGTGGTCCAATTGAACACGACAGTGCCCCAAAAGGTGTGTATTGTATACATAGAATTATGATGTGGCGTGGATGCTGGTATTGGAGATAATTCTGATGCTCTACGGGGGAGACAGACTGAGGGTAAGGGAGGTATGGAGCTGTGTAAATATCCTTGCCTTTGTGTCGTAGCAGTGATACCCATCCTATAGCAAAACATAGCTATTTCTGTGAGGAAATAGTTTAATATGTTCTCGTGTGTGCGCATTCGAGACCAAGAGAGAGCGAGAGAAACTGAGCAGGAGAGGAGAAAGACTGACAGAGGAGAAGAGCAGACGGAGCAAGATGTCTCAGAAGTGATAGGAGCTAATCCCCAACTGACAAACCACATGGAGAGCAGAGCAGTGAATACTAGAAACACTCATTCTTTGACTGCTATACATACAGTAGCCACGTCTGCTAGCTAGGGTCGGGGTCAATTCCGTTTCAGTTCAGCCAATTCAGGAAGTAAATTGGAAATGGGTTAGAAAAATCTGGCAGAAGAACAGATACCATCTCTATACTTGATTGGCTATTTCTAGCTATTGCTCCAGTAACCCTCAAGGCAGAGGTAGTCCTTTACATATCCCCCACCCAAGCAAGTTTGTGTGTGTGTTTTCGTTCAGTACCAGACAGGCCTAATTAAATGCACAGCTGTTTGCTGCTAAGCCGGTCACCAGGGGCTTTAAGGCAGAGGACCAGACTTGGGCTTTTCACCACTCATCCATCCATCCTCCTCCAGCACACCCTTCACCTTCCCATCATCTCCTTCACCCCACTATAACCCACCACTCCTGTCCCCTCCTCCTTTCTCCTCTCTGCCTTCCTCTCACCAATCCAGTCCTTTATTTTCTTCTCATTGCCTTTCCTTTCATCTCCACTTCTTATCTACCCTCAGGCCTCTCCCGTCCTTCCCCTCTCCATCGAGGCAGTCCCATTATCTCCAGGTCCAACAGAGCTAATCCCCACAGCCTGGGGCCAAAGACACATCCTCCTAACTGAAAGGTGGAGGACAGAGAGAGAGTGAAAGTAAGGAGAGAGAGCTGGCCAGAGAGACTAGGAGAGGAAGACAATAGAGGGGAGGACTATAAGCACATCAAAAGGTAGAGAAAATAAGGAGCACGGGAGAGCGAAGGTAGAAGTGGGGAGTGCCGGATTATGTAGAGCTTACATTTTACTATGTGTGTGGGCTAAGGAGAGTTGGAGGGAGGGGATGGGTGAGTGAACTTCATACCTGATAATTAGATTTAGTGACTTGGATAATTCCCATTATATTAATGAAAACGGGGTTATGAAATATTTAAAGCCTGACTGTGTGGCGTGGCCGGTGGGCACAGACATGCTGGTGTGGAGCAGAGAGTAGTGAGATGGACCAGAGGGACAACCTGCAAAACGCCTCAATAAATCAATAATGCATCAAGTCCCACTGCACCGTACATAGCTCTACAATGGTGATACACGCTTACAGTATACAGATCTAGTCAAATTTTTAAAAAAAAGGTACAAAAAATAAATCTAATAGGGGGGGGGAATAGAAAAGAAAAAAAAAACCGAGGAATGAATACACAATGAGTAACGATAACTTGGCTTTATATACACTGGGTACTAGTACTGAGGCGATGTGCAGAGGAAAGTAAAGTAATTGAGGTAATTATGTACATATAGTTAGTGATAAAGTGGATGGGCAACAGGATAGATTTGCAGGAGTACGAGGTAATTGAGGTAGATATGTACAGTTGAAGTCGGAAGTTTACATACACCTTAGCCAAATACATTTAAACTCAGTTTCACAATTCCTGATATTTAATCCTAGTAAAAATACCCTGTCTTAGGTAAGTGAGGATCACCACTTTATTTTAAGAATGTGAAATGTCAGAATAATAGTAGAGAATGGATAAATTTCAGCTTTAATTTCTTTCATCACATTCCCAGTGGGTCAGAAGTTTACAAACACAGTATTTGGTAGCATTGCCTAACTTGGGTCAAACGTTTTGGGTATCCTTCCACAAGCTTCCCACAATAAGTTGGGTGAATTTTGGCCCATTCCTCATTTACATTACATTCCTCCTGACAGAGCTGCTGTAATGGAGTCAGGTTGTAGGCCTCCGTGCTTTCACACGCTTTTTCAGTTCTGCCCACAAATGTTCTATGGGATTGAGGTCAGGGCTTTGTGATGGCCACTCCAATACCTTGACTTTGTCCTTAAGCCATTTTGCCACACCTTTGGAAGTATGCTTGGGGTCATTGTCCAGTTGGAAGACCCATTTGCAACCAAGCTTCAACTTCCTGACTGATGTCTTGAGATGTTGCTTCAATATATCCACGTAATTTTCCTCTCTCATGATGCCATATATTTTGTGAAGTGCGCCAGTCCCTCCTGCAGCAAAGCACCCCCACAACATGATGCTGCCACCCCTGTGCTTCACAGTTGTGGATTGTGTTCTTCAGCTTGTGTTCTTCAGCCTCCCCCTTATTCCTCCAAACATAACAATGGTCATTATGGCCAAAGAGTTCTATTTGTGTTTCATCAGACCAGAGGACATTTCTCCAAAAAGTACGATCTTCGTCCCCATGTGCAGTTGCAAAGTCTGGCTTTTTTTATGGCGGTTTTGGAGCAGTGGCTTTTTCCTTGCTGAGTTGCCTTCAGGTTATGTAGATATAGGACTCATTTTACTGTGGATATAGATAATTTTGTACTGGTTTCCTCCAGCATCATCACAAGGTCCTTTGCTTTTGTTCTTGGATTGATTTGCACTTTTCGCACCAAAGTGCGTGCATGTCTAGGAGACAGAATGCGTCTTCTTCCTGAGCGGTATGACGGCTGCTTGGTCCCATGGTGTGTATACTTGCATACTACTGTTTGTACAGATGAACACAATACTTTCAGGCATTTGGAAATTGCTCCCAAGGATGAACCAGACTTGGAGGTCTACCATTTTTTTCTGAGGTCTTGGCTGATTTCTTTTGATTTTCCCATGATGTCAAGCAGAGAGCCACTGAGTTTGAAGGTAGCCCTTGAAATACATCCACAGGTACACCTCAATCAAATGATATCTATTAGCCTATCAGAAGCTTCTAAAGCCATAACATATTTTTCTGGAATTTTCCAAGCTGTTTAAAGGCACAGTCAACTTTGTGTATGTAAACTTCTGACCCACTGGAATTGTGATACAGTGAATTATAAATGAAATAATCTGTCTGTAAACAATTGTTGGGAAAATTACTTCTGTCATGTACAAAGTAGATGTCCTAACAAACTATAGTTTTGGCAAGTCGGTTAACAAGACATTTGTAGAGTGGTTGAAAAACGAGTTAATGACTCCAACCTAAGTGAATGTAAACTTCTGACTTCAACTGTACATATAGGTAGGGATAAAGTGGCTAGGCAACAGGATAGTTCATAAAAAGGGTAACAGCAGCATTTGTGATGAATCAAAAGAGTTCATGCAAAAAGTGTCAATGTAGATAATTAACCAATAACTCCCTGGACAAACTACAGTGGGGCAAAAAAGTATTTAGTCAGCCACCAATTGTGCAAGTTCTCCCACTTAAAAAGATGAGAGGCCTGTAATTTTCATCATAGGTACACTTCAACTATGACAGACAAAATGAGGGGGGAAAAAAATCCAGAAAAATCACATTGTAGGATTTTTTATGAATTTATTTGCAAATTATGGTGGAAAATAACTATGTGGTCGCCTACAAACAAGCAAGATTTCTGGCTCTCACAGACCTGTAACGTCTTCTTTAAGAGGCTCCTCTGTCCTCCACTCGTTACCTGTATTAATGCCACCTGTTTTAACTTGTTATCAGTATAAAAGACCTGTCCACAACCTCAAACAGTCACACTCCAAACTCCACTATGGCAAAGACCAAAGGGCTGTCAAAGGACACCAGAAACAAAATTGTAGACCTGCACCAGGCTGGGAAGACTGAATCTGCAATAGGTAAGCAGCTTGGTTTGAAGAAATCAACTGTGGGGGCAATTATTAGGAAATGGAAGACATTCAAGACCACTGATAATCTCCCTCGATCTGGGGCTCCACGCAAGATCTCACCCGAGGGGTCAAAATGATCAGAAAAACGGTGAGCAAAAATCCCAGAACCACACGGGGGGACCTAGTGAATGACCTGCAGAGAGCTGGGACCAAAGTAACAAAGCCTACCATCAGTAACACACTACTCTGCCAGGGACTCAAATCCTGCAGTGCCAGATGTGTCCGGATGATGGTGTTGATGTGCACCATTTCATGGCTACAGATGTAAGTGCTATGGGCCGATGGTAACCCGTCTAAATGACTTTGGCGTTCTTGGGCACAGGGATTATGGTGGTCTGCTTGAAACATGTAGGTATTATAGACAGGGACAGTGAGAGATTGAAAATGTCAGTGAAGACACTTGTCAGCTGGTCATTGCATGCTCTGAGAACGCATCCTCATAATTTGTCTGGCCCTGCGGCCTTGTGAATGTTGACCTGTTTAAAGGTCTTACTCACATCGGTTATGGAGCGCGTGATCACACAGTCATCTAAAACAGCTAGTGCTCTAATGCATGGTTCAGTGTTGCTTGCCTCAAAGCGAGCATAGAAGGTATTTCGATCATCTGGTAGGCACGTGTCACTGCACTGCTCATGGATGGGTTTCCCATCCAGATTACTAAAAATATTTAGTTTGCAAGCCCTGACACATCCAACAAGCGTCAGAGCCGGTGTAGTAGGATTTGATCTTGGTCCAGTATTGACACTTTGCCTGTTTGATGGGTCAGGGCATAAGCATCCGGATTTGAGTCCCGCTCCTTGAAAGCGGCAGCTCTAGCCTTCAGCTCAGTGTGGATGTTGTCTGTAATTCTTGGCTTCTGTCTGGGATATGTAGGTGCGATGCACTTATTAACTTAATTGGGATAGGGGGCAGTATTTTCACATCCAGATGAAAAGCTTGTCCAAAGTCAACTGCCTGCTACTCAGGACCAGATGCTAAGATATTCAAATCTACTAATAATATGCATATAAAACACTAACGTTTCTAAAACTGTTTGAATGATGTCTGTGAGCATAATAGAACTTATTTGGCAGGCGAAACCCAGAGGACAAACCATTCAGATTTTTTTTTAAATGGGTTTCATTGGGAATCCAGATTTCTAAGGGACTTGCTTGCAGTTCCTATCCACTGGATGTCAGTCTTCAGAAATTGGTTGCGGTTTTTCCTTTGAGAAATGAAGAAGTAGCACTGTTAGAGGTGCGTGACCTGAAAGCTCGCTACACTTTGTTTTCCTCCGGTATTGGAGGAAATTGGGTCCAAAGTGTCAATATTTTGTGTGGCCACCATCATTTTCGAGCACTACCTTAACCCTCTTGGGCATGGAGTTCACCAGATCTTCACAGATTGCCACTGGAGTCCTCTTCCACTCCTCCATGATGACATCACAGAGCTGGTGGATGTTAGAGACCTTGCACTCCTCCACCTTCCATTTGAGGATGCCCCACAGATGCTCAATAGGGCTTAGGTCTGGAGGCATGCTTGGCCAGTCCATCACCTTTACCCTCAGCTTCTGGTCATCTTGGAGGTGTGTTTGGGGTCATTATCATGTTGGAATACTTCCCTGTGGCCTAGTCTCCGAAGGGAGGGGATCATGCTCTGCTTCAGTATGTCACAGTACATGTTGCCATTCATGGTTCCCTCAATGAACTGTAGCTCCCCGGTGCCGGCAACACTCATGCAGCCCCAGACCATGACACTCCCACCACCATGCTTGACTGTATGCAAGACACACTTGTCTTTGTACTTCTCACCTGGTTGCCACCACACACACTTGACACCATCTGAACCAAATAAGGTTATCTTTGTCTCATCAGACCACAGGATATGGTTCCAGTAATCCATGTCCTTAGTCTGCTTGTCTTCAGCAAACTGTTTGCGGGATTTCTTGTGCATCATCTTTAGAAGAGGCTTCCTTCTGGGACGACAGCCATGCAGACCAATTTGATGCAGTGTACAGCGTATAGTCTGAGCATTGACAGGCTGACCGACCCCCCCACCCCACACCCCTTCAACCTCTGCAGAAATGCTGGCAGCACTCATACGTCTATTTCCCAAAGACAACCTCTGGATATGACGCTGAGCACGTGCACGCAACTTCTTTGGTCAACCTTGGCGAGGCCTGTTCTGAGTGGAACCTGTCCAGTTAAACCGCTGTATGGTCTTGGCCACCGTGCTGCAGCTCAGTTTCATGGTCTTGGCAATCTTCTTATAGCCCAGGCCATCTTTATGTAGAGCAACAATTCTTTTTTTCAGATCCTCAGAGAGTTCTTTGCCATGAGGTGGCATGTTGAACTTCCAGTGACCAGTCAGTATGAGGGAGTGTGAGAGCGATGAAAACCAAATTTAACACACCTGCACCTCATTCACACCTGAGACCTTGTAACACTAACGAGTCACATGACACTGGGGAGGGAAAATGGCTAATTGGGCCCAATTTGGACATTTTCACTTAGGGGTGTACTCACTTTTGTTGCCAGCGGTTTAGACATTAATGGCTGTGTGTTGAGTTATTGAGGGGACAGCAAATTTACACTGTTATACAAGCTGTACACTCACTACTTTACATTTTAGCATAGTGTCATTTTTTCAGTTTTGTCACAAATATTTACAAAGATGTGAGGGCTGTACTTACTTGTTATATACTGTATATTTATTTCTGCGTTTTGAGTCGCGCCTGGCGGGTTGAAATATGATTGTGTTTGTTTGCTGGGATGCTGTACTCAGATAATAGCATTGTTTGCTTTCGCCGTAAAGCCTTTTTGAAATCTGACATGTTGGCTGGATTCACAAGTGTAGCTTTAATTTGGTGTATTGCATGTGTGATTTCATGAAATTTTTATAGTAATTTATTTGAATTTGGCGCTCTGCATTTTCACTGGATATTGGCCAACGTATCTCAGAGAAGTTAATGAAGCCGGTGACTGAATACCGGAAGATATTTCAATCTGTGATAGCGAAACCGCCCTGTAGCTTAGCATCTGCTTCATCGGACCACCACCGTAATGAGCGTGTCACTGGTACTTCCTGTTTGAGTTTTGTTTGAATCAGGAGAATAGAGTTATGGTTAGATTTGCCATATGGAGGGCGAGCTTTGTATGCGTCTGTGTGTGGAGTAAAAGGTGACAAGCACACACAGAGAGACAGACAAAGAGACAATGACAATGCTAACCAAGCAGAGCCTATGAGAATAGTATTCAGCCCCTAGACTCCCTGCTGTGTCCTCCCATAGGTTGTCCCTCCAAATCTAGTTAACAAGGAACCCCTTTACAGCAGACAGAAAAACAGGCACACCTTTGGATACCTATTGAGTGATGTTAGAGGAATAATCCCCCATTAAAACATGCCCAGAAGAAAGGGTCCTACACAGAAACCCACTGATTTAATGGAGTGCCCCAGGCAATCTAGAGAGGCCAGAGGTCCCTATATCCACCCTTTTAAAGAACACAACAGACCTGTCTGCCTCACTCCCCAAAAACACACTGCACCCTGATGTAGGCATTATTTACTCTCACCATATCTTTTTGTGGAGTGTAGCTGGAGGGGTCACTTAGACAGAACCTCTTACAGTAAGTGCAGACAACAAAACGTCTGAATGACAGGCCACGGTTATACAATGCATTTATTCCAACAATATGTTAACATATAAAAATGTCTGATTAACATCTTTCCTCTAAGGGCATCCTGGGGATTAGTTGGATAATGTATTGCCCAATCAGCAAAATGTGAACAAAGGTCTCTCTATCAATCTCTTCCTCTCTCTCATTCCCTTTCAGTCTTTCGCTTTCTATCCATCTCTTTGTCTCCCTCACTCTGAGTCTGTCTCCCTTTCTCTCTTTTGTTCCCCCTCTCTTTATCGCTGTGCTTTCCATCCCGTTCTCTCTTCCCCTTTCCAAGAAGTGGAGGTGGCCCCATTCTAATTCCTCTCCAGTGTGTGTATGATGGAGTAGCCATGTCTGTAGTGTAGAGGGTTTACAGTGCTTATGTAAGATCTAGACCACAGGGAGACTGTCTGTCAGCTCTGAGCCTGTTAGAGACACAAGAAGCCTGTGTGTGTTGCTCAGAGTAGAAAGAGGGCTTTGTGTTTTCTACAAACAGGTCTGAAGTGGGTAATCAGGACTGTGTTTGTACTTGGTGTGCGTTTTTGTTTGTGTTTGTTTGGGGGGAGGGGGGTGCGTGCATGTGTATGTGAGCATTTGTTACAGTTAGGTTAGATGTGTTTTAACAAGTGGCAGTGATTCCTGCATGGGTTGACTGAAACTTTGTGACAAAGCCTCATGTGTTGAAGTGGAAAAAACATTGTGAAATCTCAAAACATAACCTGAACATTCACTTCTCCTGTGAATATTGTTATATTCCTTTATACATATCCTTTCTCCTGAGGTGAGTCTTACCGGTTTGGGCATCTTTCTCCTCTCTCCGGCCTTGCCCTTCCGCAGAGAAAATGCAAACAAAATGTCCTCCTCCTTGTTGCCTCGCCCTGGGCTCCACCGCCTGGAGGAGTGAGCAGAACCGTTAACACACACACACACACTGCTCAAAAAAATAAAGGGAACACTAAAATAACACATCCTAGATCTGAATAAATGAAATATCCTTATTAAATACTTTTTTCTTTACATAGTTGAATGTGCTGACAACAAAATCACACAAATTATCAATGGAAATCAAATGTATCAACCCATGGAGGTCTGGATTTGGAGTCACACTCAAAATGAAAGTGGAAAACCACACTACAGGCTGATCCAACTTTGATGTAATGTCTTTAAAACAAGTCAAAATGAGGCTCGGTCGTGTGTGTGGCCTCCATGTGCCTGTATGACCTCCCTACAAAGCCTGGGCGTGCTCCTGATGAGGTGGCGGATAGTCTCCTGAGGGATCTCCTCCCAGACCTGGACTAAAGCATCCGCAACTCCTGGACAGTCTGTGGTGCAACGTGGCGTTGGTGGATGGAGCGAGACATGATGTCCCAGATGTGCTCAATTGAAATCAGGTCTGGGGAACGGCGGTCCATAGCATCAATGCCTTCCTCTTGCAGGAACAAGACACACTCCAGCCACATGAGGTATAGCATTGTCTTGCATTAGGAGGAACCCAGGGCCAACCGCACCAGCATATGGTCTCACAAGGGGTCTGAGGATCTCATCTCGGTACCTAATGGCAGTTAAGCTACCTCTGGCGAGCACATGGAGGGCTGTGCGGCCCCCCAAAGAAATGCCACCCCACACCGTGACTGACCCACCGCCAAACCGGTCATGCTGGAGGATGTTGCAGGCAGCAGAACGTTCTCCACGGCATCTCCAGCCTGTCACGTCTGTCACGTGCTCAGTGTGAACCTGCTTTCATCTGTGAAGAGAACAGGGCGCAAGTGGCAAATTTGCCGATCTTGGTGTTCTCTGGCAAATGAAAAACTTCCTGCACGGTGTTGGGCTGTAAGCACAACCCCCACCTGTGGACATCGGGCCCTCATACCACTCTCATTGTGTCTGTTTCTGACCGTTTGAGCAGACACATGCCCATTTGTGGCCTGCTGGAGGTAATTTTGCAGGGCTCTGGCAGTGCTCCTTCTGCTCCTCCTTGCACAAAGGCAGAGGTAGCGGTCCTGCTGCTGGGTTGTTGCCCTCCTACGGCCTCCTCCACGTCTCCTGATGTACTGGACTGTCTCCTGGTAGCGCCTCCATGCTCTGGACACTACACTGACAGACACTACACTGCCAAAGCTCACATTGATGTGCCATCCTGGATGAGCTGCACTACCTGAGCCACTTGTGTGGGTTGTAGACTCTGTCTCATGCTACCACTAGAGTGAAAGCACCGCCAGCATTCAAAAGTGACCAAAACATCAGCCAGGAAGCATAGGAACTGAGAAGTGGTCTGTGGTCCCCACCTGCAGAACCACTCCTTTATTGGGGGTGTCTTGCTAATTGCCTATAATTTCCACCTGTTGTCTATTCCATTTGCTCAACAGCATGTAAAATTTATTGTCAATCAGTGTTGCTTCCTAAGTGGACAGTTTGATTTCACAGAAGTGTGATTGACTTGGACTTACATTGTGTTGTTTAAGTGTTCCCTTTATTTGTTTGAGCAGTGTATAACAGAGACCCACGTGGAAAGAAATACTACAGAATATTACAGTACTTACTATAGAATTATATAGTAAACTGTAGTATAAACTACGCACTGTAGTAAATACTACAGTAATGTCTGCAAAAACACTACTTTTTTAAACTATAGTAAATACTACAGTATTCAATTTGAATATACCCTGCCCTTTCCCTTTCCACATATCGCAATTTGTGCCACCTGAGAGTGAGAAACTTACAGAAAAGTCCATACCATACATTGTGTCCCTACAGGATATAGAAAAGAGCTGAGCATCTAAACTATCCATTAAGACCCAAGTCCTACCTGCCTACAGGTTATGGGAAAAATATATATTTTATTGACCTGTGACTTCACCACCCACCTCAGGGCAGCCATAACCTGTGACTCTGAGGTCATAAACTAGCATCCGGTGTCAAACACAGGTACTCCCTGTTAAGCCAACTCACTCAAGCCTGCCTAGCAGAGAAAATATATAATGTGTTACCTGACCCCTCTATTCACCCAAAGCCGGAGGGTCACTCTCAAACGGATACAGCTTCCAGGTCACCATTCATGCAGAAACAATGAGGCTCTGCGCTACACACACACATATTATCTCTCTCTCTCTCTCTCTCTCTCTCTCTCTCTCTCTCTCTCTCTCTCTCTCTCTCTCTCTCTCTCTCTCTCTCTCTCTCTCTCTCTCTCTCTCTCTCTCTCTCTCTCTCTCTCTCTCTCTCTCTCTCTCTCTCTCTCTCTCTCTCTCTCTCTCTCTCTCTCTCTCTCTCTCTCTCTCTCTCTCTCTCTCTCTCTCTCTCTCTCTCTCTCTCTCTCTCTCTCTCTCTCTCTCTCTCTCTCTCTCTCTCTCTCTCTCTCTCTCTCTCTCTCTCTCTCTCTCTCTCTCTCTCTCTCTCTCTCTCTCTCTCTCTCTCTCTCTCTCTCTCTCTCTCTCTCTCTCTCTCTCTCTCTCTCTCTCTCTCTCTGATGCAATAGCTTATCAGAACATGGCATATAGGACTCATAAAATGAATGACATGCTTTACAGTAACAAGCCTGAATCCTGTGTATCCCTCACAAATCAAGTTTCCCTCCATTCACACTTTCACTGCAGTTGTACAAGCAAGAGCAAAGAGTTTGCTAAACACTTGTGCCAGTGGGTTTAGTGTGCATTTGTGGTGTGTGTGTGTGTGTTTACAGAGCTGATGGTAACATCTCCAGCTGTTGTGTGAATGACACTACAGAGGGTATACAGACAAATGATATGTAGCACCATTACAACAGCTGTGGCAACAACTGTACTAGGCTCTCCTTGTGAGGCATTTCAACTTCTGGAAAGTTGTAGGAAAGGCTCACATGAGTGACAACGTGTAACGCCTAATTCAACACCCTACTGATACAGCCATAGGAGAGAAGAGTCTGGTGAACAATCCCATTCCTATTTAACCATAACAAAGTGTTTTATTGTAATATCCTGTATTGCCTGGTTCATTTCCTGATTAATACAGTCCTTTGTTTCAGGGTTATCGCGTTGGAATGACAGGGATGGGATTTCCCTGAGGCCGCTGGGAAACCAAATGCATTGCCAAGGTAACCAGATAGCATCAGTCTGTGACCCTGCCAGAGATGTCAGTCATGCTGGTTCAGAACACCCTGTACAGACTGTTACAGAGCAGGGCCTTATAGGTTTACTGTACAATGGTGTGTGAGGCGGCACACATTTGGAGGAAAAATTGAACACATTAAATACAACTAGAGGACAGTGTCCATGTCCAAGACTTCCGCAGGCACAGGATTATTCAACACACTATAGTACTGGAAGAAACATGAAACCTGCAGTAAAAAAGGATCATGTTGGTAAGTCCTTTCTTAAATGAGTTGTAACCATAGAGAATGATGGAGGCCTCTAGTGGCCAAAAGGCCATTTTAGCATGCGCATGATAGCTTCCAACATGCTTCCACTATTTTAAAGTAGTCAAAGTGGGAAACTGGGTGGGAATTGCTATGTGTTGTAGCCTCAATGGTGCTGCCCATGCTGACACATTCTATAATGGCACAGATAAAGATGAGTCCTCTATCCATTTCTATGGTTGTAACGCAGCCCCACAGGAGGGATGAACTGAGCAACAGGAGGGTTTGAGTGACAGGGACAATGGCCAATAAAATATGGTGTCCCACTGTGACAGGCCTAATTAAAAGCGTCATCATAGCATCTGTTTATGCCAGATGGTTTTACAAGCACCGTTATATGCTGCCAGGTCGCGCACTTCGAGTGGTGATATTCAAAGTCATGTTTGCCCCCCAAAAAAACATTGACCCATATTGTCCTTTGTAGATTCTGAAGTATTTGTCGCTGAGCAGAGACAAGTGGAATTTGAATTAAGCTACTACCACAAAACATTTCTAAAACCATAGATAAACACTCCACTGGCCAGCTTGGGGAACTGGGCGCGAGAGTGCAAAATAGGCTACAATGTAACAAGAAACGGTTACAAATACTGCACACGTGTAATCGGCACCTGCAACAAAGTTGCAAACCGTTGTGTTTGTTATGCATCAAAGGAGGGCATGTCACAGTTGTCATGAAAACAAAACAGGTAGTAGCCTACTTTCATTCATCTCATATATTGAAAACATCCTAAATTACCACGGAATATTGAAAGCCTTATCTGCAGTCTAAAGTGAATTAAATGTAACGTTAAGGTGAATGGAAATGATCAAAATTAGTTTGATGTTCTGTCACAGACAACTGTAGTGACATTTAACTGGTAATTTAGAGAACTTTTGAAATGTTTAACACTTAAGTTGTTCTATGGTCGATGGCCCGTATGATCAGTAATGTCCTTGAATGAAACATTGTACATTATACCAAATGTTTTCACAATTACAAAAAGACGAGATTAATACCAATAGGCCTATAGAGAGAGCACATTATACTGGAGCGGGTTTATCTTGGTAACAAGTCTACATTACGACAGCTATGGTCGACACAGAGCAAATTCATTTTATTCTGAGCTGTTTAGGAGCTACCAGCGAATAAATGCACTAGTTAAAAACTCACCTCAGTTGATGAACTGCGTTCTGAAAACGGTAAACTGTCCACTGGGTAGTCTACTTTAAATCCCACGCGACAAAATAGACCGGGTTGTTTCCCGTTAGACACCTCGCTATGTATGACGCGACTGAGCCAGTTTCACCGCGGAGAAGGAGATGCAGTCAGTCAATATGGCCGTCGGACTTTTACGGTGCGGAGCGAGGCGTGGTTCATTGATGGAACACGCTCACTTAAAACTGGGTTGAGAGAGGAACATACATACACAAGCACAACGTAAATGTAATAAGAGTCAACTTCAAAATGTCCTGTCTTAACCTACAATAACCTGAAGCTAGCCCGTAGAAAGATGGACTAGAGACATTTAAACAAATTCTGAACAACTAATGCTTTTATATAAGTTGTGTTGAGATCAGTTTCAACGCAGTGTTTCTATGAATCACATTTTTCAAGGGGCAAAATGTCGTAAATGTATCTTTTAATGTAGGGTTTTCCGGGGATAACAAATGAGTCACTGCCAAGATCTTCTTGTGAGGATGAGACTTTATAAACATAAGACCTATCAATTTAGACACTGAAGTATTGTTGTTTTTCATGAATACATTACTGTATTACCAAGGAGGGTGTCAACAGGAAATGTGACTCACATATTATGAACATGCTTCAACATAAAGCACATACTAATAATGAGAAAATATGACTGCAACCGGACTTCTCTATGTATCTCGGCCAAGACACCTGTCCTCATACCCTTCTGAGAAAACAATAAGCCTACATTTAATGCGCATATTTCAAACATGTCCTGGTTTACACACACTCTTCTCCCAATCACACAGTCTCAATTCAATTCAAAGAGGCTTTGTTGGCATGGGAAACATGTTTACATTGCCAAAGCAAGTGAAATAAACAATAAACAAAGTGAAGACAAACAAAAAACATCAACAACAAAAAAACTTTAAAAGAAATGTACAGTAAACATTGCATTCAAACGTTTCAAAAGGATGAAGACGTTTCAAAGGTTATATTAGCAGCTATGTACAGTGTTTTTAACAATGTGCAAATAGGGTCCTGTGTGGCTCAGTCGGTAGAGCATGGCGCTTGCAACGCCAAGTGTCGTGGGTTCGTTTCCCACTGGGGCCACCCATATGCAAAAGTAGTGGCCCCAGCCGACTTGTAAGTCGCTTTGGACAAAAGCGTCTGCTAAATGGGATATATTATATATTAGTTGTGGTACTAATAAATATTTGTTTTATTTACAATGTTTGTGCTCCACTGGTTGTCCTGTTTTCATGGCAATGGGTCACAAATCTTGATGCTGTGATTGCACATTGCGGCATTTCGCCTAACAGATATACTGTAGGAGTTTATCAATGTTTCATTTGTTTTCAAATCCTTTGTGGGTCTGTGTGATCTGTGGGAAATACAGGGCATTCGGAAAGAATTCAGACCCCTTCAGTTTTTCCAGTTTTTTTGTCCTGTTACAGCCTTATTCTAAAATAGATAAAATATTTTTTTCCTTCATCAATCTATACACAATACCCCATAATAACAATGTGAAAAGTTTTTTTTTAAATGTTTTCAAATGTATGAAAAAAAGACCTTAATTTCATCCCATCACGAATAATTTAATATTCTAACATTTAAATTGAACAACAATTCCATGTGAATCCAGGATATAAAGTGTTTTCAAATGTCCTTTGCTATGAGACATGAAATTGAGCTCAGATGCATTACTGTTTCCATTGTTTATCCTTTAGATGTTTCTACAACTTGATTGGAGTCCACCTGTGGTAAATTCAATTGAATGGACATGATTTGGAAAGGCACAAAACTGTCTATATAAGGTTCCACAGTTGACAGTGCATGTCAGAGCAAAAACCAAGTCATAAGGTTGAAGCAATTATGCGTAGAGCTCCGAGACAGGATTGTGTCGAGCCACAGATCTGGGGAAGGGTACCAAAGAATGTCTGCAGCATTGAAGGTCCCCAGAAACACAGTGGCCTCCATCATTCTTAAATGGAAAAAGTTTGGGGAGGTGACCAAGAATTCGATGGTCACTCTGACAGAGCTCCAGAGTTACTCTGTGGCGATGGGCGAAACTTCCAGAAGGACAAGAAACAAGACTTTCTGGTCTGATGAAACCAAGATTGAACTCTTTAGCCTGAATGCCAAGCATCACGTCTGGAAGAAACCAGGCACTGCTCATCACCTGGACAATACCATCCCTACGGTGAAGCATGGTGATGGCAGCATCATGCTGCGGGGATGTTTTTCAGCATCGGGAACTGGGAGACTGGTCAGGATTGAGGGAAAGATGAACGGAGAAAAGTATAGAGAGATCCTTGATGAAAACCTGCTCCAGACCGCTCAGGACCTCAGACTGGGTTCACCTTCCAACAGGACAACGACCCTAAGCACACAGTCAAGACAACGCAGAAATGGCTTTGGGACAAGTCTCTGAATGTCATTGAGTAACCCAGCCAGAGCCTGGACTTGAACCTGATCGAACATTTCTGGAGACACCTGAAAATAGACAAAAACAGGTGTGCCAAGCTTGTAGCGTCATACTCATTCTCCGTTTATCTTTCCCTCAGTCCTATATAAACGTTACAGAAATTAAGCACAGAGCAGGATGGATGAAGCTAAGAGGGGTTACTTTGCTGAGAAAATAATTGAAAACAAAAATGACCCTAAAAAGCTTTGGAAATCATTTAAGGAACTAGGCTGTAGTAGCACTACCAAAAACAAACTAAACAGTGTTGGACTGAACATCAAAGGGGAGATGGTATATGGAAAAGCAGAGGTTTCCAATGAATTCAACTCTATTTTTTACTTCTGCTGCCAGCAAGCTGGTTAGCAAGCTGCCCACCAGTTCTGGTTTGTACGGAAGCAACCAAGTCAAGAATTATTATGTAGAGTTAGGGGTTCAGGCAAACTCTTTTTCTTTTGCAAAGATAGCAACAGCCAAAATAGTCAGTATGCTGGCAGAGCTTAAGTGCTCCAAAGCCAGAGGCCTAGATAATATTCCTGCAATGTTTCTAATAGATTCTGCTGAGCAAATTGGCCCTTGTATTAAGCATATTGTTAATCTCTCTCTTGATCAAGGCACTTTTCCCAGGGACATGAAACAAGCTAAAGTCATACATCTGTATAGGAAGGGGACAAAGTCTGACCCTGGGACTTATAGGCCTGTATCTCTCCTCTGTGTAACATCAAAGATCCTGGAGAGAATTGTACATGAGCAAATGTATGAATATGTTAACAAACAGGGTCTAATGTATGATTTTCAGTCGGGTTTTAGAAAAACACACTCCACTGATTCATGTCTACTTTACTTGACTGACTTCATCAGGAAAGAGATTGATGAGGGAAATCTGTGTGGAATGGTACTGATTGACCTACAGAAGGCCTTTGATATAGTTAACCACTGTCTCCTAATCTCCAAACTGGAGGCCTGAGGTTAAGCAGTATCCCTCTACGCTGGGTAAAGTGATATTTATCAGGAAGGGAGCAAGTAGTAGAGGTTAATGGTTCACTATCTCAGGCAAAACCAATGAGTTGTGGCGTTCCGCAGGGGAGTGTTCTTGGGCCTCTGCTATATCTAATGTATATTAAGGATATGAAAGATGCTTGTTCTTGCTGTCTTTTTCTTTATGTGGATGACTCTACACTTCTGGTGTCTCACAAAAGTTAAACTATGATGGAGAGCATACTTAGCACAGAGCTTACTAACATTAGCAAATGGCTTGGAGATATTACGCTTTCTCTGCACTTAGGGAAAACTGAAGCAATTATTTTGGGATCCAGACCTAAATTGTGTAGGTTGTCTGAAATCAGAGTGAAGTTAGGGGGTGAGGTGCTGACTACTAAAACCTCTGTTAGCTACTTGGGATGTATCCTTGATGGAAGCTTGGGAGGTGTGAGCTTGGCCAATAAGGTGCTAGGGAAGGTTAATGCCAGGACTAAGTTTTGGGCTAGAAAGTCCAAGCTGCTTGATAAGGACTCCATGAAAGTGCGAGCTACTGCCCTCATTCAATGCCATTTTGACTATGCTAGTACTTCCTGGTTTGGGGCTTATCTAAACGTATGAAGGGGAAGCTCCAGATAGCCCAGAATAAGTTGATCAGGGTAGTATTGAAGGTGAGTCCACGTACTCATATAGGCAGGAGCTGCTTTCAGGAACTAAACTGGCTGCCTGTTGAGGCTAGGGTGTCCCGGATTAGACTAGGTTTGGTTTACCGGAGTATTTATGGTCCTGCGCCCAGATATTTAAGTGATTACTTTCCTCGTGTTAGGGATGCACACAATCACAGCACCAGATCAGGTGTTGCTGATGTGTGCTTATACAGGTTCAGGAGTAATGCTGGGAAAGGTACTTTCTTGTATACTGGAGCCTCAGAATGGAACGAGTTGCCTATAAATACAACGTCCTCTTTGGACAGCTTTAAAAAATAAAGTAAAAATATGTTTGGTGTCCTCTGTGCCCATATGAATAACCCCTAGGGAGTTTTGAAAACAAGCCATTTTGCTGATCCCTGCCTACAGACAGAAACTAAAACTAGAGGCTCCCACGCTGAGGTCTGTCCAACGCTGGTCCGACCAAGCTGACTCCACACTCCAAGACTGCTTCCATCACGTGGACTGGGACATGTTTCCTATTGCGTCAGATAACAACATTGACGAATACGCTGATTCGGTGTGCGAGTTCATTAGAACGTGCGTTGAAGATGTCGTTCCCATAGCAACGATTAAAACATTCCCTAACCAGAAACCGTGGATTGGTGGCAGCATTCGCGTGAAACTGAAAGCGCGAACCACTGCTTTTAATCAGGGCAAGGTGTCTAGTAACATGACCGAATACAAACAGTGCAGCTATTCCCTCCGCAAGGCTATCAAACAAGCTAATCGTCAGTACAGAGACAAAGTAGAATCTCAATTCAACGGCTCAGACACAAGAGGCATGTGGCAGAGTCTACAGTCAATCACGGACTACAGGAAGAAATCCAGCCCAGTCGTGGACCAGGATGTCTTGCTCCCAGGCAGACTAAATAACTGTTTTGCCCGCTTTGAGGACAATACAGTGCCACTGACACGGCCTGCAACGAAAACATGCGGTCTCTCCTTCACTGCAGCCGAGGTGAGTAAGACATTTAAACGTGTTAACCCTCGCAAGGCTGCAGGCCCAGACGGCATCCCCAGCCGCGCCCTCAGAGCATGCGCAGACCAGCTGGCCGGAGTGTTTACGGACATATTCAATCAATCCCTATACCAGTCTGCTGTTCCCACATGCTTCAAGAGGGCCACCATTGTTCCTGTTCTCAAGAAAGCTAAGGTAACTGAGCTAAACGACTACCACCCCGTAGCACTCACTTCCGTCATCATGAAGTGCTTTGAGAGACTAGTCAAGGACCATATCACCTCCACCCTACCTGACACCCTAGACCCACTCCAATTTGCTTACCGCCCAAATAGGTCCACAGACGATGCAATCTCAACCACACTGCACACTGCCCTAACCCATCTGGACAAGAGGAATACCTATGTGAGAATGCTGTTCATCGACTACAGCTCGGCATTCAACACCATAGTACCCTCCAAGCTCGTCATCAAGCTCGAGACCCTGGGTCTCGACCCCGCCCTGTGCAACTGGGTACTGGACTTCCTGACGGGCCGCCCCAGGTGGTGAGGGTAGGTAACAACATCTCCACCCAGCTGATCCTCAACACTGGGGCCCCACAAGGGTGCGTTCTGAGCCCTCTCCTGTACTCCCTGTTCACACACGACTGCGTGGCCACGCACGCCTCCAACTCAATCATCAAGTTTGCGGACGACACAACAGTGGTAGGCTTGATTACCAACAACGACGAGACGGCCTACAGGGAGGAGGTGAGGGCCCTCGGAGTGTGGTGTCAGGAAAATAACCTCACACTCAACGTCAACAAAACTAAGGAGATGATTGTGGACTTCAGGAAACAGCAGAGGGAACACCCCCCTATCCACATCGATGAAACAGTAGTGGAGAGGGTAGTAAGTTAAGTTCCTCGGCGTACACATCACAGACAAACTGAATTGGTCCACCCACACAGACAGCATCGTGAAGAAGGCGCAGCAGCACCTCTTCAATCTCAGGAGGCTGAAGGAATTCGGCTTGTCACCAAAAGCACTTGGTTCTACAGATGCACAATCGAGAGCATCCTGTAGGGCTGTATCACCACCTGGTATGGCAACTGCTCCGCCCACAACCGTAAGGCTCTCCAGAGGGTAGTGAGGTCTGCACAACGCATCACCGGGGGCAAACTACCTGCCCTCCAGGACACCTACACCACCCGATGTCATAGGAAGGCCATAAAGATCATCCAGGACAACAACCACCCGAGCCACTGCCTGTTCACCCCGCTATCATCCAGAAGGCGAGGTCAGTACAGGTGCATCAAAGCTGGGACCGAGAGACTGAAAAACAGCTTCTATCTCAAGGCCATCAGACTGTTAAACAGCCACCACTAACATTGAGTGGCTGCTGCCAACACACTGACACTGACTCAACTCCAGCCACTTTAATAATGGGAATTGATGGGAAATGATGTAAATATATCACTAGCCACTTTAAACAATGCTACCTTATATAATGTTACTTACCCTACATTATTCATCTCATATGCATACGTATATACTGTACTCTTTATCATCGACTGCATCCTTATGTAATACATGTATCACTAGCCACTTTAACTATGCCACTTTGTTTACATACTCATCTCATATGTATATACTGTACTCGATACCATCTACTGTATCTTGCCTATGCTGCTCTGTACCATCACTCATTCATATATCCTTATGTACATTATTCTTTATCCCCTTACACTGTGTATAAGACAGTAGTTTAGGAATTGTTAGTTAGATTACTTGTTGGTTATTACTGCATTGTCTGAACTAGAAGCACAAGCATTTCGCTACACTCACATTAACATCTGCTAACCATGTGTATGTGACAAATAAAATTTGATTTGATGTAACTGGAATGATGAGCTTGATGTTCTTCTTTGATGTTTTTGTTTTATTATTTCACTGCCATACTGTGTTCTATCTTGTCTAGCCATCTTGTCTCAAGAGGACCGCAATGGAAATAAGTCCCAGACTTTAATGTGTGTTATCCTCAATGATTTTAAATGGTTGAATTAATAAACTAAACTAAAACTAAACAAGAAGACTCAAGGCTGTAAATGCAGCAAAAAGGTGTTTCAACAAGGTACCGAGTAAAGGGTCTGAATACTTAAAGTACCAGTCAAAAGTTTGGACACACCTCATGCAAAGGGGTTTTCTTTATAGTTTCTACATTATATAATAATAGTGAAGACGTCAACATTATGAAAAAACACATGGAATCATGGGTACTATTTAATGAAGCTGCAAGTTGAGGACTTGTGAGGCGTCTGTCTCACAAACTAGACACTCTACTGTACTTGTCCTCTTGCTCCGTTGTGCACCGGGGCCTCCCACTCCTCTTTATATTCTGGTTAGTGACAGTTTGCGCTGTTCTGTGAAGGGAGTGGTACACAGCGTCATACGAGATCTTCAGTTTCTTAGTAATTTCTCGCATGGAACAGCCTTCATTTCTCAGAACAAAAATAGACTGACGAGTTTCAGAGAAAGTTCTTTGTTTCTAGCCATTTTGAGCCTGTAATTGAACCCACAAATGCTGATGCTCCAGATACTCAACTAGTCTAAAGAAGGCCAGTTGTACTGCTTCTTTAATTAGCACAACAGTTTTCAGCTGTGCTAACATAATTACAAAATGTTTTTCGAATGATCAATTATCCTTTTAAAATGATAACTTGGATTAGCTAACACAGTGTGCCATTGGAACACAGAAGTGATGGTTGATGATAATGGGCCTCTGTACGTCTGTGTAGACATTCCATAAAACATCTGATGTTTCCTGCTACAATAGTCATTTACAACATTAACAATGTATTTCTGATCAATGTGATGTTATTTTAATGGACAAAAATTGCTTTTCTTTCAAAAACAAGGACATTTCTAAGTGATACCAAACTTTTGAACGGTAGTGTAAATTTTATATTTGAGATTCTTCAAATAGCCACCCTTTGCATTGACGACAGCTTTGCACACACTTGGCAATCTCTCAACCAGCTTCGTGATGTAGTCACCTAGAATGCATTTCAATGAACAGGTGTGCCTTGTTAAAAGTTCATTTGTGGAATTTCTTTCCTTCTTAATTCGTTTGGGCCAATCATTTGTGTTGTGACAAGGTAGAGGTGGTATACAGAAGATAGCCCTATTTGGTAAAAGACCAAGTCCATATTATGGCAAGAACCACTCATATTAGCGAAATTACAGTTCATTATTTAGACATGAAGTTCAGTCAATACGGAACATTTCAAGAACTTTGAACGTTTTTTCAAGTGCAGTCGCAAGAACCATCAATGTCGAGTTTTACAGTATGTTCCTTTTGATGGCAAAGAAAGCCCTTCTTGCCTTGTCTCTTAAATCGTTCACAGCCTTGTGGAAGTTACCTGTGGTGTTGAGGTTTAGGCCAAGGTAGGTTTAATTATTTGTGTACTCTAGGGCAACTGTGTCTAGATTGAATTTGTATTTGTTATCCTGGCAACTGGACCTTTTTTCACATATAGTCTACACATTCTCATTGTTAGTCGGTCTCTGTTTACTGACGGTCCCTCACACTCCCACCACATCGTAACTGTCCCCATTCTGTATCGATGACTCTTACCTAACTACTGATGTGGTTACTTTACACTCCATTACCACAGCCCTATTATGTGACTCGGTCTGTTTCTGACTCATTCATTATCTCAGTTTGTAGCATGGCATCACTTGGCTACTTTGACATCACTAACTCCCAATACCAACTGCACTATCGTCATCTATTGGGAATTCATGGCAATGTCATCCTACACTGCAGGTAGGCACTGCAGGGGAGAGCTACTGCAGCTGTCTATTGTGGTTGGTAATTTGTCAAAGAGATGAGAAGAAATTGAGTTCTTGCTCACTCTGCCTCTCCCTCTACCTCTCTCTCACTGGCTCATGATCTCTCTTGCTTTTCAGCTTTTTTTGTAATTTTTTGTTTGCGCTCTCGTTATTAATCAAATCAAATTGTATTTGTCACATGCTCCGTATATAACACAAGTGTATACTTTACAGTGAAATCCTTACTTATGAGCCTTTTTTCACTAATTGTAAAACTGTTCTGAGTTTAGATAGACATCTATCCCTACAGCCATGAGCCAGACTCTTCTCATTGACTCAGTGAAGTTATTATGTCTGGGAGAATCTGATTCCATTCAAATCGTGTGGACACCACAACAATCCACTGAATGTTCTTAGTGCAGTGGCCTCACTATTGGATTGTAGCTCAGTGTGTCAATATACAGTAGCCTAAATCTATAATGAAAATTCTGCATTATACTTCTATGATGATGAAAGCTATGCATTGTTGCATGTATAAGACATCGGACTATAATATTGTATACTCTAGTCTAAGTATAATGACAAAGACATGAGGTAATTTTTAGACATCTCAGCTGCAGTCCCTGGTAATTGTCTAGTCTTTTTATAGTATTGGGACATGGGGTGTGGCAAAGGGGATTACAATCCCTCTCTAATCTGTCCCTGATCTTTGATTAATCTGTCCTCTCCTCCCCCATCCACTCACTCAGTCTTCTGATTTACCTCAGTAGGTAGAAAGCCTCCCCTAGACACTGACCTCTGGTCAGTTTAGCAATTTACACCTGATAGTTAAATGTGGGATTAGATGAGGGTAAACTGATTCTAGATCTGTGCCTATGGGCAAATTCTATCCAAAGTATAACGCAGTTTTACTGTTTTACTGTATACATTGACCTGAGGATGAATTGTTATTTAAACTGAAATCAAGGTTGCATGAGTGAGTTTAGCAAGTCTATGATTAAGTAAAGTCAAGTAAGTGCTTTGTGATGAGATTCATTGATGTAGGCCTACAGTAAGTCGATTATATGGGTGGTAGCTGATTCTGAGTATTATGAGACCATGGGGCTGAGGCCAGTGTGGGGGAAAAGCCAAGATCTATGATCCTATTACTGAAGTGGAGACAGGAACAGGATTGGGGAGTAACTGATTAGGCCTACATGCAATCAGATATATGTAATCTGATTACAAAAGAAACAAACTAATCACCTTATGTTACCAGCTAAAATATTATAATCAGATTACAGATACTTTTGAAAAAGTAGATGATTATCTTGGACTACTTTTACATTCAGAAAGGATGTTTGCAGGGAAAAAAATACATCTTTCTGTTAACAGCTTTTGACATTCAATTCAGCACTGAAAAAGGCATGCGTTTAAGTTTGTTAAACCTGAGCGAGTATGAAAGTAATCAGATTACATTACTGAGTTTGGGTAATTCTAAAGTTGCGTTATTGATTCAATTTTTGGACCGGTATCTAGTAACAGTACCAGATTACATTTAGAAAGTAACCTACCCAATCCTTAGACCCTTTTAAGTATGTCAGAATTTAAGGGATTCCATTGATCATTTGGTATGTCTAAATACAAAGATTCATTGGTGTTACTCCATTTAAATGAAGGGAAATTACATCATATCACTTTAGTAAATTATTTTTGGGTTAATGACCTTAAATTTGAGCCTCCTCAATGACCAAAAATGTATTATTGGTGTTACATTTAGAAAGTAACCTACCCAACCCTGGACAGGAAACTGCTCCACAAAGACAGGCATAAAGCCCCATATGGTTCCATAAGTAGAAATCTCAAGGGGTGACAGAGGGCAGGTGAGGTTTGTTGGATACCATCTGTTTATGTAGTAATGCACAACATTACACGCATTTACAAATACATTGATTAGGCCTAAACAATATAAATAAACAGGTTAAGAAACAACATGCAAAATGGTAATTACATTGTAAACATTCATTTGTCTACAGGTTTGTATTTTATGGATCACATTTTAGACTTAGACTTTGACATTTTTTTGTTGTTGAAAATAACCTTGAACTAAAGAGCCTAGTGTCTTTAATTAATCACGTAACCTATCTGGCACAATCCATGCTCCACACACACATAAACCCTGGGTCCCCTTATGCCCTTTTGAGCAATTCCGAGGGAGTGAGGGAGGGAGGGAGGGAGATATCCACTTAAGAGTTGCAAGTGGGGTTTTGTGGCGCTTACATTTCGCTCTCGCCTGGGTACATTGATATACTCCTGAACTTGCATCAATTGCTATAATTTTGGCTATTTTACATCGACGTTGGGGCAACATGTCGGTTGCGTCTGCATCAATACAGTTTTTTACTCGTTTGTTACGATATCGAACGAAATGTGCCGTTCCGTTTCACGCAGCATCTAGGATTTTAATATCACCATACCTGCCCCAGGTCTTTGGCGGTAATAAGGTGCTACTGGGTACCTGTGCACAGCCACTCAGGTAGGAAAATGTGACGTCTAAAATTGTATTATTTAGCATTCAACACAAGCCATGCCATAGAAAGACAGATGAAACAATGTTTGCATGTCGACTGAATGCACCTGATACACTTCAATTAGGCTATTCAACGTCAACATAACTTTTATTATATTTTATGAATGAGAAAGTATCCGATTAAGGTCAGCAATATTTGTTCAGCATGGAACGTTATAAAGGCAGGATGCGTGGAAGTTCTGCTGCGTATATATGTGGCACACTTGTGCAGTCATCAGTTCTTTCCTACAGAAAGAGTAAAATATTTTTTAGAAAACATCTGCCGACTGCACACTTTGGGTAGCCTGTCCCACTGTTGTATGATTGGCTCCCTGATAAAAAAAAAATCTACGTGACGCTTGTCCGCTTGCCTGGTTATTCCAACTCCTTGCTTCGGCCAAACGAAGTATTTGCCTTGCCGAGGTAGTTGAAGTGCGTTCTGTGTGATGTATACGTTTGATTTATCGAACGTATGCGTGAAACTGTATGTGTTGAAGGCGTGACAGAAATACTAGCAGAAGGTGAATGTTGCACACATATCCAGATGATACTGCGTACCATTTTGCGCGAAAACACTATCGGTATGCTCGAAGAGTAGAAGTTTATTTTTTCGAAATTAAGTATTTAGCGAACATACAGCAGCGGAATAATTCATTTTGTGTCGTCAGACAATACGTCCCCAGGGTTAAGCTTTATTCAATCACGGCGCAACAGTTTTTTTTCTCTCCCTTTGTGCACGTGTCACTTGCAGTGCTATACAATCTCACAAGTTTTTAGGCCAAGCCTTGCAGTATCAAAAACGTTGCAAAAACAGCCGTGTGTGCACAGCCACTTAGGTAGGAAAATGTAATGTCTATAATTGTATTATGCGCGTGTGCGCATATACTATTTAGGGCTAGGACCATATAATTTGAATAATTTCATAGGATCTATGGCTGTGATATTAAAACAATCTCGGTAGTTGTGTAATGACATGGCCTTGAACACAGCCACAAACTACATCTGGAGGGATAGTGATTTAATTACTATTGGGTTCAACAGTCCTTATCTCGATAATAGGGCAAAGGGCCTAGCCTGGCACTTTCAATTCGTTCCTTAGGACTTTCTCTAGATAGAGAAAGTCCTAAGGAACGAACTGAAAGTGCCATGCTTTAAACTCTAGTAGAGAGAGTGATCAAGTGCACAATTCAGGGAGAAGGGATCGAGACTCCTTACCAAAATTGTCTTCTCACTTATAGACACTAGAGGACAGCAACACATCACCATAAACCACTGTGTACTGTGGGAGAGACGTCTTTCCCTTGTGGTTGAACTCACTTGGTTTAGTATTGCATTTTATGTATTTCACATTTCTAGTTGTTGACGATGCAGGGCCGTGCACAGACCATTCGGGGGGCAGGTATTCAAAATGGAAAGAAATCTCAATTCATAAAATACCAAATGCCTCTAGCAAAAATTAGATTTTAATTTTTTTGTAACAACTCATCTCAAATTTTAAGAAGGCTAGTTACAGTGCCTCCTAAAGACATCATTGACATTGGGAAAAGAGGGGGGGCGATCAGCTAATTGTTGATGATTGATGTAATTCTGCTAGTTAGCTAGCTCAATTTCTTTTACTGATTGACCTCACTCTTTCTGCCTCTCTCTGCTGCGCCCATCAGCCAACCAGACCGAATATTGACGATGATGTAGGCTAAAAGCAGCAAGCACTATGATGAAACTGTCTCTCATGAGGACTGCCACAGGAAAGGAAGACTCAGAGTTACCTCTGCTTCAGAGGATAAGTTCATTACCTGAGTTACCAGTCTCAGAAATTGCAGCCCAAATAAATGCTTCACAGAGTTCAAGTAACAAACACATCTCAACATCAACTGTTCAGAGGAGACTGTGTGAATCAAGCCTTCATGGTCGAAATGCTGCAAAGAAACCACTACTGAAGGACACCAATAATAAGAAGAGACTTGCTTGGGCCAAGAAACATGAGCAATGAACATTAGACTGGTGGAAATCTGTCCTTTGGTCTGATGAGTCCAAATTTGACATTTCTAGTTCCAACGACCATGTCTTTGTGAGACGCAGAGTAGGTGAACGGGTGATCTCTGCATGTGTGGTTCCCACCGTGAAGCTTGGAGGTGTGATGGTGTGGGGGTGCTTTGCTGGTGACACTATCTGTGATTTATTTAGAATTCAAGGCACACTTAACTAGCATGGCTATGACATCATTCTGCAGCGATACGCCATCCTATCTTGTTTGCACTTAATGGGACTATCATTAGTTTTTCAACAGGACAATGATCCAACACACCTCCAGGCTGTGTAAGGGATATTTTACCACAAAGGAGAGGGATGGAGTGCTGCATCAGATGACCTGGCCTCACACAACCTCAACCCAATTGAGATGGCTTGGGATGAGTTGGTCCGCAGAGTGAAGAAAAAGCAGCCAACAAGTGCTCAGCATATTTGGGAACTCCTTCAAGACTGTTGGAAAAGCATTCCAGGTGAAGCTGGTTGAGAGAATGCCAATTGTGTGCAAAACTGTCAAGTCAAAGGGTTATAGTTATAACTAGTTATTAGTTTTTAATCCCATCCTTCAGCTACCATCAACGCCTCCCATCTATCTCTGAACACCATCCAGTTTGAATTGTATTTTGTCATATTTTTAACTGTGCTGTTTTTCAAACCTATACACGTTCTACGGATACGGTATATTTTACATTAGTTATCTTGATATTAATCCCACCCTTCAGCTCCACTCAACCCCTCCCATCTATCTCTTAACACCATCCATTTTTAAATTTCTATTTGCCATATTTCGTTAACGTTCTGAATCTTTTTATTCTCATAGTTTCTACAGATTGTAAATAAAAGATAAACATGTTTGCTAAAATAATTACTATATTATTGATCAATTGACTATACTAGTACCAAAAACAATTATCTAATGATTATTCACACAAAATCTGCAGAGCTGGGATGGTTGTATCCCCCATATATATATATATATATATATATATATATATATATATATATATATATATATATATAACATTATGTTGGTTGCAAGAATTTAGTATAATTTGTTAATCAAATGTTATGCTGCTGTGGCGGTACTGTTGATATTTATGCCTTGATCACACCGACAGCATCATTGTGAAAAATGGTACGCCGCATAATTTGAACTTTTGTTGCATACATATCCAACATTCACCTTCTACTATTTCTGCCAAGCCGTCTTCGATAAATCCCAGGTATGCACCACACAACGCATTGCAACTGCCTCTGCAACGCAATGTTGCAAGGCAAACGCAGCATTCTATTGGAAATGAATGTAGTTCTGGTGTACCAAAACGCAGTGACACTAACGATGTGATCGAGGAGTTAAACTAGGTAGCTAGCTATACACACTCGAACAGTGACCACATTTCTCAAGCCATGCATGTTCAGTGGGTGTGGGTAAAATCTCAGGGTATGCCAATCCAGGAAAAAAATCCATATTACAACCTATGTGTTGTGGAAATTGCATTGTTTACTCTATAACCTGCTAGTGCATATGCTTTAGCATTGTGATATATAGTATATGCCTGAGGCTGAGACAATAAGAAGACACAGTGGCAGAATGAATTCAACCACACCTTTTGTTTCATTACAAAACCAGAGAGCAAAATCTGTCTGAAGTCCACAAAACATATTGCATGTAACAAACAGTTAAATGACCTACAGAATGCTCAAGCAAGGTAATGTTTCCGACTCACCCTACTTGTATAGAAACGCCAATGCCATCTTCCTCTTTCATGTTGCCTAAATGGTCTTTGATTTTGTCATACAGTACACACTTTTAGTTTTTGTTGTCCTAGGCTACCTGGCTAAAATTCTTGCTTGCTAGCCTAACTTTCTTTTACGGGCAACGATATGCCAGGCCAGCTAGTTAACATTAGCATACTACATCAAGCTACTTCCATCCTCTCAGGGCAAGGGCACAATGTATGGATTTATGGTTGGATCAGAATCGCGGTAATAATCATTGGCCAGTATGGAGAATTAAGGACAACTACAAGTTCAAATCCCTATCTCCATCCATGACTAATTTAGGAAAGCCACCAGAGGACAACAACACAAGGAGATGCAATAATCTGTTTGGGCGGTATGCAAACTGGAGTGGGTCTAGGTTTTCTGGGATAGTGGTGTTGATGTGAGCCATTACCAACCTTCCAAAGAACTTCATGGCTACGACCGTGAGTGCTACGGGTCTGTAATCATTTAGGCAGGTTTTCTTTGTGTTCTTGGGCACAGGGACTATGGTGGTCTGCTTGAAACATGTTGGTATTACAGACTCAATCAGGGACATGTTGAAAATGTCAGTGAAGACACCTGCCAGTTGGTCAGCACACGTCCTGGTAATCTTTCTGGCCCCACAGCCTTGTGTATATTGACCTGTTTGAAGGTCTTACTCACGTCGGCTACAAAGAGCATGATCACACAGTCATCCGGAACAGCTGATGCTTTCATGCATGTTGTGTTGCTTGCCTCGAAGCGAGTATAGAATTGTTTTAGCTTGTCTGTTAGGCTCGTGTCACTGGGCAGCTCGCCGCTGTGCTTCCCTTTAGTTTGTAATAGTTTGCAAGCACTGCCACATAAGACGAGCGTCGGAGCCGGTGTAGTATCTTAGCCCTGTATTGATGCTTTGCCTGTTTGATGGTTCGTCGCAGGGCATAGCAGGATTTCTTGTAAGCTTCCGGGTTAGAGTTCCGCACCTTGAAAACGGCAGCTCTACCCTTTTAGCTCAGTGCGAATGTTGCCTGTCATCCATGGCTTCTGGTTGTGGTATGTACGTACAGTCGCTGTGGGGACGACGTCCTCAATGAACTTATTGATAAAGCCAGTGACTGATGTGGTGTACTCCTCAATGCCATCGGAAGAATCCCAGAACATGTTCCAGTCTGTGATAGCAAAACAGTCGAGTAGTTTATCATCTGTTTCATCTGACCACTTTTTTCTAGAACGAGTCACTGGTGCTTCCTGCTTTAAATTTAGCTTGTAAGCAGGAATCAGGAGGATAGAATTGTGGTCGGATTTCCCAAATGGAGGGAGAGCTTTGTATGCGTCTCTGTGTAGAGTGATCTAGAATTTGTTTCCCTCTGGTTGCACATGTAACATGTTGATAGAAATTTGGTAGAACTGATTTAAGTTTCCCTGCATTAATGTCTCCGGCCACTAGGAGCGCTGCCTCTGGGTGAGTGGTTTCCTGTTTGGTTATTTCCTTATACAGCTGACTGAGTACGGTCTTAGTGCCAGCATCTGTCTGTGATGGTAAATTAACAGACACGAAAAGTATAGCTGAAAACTCTCTAGGCAAGTAGTGTGGCCTGCAATTTATCACAATATACTCTACTTCAGGCAAGCAAAATCTAGAGACTTCCTTAGATTTCGTGCACCAGCTGTTTACAAATATGCACAGACCGCCCCCCCCCTCGTCTTACCGGAGTGTGCTGTTCTATCTTACCGGAGTGTGCTGTTCTATCTGTCAGGACCCGGTTTCGAACCTGGGTCTCCGGAGTGAGAAACAGTCACTTAACCAACTGAGCCACGAATAGACAGCAGAACCCAGAAGATGAGGCAGACACAGCAGTACTTAAGACGGTGTATTTAATGAAGAAAAAATCCTAAAAATAAAAAATGGCAAATCCAAAAGGTGGAAGGAAAAACACAAAAAGATCTAAAAAAGAAACTCACCAAAACTAAACTAAAACAAAAAACAGAATACCACAAGAACGTTACCCGGAATCGACAAGAGCACACAGAACACTAGGGCAGGGTGCTAACATACAAACACAGAGCACAGAACTGAGGGAAACAAAGGGTTTAAATACAATCAGGGGAAACAAGACACAGGTGCAAACAATAATGGGGGTCAAGGGAAAACACAGGGACAAAAAGCACAATGGGGACATCTACTGACAAACAACTGGAACAACCCTGGCCAAATCCTGACAGAATCCCCCCTAGGAACGGCTCCTGACGTTCCTACCAGCTCTCTCAGGGTGGAGGACCCTGAACTGACGAATGAGGTCAGGGTCCAGGATGTCTTTGGCAGGAACCCAGGAGCGCTCCTCAGGACCGTAGCCTTCCCAGTCCACCAGATACTGCCAGGACCGCTGTACCCGGCGGGAATCCAGTATCCGGTGGACGGTATAAGCCGGCTGGCCTCCAATGACACGAGGCGGAGGGGGAGGTCTGTCTGCCGGGACAAGGGGAGAAAAAACAACAGGTTTTAACAAAGACACATGAAATGTGGGATTAATCCTAAGGGATCTGGGCAAGTGTAGGCGATAAGAAACTGGGTTAACTCTCCTGGCAACCTTGAAGGGACCGATGTATTTTTGGGATAGCTTGCGAGACTCCACCCGTAGAGGTAAGTCTCTTGTGGAGAGCCAGACTCTCTGGCCGGGGCGCAGGGTAGGCCCGGGACGGCGACGTCTGTTGGCTTGTTGTTGATACCTCTGTGAGGAACGCATCAGATTAAGACGGGTCTTCCTCCACATAAGCCGACAGCGTCTGACGAATCTCAAGGCTGAAGGCACACTGACTTCTGCCTCCTGGTCCGGGAACAATGGAGGAGCATAGCCAAACTGACACTCGTGCGGGGACATACCAGTGGAGGAGGAGCGCAAGGTGTTGTGCGCGTATTCGGCCCAAACAATAAAGGATGACCATGTGGACGGGTTGTCACGAGTCATACATCGGAGGGTGGTTTCCAGCTCTTGATTCATCCTCTCTGTTTGGCCGTTGGACTCCGGATGGTACCCTGAAGATAGACTGGCAGAAGCCCCCATGAGTTGGCAGAAGGCCTTCCAAAACCTTGAGGCGAACTGGGGACCTCTGTCAGAAACCACATCTTGAGGAATGCCGAAGACTCGGAACACATGATTAATTACCAACTCAGCCGTTTCCTTGGCAGAAGGTAACTTAGTCAGAGGGACGAACCTGGCCGCCTTTGAAAACCTGTCGATTATGACTAGGATAGTAGTATTGCCATGGGATGGAGGAAGTCCAGTAATAAAGTCCAATGAGATATGGGACCAGGGTCTGTGGGGAACAGGTAAAGGGTGAAGGAGTCCTTGAGGGCGGAGGTGAGAAGATTTGCCCTGGCAGCACACGGGGCAGGCATTGACGAAAGTGGCAACGTCTTCTCTTATGGTAGGCCACCAGAACTTACGCTGGATGAACTCCAAGGTGCGACCTACGCCCGGATGACAGGTGAGGCGAGAGGAGTGCCCCCACAGAAGGACCTGAGTCCTCACTGCCTTGGGGACAAACAACCGATTGGCAGGGCCTCCTTTAGGGTCCGGTTCGCTAGCTTGAGCACGTCTCACGGTATCCTCAACTTGCCACGAGATCGGAGCCACAATCTTAGCAGCAGGAAGGACAGGCATGTCCGTGTCATCTCGAATGGCAGGAGCGTAGACTCGGGACAGGGCATCCGGTTTGAGATTCTTCGACCCGGGCCGATAGGTGAGGATAAACTGGAATCGATTGAAGAAAAGAGACCATCTAGCTTGTCTAGAGTTCAACCGCTTCGCCTGCTGGATATACTCCAGATTTTTGTGGTCCGTAAGCACTTGAAACGGGTGAGAAGCCCCCTCGAGCCAGTGTCTCCATTCCTTCAATGCCATCTTAACCGCTAGGAGTTCACGATCCCCACATCGTAGTTCCTCTCAGTCGGGGTAAGCCGGTGTGAGAAGAAAGCGCACGGATGAAGCTTCTTGTCTTCACCCTCTGAGACAGGACAGCTCCGACACCAACCTCTGATGCGTCTACCTCCACCACAAATGGTTCATCCGTAGTCGGTAGTATCAGGATGGGAGCAGAGAGGATGCGCTGCTTGAGTCCTTGGAAGGCCGTCTCAGCTTCTCTTCCCCAAAAAACCTTGCATTGCCACCTTTGGTTAAAGCTGAGAGAGGAGCTGCCACCAAACTGAAGTTCTTGATGAACTTGCGGTAAAAGTTTGTGAAGCCCAGGAAACGCTGAACATCCTTAACGGATTTGGGGGTGGGCCAATCCGCTACCGCCCCTACCTTCCTAGGGTCCATTTGGATTCGACCGGGTTCCACTACAAATCCCAGGAATTGTACTCGGGATGAATGGAATTCACATTTTTCCGGCTTAACGTACAGATGGCTGTCCAGGAGGCGTTTGAGTACTTGTCTGACATGCTTAGTGTGTTCTTGAAGGGAGCTCGAAAAGATGAGGATGTCATCCAAGTAAACGAACACAAATATGTTAAGCATATCCCTAAGCACATCGTTTATGAGCGCTGGAACACCGCTGGGGCGTTGGTCAGGCCGAAGGGCATCACCAAGTATTCATAGTGACCAGTAGGCGTGTTGAAAGCGGTCTTCCACTCGTCACCAGGTCTGATCCGCACAAGATGGTATGCGTTCCGCAGGTCAAGCTTAGTGAAAACAACTGCTTCCTGGAGCAGCTCGAAGGCTGTGGCCATAAGGGGTAGCGGGTAACGGTTACGGACGGTTATGTCATTGAGTCCCCGGTAGTCGATGCAAGGACGTAACCCACCGTCTTTCTTGGCCACAAAGAAAAACCCTGCTCCCGCCGGGGAGGTGGATGGACGCATGAGGCCTGCTTCCAGAGAGTCCTTGATGTAGGTATCCATAGCAGCTCGTTCGGGTGGAGATAGGGAAAAGATCCGACCCCTGGGGGGCAAGTGCCCGGAAACAGGTCGATGGGGCAATCGTAAGATCTATGGGGTGGTAGCATGGTGGCCCTCTGTTTGCTAAACACCAGTTTGAGGTCATGGTAACACTCGGGAACTCGGGTCAGGTCGATGGATTCTAAAGACTCGGGAGTAGAACTCGGGAATTCTGGAAAATACAAGTAGCTTGGCACGTAGGACCCCACTGCTTGATAGTGCCCACAGACCAGTCAATGTGAGGGTTATGGCTGTGAAGCCAGGGGTATCCAAGGACGAGAGGGAACTCGGAACAGGAGATCAAATGAAAGTTCATCAATTCCTGGTGTTGTGAAACTGAAAGTCTCAAGGAGGTAGTGACATGAGTGACAAGTCCAGATCCCAAAGGGCTTCCATCCAATGTAGTAACCCTCATGGGGTCACTTAGAGGTTCAGAGGGAACGCCATTCTCCTTCGCCCAGACACCATCCATGAAGTTACCTGCGGCTCCAGAGTCTACCAAGGCTTGAAGGTGAAGCTTGTGGTTGTCCCAGGAGAGGGTGACTGGAATGAGCAGACGGGAGTTGGACGGATGGGAGGAGGTTATGTTTCCCGTTACAGTTCCCCCCGGGACAGAGCGTTTCCCTGGAGCCCGGGACACGTGGAACGGAAATGGCCCGGTTTGCCGCAATATAGACAGCGTCGCTCCCTCATCCGGCGGTCTCTCTCAGCCTGGGAGATGCGTCCAATCTGCATTGGTTCCGGTGGAGCCAGTGATGATAAAGGTGGGGACTCGGAGCTGGGACTGATAGGGGCTAGAGGTCTATGGTTGAGTTCTCTCTCTCTCAGACGCTGGTCAATGCGTGAGGCCAACTTGATCAGGGACTCGAGATTGTCCGGTGGTTCCCGAGTGGCCAGTTCATCTTGGATAGTGTCGGAAAGGCCTTTCAGAAAGCACACCGTGAGCGCCTCGTTGTTCCAGCCACTCGCTGCTGCTACCGTGCGGAACTGGATGGCATAGTCCGTCACGCTGCGCCAACCTTGATGGAGAGTCAGGAGCTGTTTGGCTGAGTCAGAACCACTGCTTGGGCCTTGAAACACTCATTTGAATTCCTCAGCAAAGGCAGAGTAGCTGGCACAGCAGGAACTATGGGCATCCCACACAGCAGTAGCCCAGGCCAGGGCTTTTTCCGACAGCAGGGTGATGATATATGCGATCTTAGACCGGTCGGTGGGAAACGACGAGGGTTGCAGCTCAAAGGAGAGAGAACATTGAGTGAGAAACCCTTTACAAGCACTTGGATCACCTGAGAACCGTTGGGGAGGTGGAAGACGAGGTTCAGCCAGGGGGTTAACTGCCATGGGTACGTGAACTTGAGGTACTGGGACGGGAACTGTTGCCGGGGTAAGTCGATCAGACATTTGCTTAATGGAAGTCAGCATCTCCGACAGAAGATGAGAATGTCTTGCCATTAAGGCCTCTTGCTGAACCAGGGCGGCTTCGTGGCGTTGGACAGTCTCCTGGTGGTGGGACAGCGTGGCAAAAGGTCCTGGGAACTGGCTGCCTCTGGGTTCATTTTTGGCTCTGTGTTTCTGTCAGGACCCGGTTTCGAACCTGGGTCTCCGGAGTGAGAAACAGTCACTTAACCAACTGAGCCACGAATAGACAGCAGAACCCAGAAGATGAGGCAGACACAGCAGTACTTAAGACGGTGTATTTAATGAAGAAAAAATCCTAAAAATAAAAAATGGCAAATCCAAAAGGTGGAAGGAAAAACACAAAAAGATCTAAAAAAGAAACTCACCAAAACTAAACTAAAACAAAAAACAGAATACCACAAGAACGTTACCCGGAATCGACAAGAGCACACAGAACACTAGGGCAGGGTGCTAACATACAAACACAGAGCACAGAACTGAGGGAAACAAAGGGTTTAAATACAATCAGGGGAAACAAGACACAGGTGCAAACAATAATGGGGGTCAAGGGAAAAACACAGGGACAAAAAGCACAATGGGGACATCTACTGACAAACAACTGGAACAACCCTGGCCAAATCCTGACACTATCTTACCGGAGTGTGCTGTTCTATCTTACCGGAGTGTGCTGTTCTATCTTACCGGTGCCATGTCTATCTTACCGGAGTGTGCTGTTCTATCTTGCCGACGTATGCCCCGCTAGCTGAATATCCATGTCGTCATTCAGCCATGATTCCGTGAAACATAGGATATTACAGTTTTTGATGTCCCATTGGTAGGATATTCGTGATCGTACCTCGTCTAATTTATTGTCCAATGACTGCACATTGGCGAGTAGTATTCGACGGTAACAGCAGCTTTCCCACTCGCCTTCTCCGGGTTTCGCTCGGATGTGTTTTCTGGTGAGATACATTCAGCACCTTGTGAATTGAAGGACATTTACGAAACACAGAGAGACGAAAGATATTTTATTTTATTTTAGAGTTTTTGGGGGGGAAGCCTGGCTTTCCTTGGAAACTATAAATACACACCACTGTGAATGTTTGGAAACCGAGTGCAATCTCTGTACAGGGCAGGCTGGAGAAATGTGTAGAATTGCAGGAAATTAACTTTAAAACAAAAAATTCTCTACACCGTCAAGAGGGGAGCCAACCAAACAATTCTTATGTTGGGCCCCCCAAAAGGCTAGAGTTGGCCCTTCTTGTTAGTGACAGCAGCATTGACACTTTGATCTTAAGACTAAAGTCGCCTGGTTACAATGAAGACTGTTTGTTTGCTTTAGGGGGGAGGACCATAGCCTGATATGACAATTGTTAAACTCTTGGTTTTACCGCTGTTAAATCCTATGACAGTGATTCATCATGTGAGAGTAGTAACGGAGAAAGTGTGTTCTTATTGTCTAACTCTATAAACCAGAACTTCTGGCCCACACAGTACAGCACACAGAAACAACCCTGTAAAAGTCTGTTATGTGGATGGTGTTTGGATGCTGTGCTCTGGCTACCAAACTACAAGTGTTGGATGCTAAACAGACAGTGTTGCTTTCCTCAGATGATGAAGTAGAGTGATAAAGAAGTTCCTACAGTATAAGATGAAAGGATACAGTAACCAGACAGAACTATAGCAGCACAATGGTTGGACCACCATCCACTAAAAGCCTACATAGCAGTGCAACTTTGTTTTTGTAGTAAAGAAAGTAACTGAAAAATAAGTGAATGATGTGTGTATGGGTAGCATTACCTCACTGGTATACCGAACACTTTCCCAGCCTCCGAAAGGTGGGGTTGCCCACGAGCCCTGGAGGGCCCATGCGCCTGTCATCAATGTCTCTTTTTTTTGACAGTAACCCTCCAAAAAGTAATAGTACATTTCCATATGTACTAGGAATCTAAGTGTTTGTTTCTTGGGCATCAGAAATTTGACTGAAAAAGTGACTCAGGCCTTGATTTGTATTTTTTCTACTGATTGAATGTTTTATTTTATATTATCTACCCTTTTTTTCTCCACAGTTTCGTGATATCCAATTGTCTCATCGCTGCAACTCCCCTACGGACTCGGGAGAGACGAAGGTCGAGAGCCGTTTGTCCTCCTAAATGCAACCCAACCAAGCCGCACTGCTTCTTGACACAATGCCCACTTAACCCGGAATCCAGCCGCACCAATGTGTCGGAGGAAACACCGTACACCTGACGACCGTGTCAGCGTGCACTGCGCCCGGCCCAACACAGGAGTCGCTAGTGCACGATGGGCAAGAACATCCCTACCGGCCAAACCCTCCCCTAACCCGGACGGCGCCGGCCCAATTGTTTTTTACATTTTATGTCACCTTTATTTAACCAGGTAGGGCAGTTCCCATTTACAACTGCGACCTGGCCAAGATAAAGCCAAGCAGTTTGATAAAAACAACAGAGTTACACATAAACAAACTCTGCAGTCAATAACACGATAGAGAAATCTATGTACAGTGTGTGTAAATGTAGAAGAGTAGGGAGGTAAGGCAATAAATAGGCCATATAGGCGAAATAATTACAATTTAGCATTAATACTGGAGTGATAGATGTGCAGATGAGGATGTGCAAGTAGAGATAATGGGGTGCAAAATAGCAAGAAGATAAATAACAATATGGGGAGAGGTAATTGGGTGTGCAATTTACAGATTGTACAGTGATTGGTAAACTGCTCTGACAGCTGATGCTTAAAGTTAGTGAGGGACATATATCTCCAGCTTCAGTGATTTTTGCAATTCGTTCCAGTAATTGGCAGCAGAGAACTGGAAGGAAAGGCGGCCAAAGTATGTGTTGGCTTTGGGGATGACCAGTGAAATATACATGCTGGAGCGCGTGCTACGGGTGGGTGTTGCTATGGTGACCAGTGAGCTGAGATAAGGTGGGGCATTACCTAGCAAAGACTTATAGATGACCTGGAGCCAGTGGGTTTGGCGACGAATATGTAGTGAGGGCCAGCCAACGAGAGCATACAGGTCAATGGTGGGGAGTATATGGGGCTTTGGTGACAAAACGGGTGGCACTGTGATAGATTACATCCAGTTTGCTGGGTAGTGTTGGAGGCTATTTTGTAAATGACATCGCCGAAGTCAAGGATCGGTAGGATAGTCAGTTTCACACGGGTATGTTTTAGAGGTCGACCGATTAATCGGAATGGCCGATTTAATCAGGGCTGATTTCAAGTGTTCATAACAATCGGAAATCTGTATTTTTGGACACCGATTTGGCCGATTTAAAAAGAAATATATATTATTTATTTAAAAAACACCTTTATTTAGGCAAGTCAGTTAAAGAACACATTCTTATTTTCAATGATGGCATAGGAACTGTGGGTTAACTGCCTTGTTCAGGGGCAAAATGACAGATTTTTACCTTGTCAGCTCGGGGATTCAATCTTACTACCTTACGGTTAACTAGTCCAACGCTCTAACCACCTGCCTTACATTGCACTCCACGAGGAGCCTGCCTGTTACACGAATGCAGTAAGAAGCCAAGGTAAGTTGCTAGCTAGCATTAAACTTATCTTATAAAAAACAATCAATCATAATCACTAGTTAACTACACATGGTTGATGATATTACTAGTTTACTAGCGTGTCCTGCGTTGCATATAATCGATGCAGTGCGCATTAGTGAAAAAGGACTGTCGTTGCTCCAACGTGTACCTAACCATAAACATCAATGCCTTTCTTAAAATAAATACACAAGTATATATTTTTGAACCTGCATATTTAGTTAATATTGCCTGCTAACATGAATTTATTTTAACTAGGGAAATTGTGTCACTTCTCTTACAACAGAGTCAGAGTATATGCAGCAGTTTGGGCCGCCTGGCTCGTTGCAAACTGTGTGAAGACTATTTCTTCCTAACAAACACAGCCAACTTTGCCAAACGGGGGATGATTTAACAAAAGCGCATTTGCAAGAAAAAGCACAATCGTTGCACGACTACCTAACCTTAAACCTCAATGCCTTTCTTAAAATCAATACACAGAAGTAGATATTTTTAAACCTGCATATTTAGCGAAAAGAAATCCAGGTTAGCAGGCAATATTTACTTCTCTTGCGTTCATTGCACGCAGAGTCAGGGTATATGCAACAGTTTGGGCCGCCTGGCTCATTGCGAACTAATTTGCCAGAATTTTACGTAATTATGACATGACATTGAAGGTTGTGCAATGTGTCGTGTCTTTACTATCATTAACTGAAGACTTTTAGTCGTTATCAAAGATTCTCTGTAATTAGTTATAACGCGATTCGACTGATTAATCATGTAACCGTAATTACTAGGAAGTCGGGGCACCAAGGAAAAATATTCAGATTACAAAGTTATAATTTCCTAAAATAACTTTTCAGATACTTTATCTGATCAATTAGTCTTCAAATTAATTAATTATTTACTCTACCTCACATTAGTCTCATTCCAAACGCCATAAATTGTTGGTTATCTGCACAAACCCAGTCTTCACTATGAGTCATCCATACATCAATTGTCTTAAATCATTTATTTATTACTAAGTAATTCACAGAAATGCATAAACAAACAAACAAACAAGGTAAATGTGGTTACATGAAATGATAGGAGAATGTGCCCTAGTGGGCTAAACCGGCAGGGCGGCTTGTTAGACAAAAGGGGAAGTGGGGGTCAACTAAGAAGTCACTACAAAGTGATAATTATGACAATTGAAATGCTAATCCTTTGCACATGAACACTCACTCATTCGGGTTGTTCCCAAATGCTCAGTGTGTCGTCTTGATCGCTGGTGAAAAGTTTGTTTCTTTTGTAGAATTGTCCCGTCTCTCTCTCTCTCTCTGTCGTGGTTATAGTGGATAGTTCAGTGTGACATTAATTTGTTTCGTTATAGAATGGATGTTTCGGCGGTTGTCGTTCTTCGCATTCAATGATACCGAATTCCTAGCTGCAGACTAGTAATTAATATCAGACTTGTTCTTATTCTGTCGGGTATCGATAGTCTACGAGTTTAACCACGTGGTATGGTTAAAAGATTCAGCAATGGTCTACAACCTTTGTCCTCCTAATGGAGAAAAACATGGTCTGCAACCTTTAGCCATCTCGTAATTGAGGTAAGCTCGGTCTGCTGATCGAAAACCCGAGTGGGGTTTTTATTCGGAAGTGCCGAAAAGGGCTGTCCCAGGAGGCCTGACCCTAACTGGGCTCAGGGGCGGTCTTCTGATTTAGTTCAAATCAAAAGGGAATTGTAATTTTCTTCATTAAACAGTCCAAAATCATATTACACAATTATACCAACAGTATCATACTCACCCATTCACCTTATACAACAATTAGATGTAAACCTCATATCTTAGGCTATTATATAAACAACGTTATGGTAATGTGGCCGCACCGTCTCCCATGAGCTTCCCCAAGTTGTGACAGACAGACCAGTTCGTAGCTGGATTCTTTACCGATCTTTTATACTTTCTCCGGAACATGCAATTTGTTCGTACCTCAAGTTCTGTGAGGTGGAAGGATTTCCTTTGTCCTCTATGAGAAAGTGCTCTCTTTATACTGTGTGTCCATGAGGAGATCCTCAGGAATTTACGACGTCTCTCTGACCACAGCAACCTAGTTGAAGGAGGAAAGGGGGAGGCAGGGAGAGGGGGATGGGGCTTGCTATACCCAAAGAGGCCAACGTCATGACAAATGTAACAGGAATATTTAGACTTACGGATGCTATCCGTTAGATAAAATACGGAACAGTTCCGTATTTCACTGAAAGAATAAACGTTTTGTTTTCGAGATGATAGTTTCCAGATTCGACCATATTAATGACCTATTAATGACCTATTAATATTATAATTAAGTCTATGATTTGAAAGAGCAGTGTGACTTAGCTATGGTAGGCACCAGCAGGCTTGTAAGCATTCATTCAAACAGCACTTTCCTGCGTTTGCCAGCAGCTCTTCGCAATGCTTCAAGCATTGCGCTGTTTATGACTTCAAGCCTATCAACTCCCGAGATTAGGCTGGTGTAACCGATGTCAAATGGCTAGCTAGTTAGTGGGGTGCGTGCTAATAGTTTTTCAAACGTCACTCACTCTGAGACTTGGAGTGGTTGTCCCCCTTGCTCTGCATGGGTAATGCTGCTTTGAGGTTGGCTGTTGTCAATGTGTTCCTGGTTCGAGCCCAGGTTGGAACAAGGAGAGGGACGGAAGCTATACTGTTATACTGGCAATACAAACTGCCTATAAGAACATCCAATAGTCAAATGTATATCAAATACAAATCGTATAGAGAGAAATAGTCCAATAATTCCTATAATAACTACAACCTAAAACTTCTTACCTGGGAATATTGAAGATTCATGTTAAAAGGAACCACCAGCTTTCATATGCTCTCATGTTCTGAGCAAGGAACTGAAACGTTAGCTTTCTTACATGGCACATATTGCACTTTTACTTTCTTCTCCAACACTTCGTTTTTGCATTATTTAAACCAACTTGAACATGTTTCATTTTTTATTTGAGGCTAAATTGATTTTATTGATGTATTAAATTAAAATAAGTGTTCATTCAGAATAGTTGTAATTGTCATTATTACAAATAAAATGTTAAAAATCTGCCGTTTTAAAAAAAAATTTTTTTATCCTCCAATAATCGGTATCGGCGTTGAAAAATCATAATCAGTTGACCTCTAGTATGTTTGACAGCATGAGTGAAGGTGGCTTTGTTGAGGAATAGGAAGCCGATTCTAGATTTAATTTTGGATTGGAGATGCTTAATGTGAGTCTGGAAGGAGAGTTTACAGTCTAACCAGACACCAAAGTATTTGTAGTTGTCCCCATATTCTAAGTCACAACTGTCCAGAGTAGTGATGCTAGTCGGGTGTGCGGTGCGGGCAGCGATCGGTTGAAGAGCATGCATTTAGTTTTACTAGCATTTAAAAGCAGTTGGAGGCCACGGAAGGAGTGTTGTATGGCATTGAAGCTCGTTTGGAGGTTTGTTAAGTGTCCAAACATGGGCCAGATGTATACAGAATGGTGTCGTCTGCATGGAGGTGGATCAGAGAATCACCAGCAGCAAGAGCGACAACATTGATATATACAGAGAAAAGAGTCGGCCCGAGAATTGAACCCTGTGGCACCCCCATAGACTGCCAGAGGTCCGGAAAACAGGCCCTCCGATTTGACACACTGAACTCTATCAGAGAAGTAGTTGGTGAACCAGGCGAGGCAGTCATTTGAGAAACCAAGGCTATTGAGTCTGCCGATAAGAATGCAGTGATTGACAGAGTCAAAAGCCTTGCACAGTACTGTCTTTTATCGATGGCAGTTATGATGTCGTTTAGGACCTTGAGAGTGGATGAGGTGAGGATCTTTAGGGATCTCAGATGATACGAAAGAGGTTAAATAGGCTAGTAATAGGGGTTGCAACAATTTCGGCGGATGATTTTAGAAAGAGAAGGTCCAGATTGTCTAGCCCAGGTGATTTGTAGGGATCCAGATTTTGCAGCTCTTTCAGAACATCAGCTGTCTGGATTTGGTTGAAGGAGAATTGCTGGTGGGGCTTGGGCATGTTGCTGCAAGGAGTGCTGAGATTTTGTTAGGGGTAGCCAAGTGGAAAGCATGGCCAGCCATAGAAAAATGCTTATTGAAATGATCGATTATCGTAGATTTATTGGTGGTGAGTGTTTCCTGTCCTCAGTGCAGTGGGCAGCTGGGAGGAGGTGTCTTATTCTCCATGGACTTTACAGTTTCCCAAAACTTTATGGATTTAGTGCTACAGGATGCAAATTTCTGACTGACTGAGTATATTGGTTCCTGACTTCCATGAAAAGTTGCATATCGCGGGGGCTATTCGATGTTAATGCTGAACGCCACAGGATGTTTTTGTGCTGATCAAGGGCAGTCAAGCCTGGGGTGAACCAAGGCTATATCTGCTCTTAGCTCCACATGTTTTGAATGGGGCATGCTTATTGAAGATGGTGAGGAAAGCACTTTTAAAGTGCAACCAGGCATCCTCTACTGACGGGATGAGGTCAATATCCTTCCAGGATACCCAGGCCAGGTCGATTTAGAAAGGCCTGCTCGCTGAAGTGTTTTAGGGAGCTTTTGACAGTGATGAGGGGTGGTCGTTTGACCGCGGACCCATGCAATGAGGTAGTGATCGCTGAGATCCTGGTTGAAGACAGAGGCGTATTTAGTGGGTAAGTTGGTCAGGATGAATATCTAAGGCCGGGGTAGGGGTAGCCAGGTGGAAAGCAAGGCCAGCTGTAGAAAAATGGTTACGCCCATGGTTACGGATTTAGGGTTGTACCTGGGAGGTTCCTTGATAATTTGTGTGAGATTGAGGGCATCTAGTGTAGATTGTAGGACGGCCGGGGTGTTAAACATTTCCCAGTTTAGGTCACCTAACAGTACGAACTCTGAAGATGGATGGGGGGGAAATCAATTCACATATGGTGTCCAGGGCACAGCTGGGGTCTATAACAAGCGACAATGGTGAGAGACTTGTTTCTGGAAAGGTGGATTTTTAAAAGTAGAAGCTCGAATTATTTGGGCACAGACCTGGATAGTAAGACACAACTTTGCAGGCTATCTCTGCAGTAGATTGCAACTCCGCCCCCTTTGGCAGTTATATCTTGTTGGAAAATGTGGGGATGGAAATTTCAGGATTTTTGGTGGCCTTCCTAAGCCAGGATTCAGACACGGCCAGGACATCCGCGTTGGCGGAGTGTGCTAAAGCAGTGAATAAATCAAACTTAGAGAGGAGGCTTCTAATGTTTACATGCATGAAACCAAGGCTTTTATGGTTACTGATGTCAACAAATGAGAGCGCCTGGGGAATGGGATTGGTGCTGGGGGCTGCAGGGCCTCTACATCACCAGAGGAACAGAGGAGGAGTAGGATAAGTAGGATAAGGGTACGGCTAAAGGCTATAAGAATTTGTCGACTCGGGCATTCTGAACAGAGAGTAAAGGAGCAGATTTCTGGGCGTGGAGAATAAATTCAAGGCATAATGTGCAGACAAGGGTATGTTAGGATGTGAGTACAGTGGAGGTAAACCTAGGCATTGCGTGACGATGAGAGCGGTTTTGTCTCGAGGCACCAGTTAAGCCAGGTGAGGTCACCGCATGTGTGGGGGGTGGAACAAAGGGGCTAACTCGGGCATATTGGGCAGGGCTGGGGGCTCTACAGTGAAATAAGACAATCACTAACCAAAACAGCCATAGACAAGGCATATTGACATTAGGGAGAAGCATGTGTAGCCGGGTGATCATAGAGTCCAAAGAGTAGCAATAGATTATTCTGGGAAACGATTTCAGTAGTTTCTACTATGCTAGGCGAGCTAGCCCATCTAGCAGATGGGCTAGCAGATGGGCCTCTGGTGACGTCGCAACGGAAGAGACTGATTGAAACCCTCTCGGAAGATTACGTCAGCAGACCAGTCATGATGAATCGGCAAGGCTCCGCGTCGGCAGTAAGTAGGCCAGGCCAATTGTCAGAAGAGGTATTGTAGCCCAAGAATTGGCTGGTGGACCTCTTCGGCTAGCCGGGAGATGGACCTAGCTCAAGGCTAACTGGTGCTTGCTTCGGGACAGTGATGTTAGCCAGGAGTATCCACGCGGATTGCATCTAGCTAGCTTCGATGAGCCGGTGTAAAAGTTCAGAGCTTGCAGTAGGAATCCGGAGATGTGGTAGAGAAAAAGCAGTCCGATATGCTCTGGGTTGATATCGCTCTGTGCAGACTGGCAGGTATTGACCGAGCTGAGGCTTGCTGTTGCCCGAGTTAACGGTGAAGACCGCTAGCAGTGGCTAACTGACTAGTAGCTAGTTAGCTGGCTAGCTTCTGATGGGGGTTTCGATTCTAAAGTATTAAAATAGCAGATCCTTACCACATTGGGTGAGGCTGGTTGCAGGAGAGTATATTTACTACGTAGATGGAAAGTAGATTTAAATATATACGAAAAAACTATATTTACATGAGACAAGACAACACACACTTCTGACTGCTACGCCATCTTGGATTAATAATGTGCGCCGCGCCCCATGGGTCTCTTGGTCGCAGCCGGCTGTGACAGAACCTGGATTCGAACCCAGAATCTCTAGTGGCACAGCTAGTGCTGTGATGCAGTGCCTTTTTTAGACCACTGTGCCACTCGGGAGGCCCTACTGATGTTTAAAGGGATATCGGTGAACAAATGCCTTGATCAAGGCTATGATGGCGCCCGTGCAGTGAGTGGAGTTTACTCAGGTGTTCAAAAGCCCATATCAGACCGATACCCTAATGCTTCTTAGGTAGGTCTTTATGAGTTCAAGGTTTTAGTTTAGAAAACGATCTCTCTGCAGAAGTGACAGTTACAGGAATGGTAAAAACAGCTTGTTGTAGCAACATCAGGGAAACCTGGCAGAAGGGTGCTTCAAATACAAATTCCGCAACGTCTTTAATTGAGCCTCTCATTCTCCTTAATGGCCGGCCTCAACACGTTACGAAAAGAGGTGAACTGTATAGGAAGCTCTGGGGACAGGTAGTCTGGATACTGGACAGCCAATAAATTGGCAGATTCAAACAGATGATCATCTTTAGCGGATAACAGTTATTGAAAAAAGGGATTTCATTCATACTGGTGAACCGGCGTTTGAGTTCTGTGGTTGCAATATCAACAGTCCCTTATCTCTGGTATACACTATGTGTACAAAATATTATGAACACCTGCTCTTTCCATTACAGACTGACCAGGTGAAAACTATGATCCCTTATTGATGTCACTTGTTAAATCCACTTCAATCATTTTTGGTGAAGGGGAGGAGTCCGGTTTAAAAAAAAAAAGATTTTTAAGCCTTGAGACTATTGAGACATGGATTGTGTATTTGTACCATTCAGAGGGTGAATGGGCAAGACAAAATATTTAAGTACCTTTTGAACGGGGTATGGAGTAGGTGCCAGGTGCACCTGTTTGTGTCAAAAACACTGCAGGGTTTTTCATCCTGATTAGTTTTCTGTGTGTATCAAGAATGGTCCACCACCCAAAGGACATCCAGCCAACTTGACACAACTGTCAGAAGCATTGGGGTTAACATGGGCCAGCATCTCTGTGGAATGCTTTTGACACCTTGTAGAGTCCATACGCTGACGAATTGAGGCTGTTCTGAGGGCAAAAGGGTGGATGCAACTCAATATTAGGAATGTGTTCTTAATGTTTGTACACTCAGTGTATATTGGCATGCATCAAATTGTATTTGTCACATGTGTTGAATACAACAGGTGTAGACTTTACAGTCATATGCTTACATTACAAGCCATTAACCAACTATGTAGATTAAGAAAAATAAGAGTTAAGAATGTATTTACTAAAATAAACTGATGTAAAAAATAAATAAAATATATATATATATTTTTATATATAATTAAAGAGCAACAATAAATTAACTAACGAGGCTATATACAGGGGGTACCAGTTCAGAGTCAATTTGCAGGGGCACAAGGTAATTGTGCCTCTGCAAATTAGTCAAGGTAATTGAGGTAATATATAGAGGTAAGGTGATAATAAACAGAGTAGCAGCAGCATAAAAATGGTGGGGGGGGGAGTCAATGCAAATAGTCTATGTAGCCATTTGATTAGCTGTTCAGGAGTCTTATGGCTTGGGGGTAGAAGCTGTTGAGAAGCCTTTTGGACCTAGACTGCGCTCCAGTATCGCTTGCCGTGTGGTAGCAGAGTAAACAGTATATGACTGGGGTGGCTGGAAGGCTTTTTAGGGCCTTCCTCTGACACCGTCTGGTACTGTAGAGAGGTCCAGGATGGCAGGAAGCTTGGCCCCAGTGATGTACTGTGGCGTACACACTAACCTCTGTAGTGCCTTGTGGTTGGAGGCCAAGCAGTTGTGATGGTGCAGCTGTAGAACTTTTTGAGGACCCATGCCACATCTTTTCAATCTCCCGAGGGGGAATAGGCGTTGACGTGCCCTCTTCACGACGGTCTTAGTGTGTTTGGATCATGATAGTTCGTTGGTGACGTGGACAAGTTCTCAACCTGCTCCACTACAGCCCCATCGATGAGAATGGGGGCGTGCTTGGATCTACTTTTCCTGTAGTCCACGATCATCTCCTTTTGTTTTGATCATGTTGAGGGAGAGGTTGTTTTCCTGGAACCACACTGTCAGGTCTCTGACCTCCCTATATGCTGTCTCATCATTGTCTGTGATCAGGTCTACCACTGTTGTCGTCTGCAAACTTAATGATGGTGTTGGAGTCGTGCTTGGCCATGCAGTCATAGGTGAACAGGGAGTACAGAAGGGGACTGCGCACTCACCCCTGTGTTGAGGATCAGCATGGCAGATGGGTTGTTACCTGTTTAGTCCCATGGTCCTTAGCTTAGTGATGAGCTTTGAGGGCACTATCGTGTAGAAGGCTGAGCTGTAGTCAATGAATAGCATTTTCACGTAGGTGTTCCTTTTGTCCAGGTGGGAAAGGCAGTGTGGAGTGCAATCGAGATTGCGTCATCTGTGGATCTGTTGGGGTGGTATGCAAATTGGAGTGGGTCTAGGGTTTATGGGATAATGGTGTTGTGAGCCATGACCAGCCTTTCAAAGCACTTCATGGCTACAGACTTGAGTGCTATGGGTCGGTAGTCATTTTGGCAGGTTACCTTTGTGTTCTTGGGCACAGGGACTATGGTGGTCTGCTTGAAACATGTTGATATTACAGACTCCGTAAGAGACGGGTTGAAAATGTCAGTGAAGGCACTTGCCAGTTGGTCAGCGCATGCTCGTAGTACACGCCCTGGTAATCTGTCTGCGGCCTTGTGAATGTTGACCTGTTTAAAGCTCTTCCTCACATCGGCTATGGAGTGCGTGCATGCATCATTCAAGACTAAGTTTTTAAATTGTGTGCAGTTTATTAGGTACACCCATCTAGTACTGCGTCCGACCCCCCCCCCCCCTCCCCTCGTTTTACCCATCCTAATGTTCAATTGAACAGTAACTGGATGCCTGTTTGCCTGCTTTATATAGCAAGCCATGGCCATGTGACTGTCTGTAGGAGTGAACCATTTCTGTGAGCCTAATGCCCAATAAACAGGCCACTGAGTGTAATACACAATGTCACTGGAAAGACTGTCTGGGTTGGCAATACTCGGTATAGAAAACAGTCGGTCCAGCAACCTGGACATTCAGGCCATGTTGAAAACATTTACACACAAAAAATGAGGACTTCAGGAGACCAGGGGAGTCTCTCAAATTAGATTTAATTAAATTAAATTTACCTTAAATATTGCAGGCCATTTGTGTAGGCTGTAGGTTCAACAATAAATAGTGGCTGAATTTATCCTCAAGCCGACTACTCTTTTGCTCATTGTTAGGCTATCTGATGTGTAATTTTTATAAAAAGTTTGTAAATAGCAGCTAAATATGGTAAAAGTGTTTTGAGGGTGGAATGACTGTATTATTTGCCATTAATAGACTGGTTTTACGCACAACAACTTTCTATCCAAACTGGGAGAGAGTGAGAGGACGGCTCATGTCATGCAGGTGCAGGTAGCCTATAAAGGACAGTTGTATATTCAAAAAAATCTATTGGTAACTGATTAGTATGCTGTTGCATCGAACATGTATTTTTACAATCTGAAATGTTTGAATTTCCAACTTGATTTACTGAAAAAGTAATTACATTATTGCCGCCAGCCAACAGTCTAAAAATGGCAGCATTGCGACACAGTGTATAGCTTTGTGATCTGTTAGGCTTAACATGAGGAAATGACGAACAAATAGGCCTACCAATAAACATTTATCCATTGCCCAGGCACCTTAGAAAGCCTATCATAGGCATGCAGCCGCATAAATGTCAACATTTCAGCATCTTTGACAGCGATTGGTAGTCTATACTTTGAGTGACTGTCGGGGTCCAGTGCATTACCTGTATACTTTGTTACCTTTTGAGACTTCAAAGGTAATGAAATATCCTGGCAACGCTAACATACGTCATGCTAACTAATTTTTAGTTGGGTTCAAGGGCAAGCCAAAATGTTTTTTTTTTTGTATTATGTTATTCGTGGCTCACCTGAAAAGAACCCTGGTTCTCTCTCTCTCTCTCATTCTGTCTCCATTCACTTTCTCTATCCTACTCTAGGTCAGAGGAGAAGGTGACTGTCTATTTCATCAACCGCGATGGGCGGAAGATCACCACTTCGAGTGCCAAGGGCGACAGTCTTCTAGACCTGGTGGTCGAACAAAACCTAGATATTGAAGGTTTTGGTAAGTGTGGTGTACCTAGGGCTGTGATGGTCATGGAATCTTGGATGACATATTTGGCCTGCCAAATGACTGCGGTCAGTGTAAAAACATTTTTACACACATTATGCTGTCATAGAATGAAGAGAACTGGCGTCCCAATTCAAGTCAATGATAGCATAATAATGGGTGGACTGGCGGCCATTGCGAGGAGCAAAGTAGGAAGTGTACCCTTTATGTGCTGTGATTCATTGATTCTGACATTACTAAATATTCCATTGCATGAGCCAAATCTGCATAATTTTAATGAACATTCTACACTGAACAAAAATATGAATGCAACATGTAAGGTTTTGGTCCCATGTTTCATGAGCTGACATAAAAGATCCCCGGAATGTTCCATACGCACAAAATGCTTATTTCTCTCAAATTTTGTGCACAAATTTGTTTATCCCTATTAGTATTTCTCTTTTGCCAAGATAATCCATCCACCTGACAGGTGTGGCATATCAAAAAGCTGATTAAACAGAATTATCATTACACAGGTGCACCTTGTGCTGGGGACAATAAAAGTCCACAGTTTTGTCACACAGCACAATGACACAGATGTCTTACATTTTGAGGGAGTGTGCTATTGGCATGCTTACTGCAGAAATGTCCACCTGAGCTGTTGCCAGAGAATTAATGTTCATTTCTCTACCATAAGCCGCCTCCAACGTTGTTTTAGAGAATTTGGCAGTACGTCCAACCGGCCTCTCAACCGCAAACCACGTGTATGGCATCATGTGAGTGAGTGGTTTGCTGATGTCAATGTTGTGAACAGAGTGCCTCATGATGGCGGTGGAGATATGGTATCGGCAGGCATAAGATACGGAGAACAAATACAATTGCATTTTATCGATTGCAGTTTGAATGCACAGAGATACCGTGACGAGATCCTGTCTTGCCATTCATCACCTCATGTTTCAGCATGATAATGCATGGCCCCATGTTGCAAGGATCTGTACATATTTCCTGGAAGCTGAAAATGTCCCAGTTCTTCCATGGCCAGCATACTCAGACATTTCACCCATTGAGCATGTTGTGATGCTCTGGATCGACGTGTAAGACGGCGTGTTCCAGTTCCCGCCAATATCCGGCAACTTCAGACAGCCATTGAAGAGGAGTGGGACAACATTCCACAGGCCACAATCAACAGCCTGATCAACTCTATGCAAAGGAGATGTCGCATTGCATGAGGCAAAACGCCCACCTTTTTTTTTAAAGGTATCTGTGACCAACATATGCATATCTAAAATCCCAGTCATGTGAAATCCATAGATGAGGGCCTATTGAATTTAATTAAATTGACTGATTTTCTTATATAAACTCTAACTCAGTAAAATCTTTGAAATTGTTACATGTTGCGTTTCAGTACACATTACCATGGAAATTATTGCATCACAATACCAGACAGCCATTGCGAGTGCACCCATATGAGTTTACCAGTCAAATTGCCAGGGTTAGCGGTTCCAAGCCTGTTCTATTCAGTCTATTTCGATGTGTGCTGCTGCAGGGAGGGGGCTGTTGCATAGGCAACTGAAGACTTGTTTGCTACAACACCTTCCTTGTTTCAGCAAGGAGCAACAAAGTATCATCACGTTGTTAAGAGTCCATGTTACCACCGAAACGGACTCAACCACACAAATGCCCAGCCATCCCATCTTCAGTCAGTTTGTTGAACAAAAAATAAACGGTTATGACGGTCTTCATCCACAACCGTCAGTTACACTGTCATACGGTAATTGTGCCAGTCCTAGGTGTGCCATGGTGAAGTAGACTGCAGGCTTATGGATACTGCTCGCATCCTGACAATTGCCAATGTGGGTCCATATTTCTGATGCTGTGTTCATTTGATAAGATCCAATATACATTTCCTACAAGAAGCTGATGAAGAAGCCAGAGGATGACATGGCATTATTTCCATATTAGGGCATGTAGTTAGACTGTCACTCTCTCACCAAGAGTGGCACTTTAACATGCTGCCCAGTTACCTCTGGCACTTCTACTAAATGTTTCCATGGCTTTATATGGATGAGCCCCAGCATCAAGCATTCTATCCAGACAGAGTGAGAGAACCGAGGGAGGGAGGGAAAGAGGCGGTGAGCACAATATGCGTCAGCAACATCACCTTTGATGTTTGCAAGGCTTTCTATCTTTCCCTCTGTCTCTCTGTCCAGCTCATTTCTCCTGCGCATCTGTCCTATTTAGGCATTGACATGATACAATCTGGATCCCTGAAAGAGCGCCATGGTAGAAAGAGGGGGAAAACCTGTCTCGGGTTCTGTCCTCCCCTGCAGATGTCAGGACTTCTCATTCTCCTGTCTAGAGAGAGGGGGAGAGAGCAGTAAACGAAGGCCACTGGAGGTCTATTTCTAGTCTCTAGTCTTGGGTGGTATACCCGGGGTATTGGGGGGGAAAGTCATGGGATGGTTTTTCAATACCGCCAAAACTATTTATTTGAATTTTTTTGAGTAATGTTCAGATTTGTAGCTACATTTTAAGTAAATACCAGCAGTCAACTTGTGTAATATGTTAGGAGATGAAGCAGATTGCGTTCTTCATTTTACCTTACCGTAGTTCCCAGTTGAGCCAGTCACGTATCCGCACCCCCCTATCCACATCGATGGGACAGTAGTGGAGAGGGTATTTTAAGTTCCTCGGCGTACACATCACAGACAAACTGAATTGGTCCAACCACACAGACCGTGTCGTGAAGAAGGCGCAGCAGCGCCTCTTCAACCTCAGGAGGCTGAAGAAATTCGGCTTGTCACCAAAAGCACTCACAGACATCTACAGATGCACAATCGAGAGCATCCTGTCGGGCTGTATCACCACCTGGTACGGCAACTGCTCCACCCACAACCGTAAGGCTCTCCAGAAGGTAGTGAGGTCTGCACAACGCATCACCGGGGGCAAACTACCTGCCCTCCAGGACACCTACACCACCCGATGTCATAGGAAGGCCATAAAGATCATCCAGGACAACAACCACCCAAGCCACTGCCTGTTCACCCCGCTATCATCCAGAAGGCGAGGTCAGTACAGGTGCATCAAAGCAGGGACCGAGAGACTGAAAAACAGTTTCTATCTCAAAGCCATCAGACTGTTAAACAGCCACCACTAACATTGAGTGGCTGCTGCCAACACACTGACTCAACTCCAGCCACTTTAATAATGGGAATTGATGGAAATTGATGTAAAATATATCACTAGCCACTTTATACAACTACTTAATATAATGTTTACATACCCTACATTACTCATCTTATATGTATATACTGTACTCTGTCATCTACTGCATCTTTATGTAATACATGTGTCACTAGCCACTTTAAACTATGCCACTTTGTTTACATACTCATCTCATATGTATATACTGTACTCGATACCATCTACTGCATCTTGCCTATGCCGTTCTGTACCATCACTCATTCATATATCGTTATGTACATATTCTTTATCCCTTTACACTTGTGTGTATAAGGTAGTAGTTTTGGAATTGTTAGGTTAGATTACTCGTTGGTTGTTACTGCATTGTCGGAACTAGAAGCACAAGCATTTCGCTACGCTCGCATTAACATCTGCTAACCATGTGTATGTGACAAATAAATTTGATTTGACGTGTTTGTTTGTAAATAGCAAAATGGGAGAAAGCAGGAGCTGGTGAGTCCATAGCGTTCTATATCTATCTATTGGTGAGTCTTTATTGTGCAACGCACGAGGTGATGAAGTTACTGAGCGGCGCAGTGGTCTAAGGTGTCACTACAGCCCCTGATTTGATCTGTATCACAACCGGCCGTGATCGGGAGTCCCAAAGGGCGGCACACAATTGGCCCAACGTCGTCCGTGTTAGGGCAGGGTTTGGCCGTGGTAGGCCGTCATTGTAAATAAGAATGTGTTATTAACTGACTTGCCTAGTTAAATAAATATATATATTTTTCTGCCAGAAGTCAGAGTTCTGGATGAGTTCTGTATAGCTGACATTTTTTCCCCTGTGCTTTCTACTACTGTTTTCCCCTCTCCGTTCTTCTCCCATCTGCTTTCTGTACACATGCTGCTCTTCCTTCAGAAAACCATGAATCACAACTTTGTTCATTTGCACAATTTGTCTCTTTCGCTTGTAAGTATCCACACTCATGGAAAATTACATTGGGTAGCTACTAGCTATGCTTGTATAACTTGGATTTGCCTGTCTTTGCAATTAGTTGGTTAGTTTTAGCTCGTTAGCATTTAGCTAATGGCATCTATGTGATTTGGCTATTACCTGTGCAAATTTTGTTTTGCGTTGTTTGCGCCCTCTCATTTTATGTATGGGTTGCCCCAGGACTCGAACCCACTACCCTCGCGTTACAAGTGACATGCTCTACCAACTGAGCTACCAACACGTGAACCCGCCTCTTGCAGAAGGAAGTCAGTCCCCTGAATGGAATGTGCTTTTGATAGGCTGAACTGATTTTTGTAGTGTTTCTTGGCAGGTCTGTGGGTTGGGCTAATGTAAAGCTTTCTCACAACCTTTCACCTCTTCCTCTATCCTCACAGTATAAACTGTTCCATGCATTAGAGTAGACATTAATCCAGTGCCTTCAGAACTTAATCCTTACATATCCCATTTCTTTTTAAATCTCCAACCACACCCCCTGACATCCTCAGCTGGAATGATACCCCTTTATGTGCTAGGCCTTACATATCTCTCTCTCTGTGCAGGTTAAAGGTAATACGATGTGTACATCCTGTGGTTTCAACCATATGAACGGAAAGTCATTCCCCTCTAGGACTGGGCTGTTTTCTACTGATAGATCCTGATATACATCATCACTTAACAGTTTGATTTTAAATGTGTGTTCCCCAGGTGCATGTGAGGGGACCCTGGCCTGTTCCACCTGTCATGTGATCCTGGATCAGAAGGTGTACAACCAGCTGGGGCCCATCACTGATGAGGAGAATGACATGCTGGACCTGGCCTTTGGCCTTACTGATACGTGAGTCACACACATACACACGCACATTCCAAAACACACATTGGCGGGAAGATGATTCTGGCCTATTAAAGGCCTCACAGAGGAATGAGTGACATGCTTGCTGATGCATACACATCACATAGTATGTACTCTCTCCCACACATAGACCACACATGAACATGTTGAGCCTGGCCCACAGCTTGCTGATAAATCACATTATTTCAGGCAGGCTTCCAGCCAATAGAGATCAAGAGGTTCAGTTGCCGGGTGAGATGAGCAGATTAAAGATAACCACAGTTTGATTAATTTAAGATAATTGTTTCTTTCCAATTCACTTCACATTAGAATATAATTAGTTTGGTATGAAAAGGGTACTAATTCCCCTCAGGCGACAAATCAAATTAGTATGATTATAATGCATATCAAATGTGTGTTTTCTCCCTCACATGCGCTCTGTCTCAGCAACGTGATGCTCTCAGCCACCTTGTATCTGAGACTCTTGTTTGTCTATAACATTTAACCTGGTCAAGACCAGAGTTTTCCCCTGGCTGACCTTTCACATATCTAACATGATTCTCTGGAACACATCAATACCAGATACTGACTGTGGGTTTCTCTACTAATGAGGATGTGCTTCTCCCACATGGCTCCCATCCCAGTTTAAGACAAACAGTTTACACAGTAACTCACACATTTGGAATGATAACATAACATGTTACGTAAGGTCTATTCACATGTGAATGTGAACATAGTGTATGTGCGCTTATTATGCTAGTGTGATATTTTTTTATTAACCCCTCCACCACAGACTTTTAAGACTTGGTGTTTGCTTTAACTGTCTGCAGCATCAAATTAGATTTTTGTAGATTTTTATTTTATAAATGATTTTGACACAGTGCATGAGACCAGCCTGGGCCTTAACCACAAAAGAGCCAAACCAGGTGCGAGTGGGAAGGGAATAGATTTGACAACATGGTTCCCTGTTAATAAAGTGTGTCTAATAACCTTGTCCCTGTACCTGCTGTCTGCGGTCCTGCAGGTCTCGTCTGGGTTGTCAGGTCTGCCTATCCAGAGATTTGGAGGGCATAACGGTCCGTGTGCCAGACCGGGTGAACGACATGCGGCGGTCTGATGATGCTGGACCTACACTGTAAAGCATCTTGTTGTTTTTACAGTATTATACAAAACTAACAGTAAAGTACTATATTAATGATTAATTGCCCTAAATCGAAATGCAATCTGGGTGGTTTTAGGTGTAACTGATTAATTGATACGATACAATTCCTAAGAAACTTGTTTTAACAGTACATTCCTGTTAAAAAGTGCTATATTTCCAATGGTTCTGTAATTCCACCACACAGAATACTGTACCCTTCCCTGTAGTGGGTTCACGGTATTGTTGTTTTCATTAACATATTATGAGGTGTGCCTTGTAAGAGGCTGCATTTGTTCCACCGGTTAGTGAGAGTGAGGTACCAATTTAACTGATACAGTGGTAGCAGTGCCTCAACAATTGAATGTGCATACAGTAGGGGACAGATTGGAGTGGCAGCAAGTCTTAAACCTTTAATGGTTTAGTATTTGCCATGTTCTTTGGTCTGTCTTGCCCTGCATTCACTGCCAGTTTAGAAGGCTTTTTTAAGGCCTCTAGAAGTGCAAGTGATATACAGTACCAGTCAAAAGTTTGGACACACCTACTCATTCAAGGGTGTTTCTTTATTTTTACTATTTTCTACATTGTAGAATAATAATGAATACATAAAAACTATGAAATAACACATATGGAATCATGTAGTAACCAAAAACGTGTTAAATATATCAAAATATATTTTATATTTGACATTCTTCAAAGTAGCCACCCATTTCCTTGATGACAGCTTTGCACACTCCTGGCACTTTCAACCAGCTTCATGAGGTAGTCACTTGGAATGCATTTCAATTAACAGGTGTGCCTTGTTAAAAGTTAATTTCTTTCCTTCTTAGCATTTGATCCAATCAGTTGTGTTGTGGCAAGTTAAGGGTGGGTATACAGAATATTTGGTTAAAAAAAAATATATATATATATATTTTTAAATGTATCCATTAAAATAACATCAAATTGATCAGAAATACAGTGTAGACATTGTTAATTTTGTAAATGACTATTGTAGCTGGAAATGGCTGATTTTCTTTTTAAATGGAATATCTTTATAGGCGTACAGAGGTCCATTATCAGCAAACATCACTCCTGTGTTCCGCTAGTAACCTACAGAAAATAGCTAGTAACCTACAGTAAATAGCTAGTAAGCGAATGTCAAGTTTTGTTTATAGATCAAATATTTTGTATTGTTGAAATGCTGAAATAAAATAGTTTTCCTAATTATTAAGATCAATGCATCCACTCTGTATATTATTTCTTACCGTCATTTTACCTTGTCATTCCACCTTGTCACCCACGTTCAGGTAGGCCTAAGCTATAATACTAACTTTACAAAACATTTCACATTTATAATCTCTAACATTCTGAGTGTTCTTCCTCTGTGTTCAGCATCTCTACACTGTTGCACTCTTTTCATTTTGTCAGACTCCTCCTTTCCCCCCTAAGAAATGTGTGTTTATGTTGCCTCCGCTTTCCCATAGTTCTAATTGAGACATAACTCAAAGATGGATCGTGTGGAATGTGTTGTCAGACTCAGAGGGGTTATTAGTGGGAGCAGTGGAAAAGAAGTGGCTTCGACACAGTCACTCATCTGAGGTGTCTCTCAGTGATGACGTCATCTTTGTTCTGAGAGAGAGCTGCTGACAAACACATCAATCAACCGCCACTGAGAGAGGGAGGGAGGGGAGAGACCGGAGTAAAGGGGTGAGAAAGGGGAACACTGCAAAGGTATGGACAAAGGGGTTAGGTGACTAGGGTAGAAGGAGATGTGTGAGGACGGGGTTGACAAATGGAAACGTGGAGAGAGGCTAATAAAGAGGGAGGGAGTAACGTCAGGGGAGGGGTGAGATGAGGGTTCATGGGTAGGTACAAGTGGAAGGAAATATAGGTTAAACATATTCATACCTGAGTCAGAATGGAATAGGGAAGATTGATTTACGGTTGAAGTAGGAAGTTTAGATACACCTTAGCCAAATGCATTTCAACTCAGTTTTCACAATTCGTGACATTTAATCCTAGTAAAAATTCCCTGTCCAAGGTCAGTTAGGATCACCACTTTATTTTAAGAATGTGAAATGTCAATAGGAGAGAGTGATTTATTTCAGCTTTTATTTCTTTCATCACAGTGGGTCAGACGTTTACATACAAATCAAATCAAAGTTTGTCATGTGCGCCGAATACAACATGTATTAATATTAAGGTATTGCCTTACAGTGAAATGCTTACTAACTAAAAAGGTATTAGGTGAACAATGGGTAAGTAAAGAAATAAAAAGACAGGCTATATACAGTAGCGAGGTTACATAAAGACACCGGTTAGTCAGGCTGATTGAGGTAGTATGTACATGTAGATATGGTTAAAGTGACTGCATATATGATGAACAGAGAGTAGCAGTTGTGTAAAGAGGGGTTGGCGGGTGGTGGGACACAATGCAGATAGCTCGGTTAGCCAATGTGCTTGAGCACTGGTTAGTAATTTGGTAACATTGCCTATAATTTGTTTAACGTGGGTCAAATATTTCAGGTAGCCTTCCACAAGCTTCCCACAATAAGTTGGGTGAATTTTGGCCTATTCCTCCTGACAGTAATTGAGTCAGGTTTGTAGGCCTCCTTGATCACACGCTTTTTCAGTTCTGCCCACAAATATTCTATAGGATTGAGGTCAGGGATTTGTGATGGCCACTCCAATACCTTGACTTTGTTGTCCTTAAGCAATTTTGCCACAATTTTGGAAGTATGCTTGGTGTCATTGTCCATTTGGAAGACCCATTTGCGACCAAGCTACAACTTCCTGACTGATGTCTTGAGATGTTGCTTCAATATATCCACGTAATTTTCCTCTCTCATGATGCCATATATTTTGTGAAGTGCACCAGTCCCTCCTGCAGCAAAGCACCCCCACAACATGATGTAGCCACCCCCGTGCTTCACGGTTGGGATGGTGTTCTTCGGCTTGCAAGTATCCCCCTTTTTCCTCCAAACAGAACAATGGTCATTATGGCCAAAGAGTTCTATTTTTGTTTCATCAGACAAGAGGACATTTCTCCAAAATGTACAATCTTTGTCCCCATGTGTAGTTGCAAACCGTAGTCTGGCCTTTTTATGGCAGTTTGGAGCATTGGCTTCTTCCTTGCTGAGCGGCCTTTCAGGTTATGTCGATATAGGACTCGTTTTACTGTGGATATAGATACTTTTGTACCCGTTTCCTCCAGCATCTTCACGAGGTCCTTTTGCCGTTGTTCTGGGATTGATTTGCACTTTTCGCACCAATGTATGTTCAACTCTAGGAGACCGAACGTGTCTCCTTCCTGAGTGGTATGACGGCTGCGTGGTCCCATGGTGTTTATTCTTGTGTAGTATTGTTTGTACAGATGGATGTGGTACCTTCAGGCATTTGGAAATTGCTCCCAAGGATGAACCAGACTTGTGGAGGTCTACAATATTTTTTGAGGTCTTGGCTGATTTCTTTTGATTTTCCCATGATGCCAAGCGGAGAGGCACTGAGTTTGAAGGAAGGCCTTGAAATACATCCACAGGTACACCTCCAATTGACTCAAATTATGTCAATTAGCCTATCAGAAGCTTCTAAAGCTGTGACATAATTTTCTGGAATTTTCCAAGCTTTAAAGGCACAGTCAACTTGTATGTAAACTTCTGACCCACTGGAATTGTGATACAGTGAAATAGTCTGTCTGTAAACAATTAATTGTGTCATGCACAAAGTAGATGTCCTAACTGACTTGCCAAAACTATAGTTTTTTTTAACAAGAAATTTGTGGAGTGGTTGAAAAACTGGTTTTAATGACTCCAACCTAAGTGTATGTAAACTTCAGACTTCAAGTAAGTGTGTGTGTGTGTGTGTGTGTGTGTGTGTGTGTGTGTGTGTGTGTGTGTGTGTGTGTGTGTGTGTGTGTGTGTGTGTGTGTGTGTGTGTGTGTGTGTATATTGAAAATTGATTAGGTACTGTCACTTATGCTCCCTCTCCGGCCTCTAGGTCACCAGGCTGCTCCTTATGGCGCACACCTGTCACCATCGTTACGCGTACCTGCGAGTCGTCAGACTCACCTGGACTCCATCACTTCCTTGATTACCTGCCCTATATATGTCACTCCCTTTGGTTCTCCCCCAGGCGTCATTGTTTCTGTTTCATGTCTGTGTGTTGTTCGTGGTTCTTGGTTTGTATTATGTTCTGTTTATTTTATTACAAAACTCACTCCCTGAACTTGCTTCTCGACTCTCAGCGCACATCGTTACAGGTGCTAAGGAGGACATGAGTCATAGTCTTTGAGGTACTTTAATAAAGACATCTCTTTGCCATTCCTAGAACAGAATAATCCTTTACAATGTGGACTGGTCTGTACATAGTCATTTGTTACAATGTTTGGTCACAACAACACTGTTATTCAGTAGATCCCTTTCCATCCTGAACTGTACCAAAGGTTGGAGTGCAGATTCCTCTCTGTCAGAAGTAAAGGATTATTGGAGGCTGTGCAGCACTGTTATCATTATATTGTACTGTAGCTACAGATTTAGGATCTTAATTTGACCAGTTTCTCCCTGCAGGAAAATAATCCTGCAGCAACAGGAAATGTTAATTAATTTACATTTTTGTAGAGTTTGATACATTTTTTGTTAGGGCAGATCAAGTCTAAAAATGGAAATTACAAAATTTAGAAGCTTTTTAAACCTTGAATACACTAAAAGTGATCAAATGAAGATCCTACACCTGTAAGTGGATGCCTTGACACAAATGTACAGTAAACACAGAACCTTGTGTAACTGAAGAGTTCCCCCTGAGTTAGGGTTCAAATGTCAGCATAATAATAGCCACCAACTCCTGTGGAGTCTGGACACACTCACCTCCATCACATATCTGACACACACACACCCCTCTGTTCCATCTCTCCCTCGCAAGACCCATTGTCTGCATCTAGTGGTCACAGGGTTCCCTGGAACCTGGTTAGGTCTTTGTTATGGTCTTGAAGTTACATAAGTGTGTGCATACGTGCATGCGTGAAAGTGCAGGTCATAAAAGGTTTAGTAGGTAATTGGAAGAACCGTCCATTCTGAGTTGTAAATCACACACAGGTAAACACAGGAAGAGGGAGGAGACTGTGTCAAAAGTTAGGGTTGTCTTGTGCTCTTGGAACGGCTAACCATGAATGCGGTGTTATAAAGGTGGGTGTGTGCGCACAGACGGACAGGGTCCAGGGGTATGTGAGCACACAAGTCTTTGAAGTTTCCAGGACCTGTTCAGAACACAGCAAGATCAGATAGGTTTCCGGGGACCTGTTCAGAACACAGCAAGATCAGACAGGGTTTCCGGGGACATGATCAGAACACAGCAAGATCAGACAGGGTTTCCGGGGACATGATCAGAACACAGCAAGATCAGACAGGGTTTCCGGGGACATGATCAGAACACAGCAAGATCAGACAGGGTTTCCGGGGACCTGTTCAGAACACAGCAGAGGCTAGGTGCCAAGAATGTACCCCACTGAGTACAGAGACATCCGTGTCACTGAGCGTTGCAAAAACGTTGGATCAACCCAGATTTCAATCACTGCTTGGCTGCTCTTCTGAGACTATGTGGCTAGTCATGTCTTCCCTCCCTCTCTTCTTCTCTCTTTCTGACAGGTGTCTTCCGCTCTCATCTGCCCATAACCATCTCTGACTCGCAACGTCTTGTGTCCACCTCAGGTTCAACTCCTGGGGATTTGGTGTCCCGATACATTTTTCCAAGGCCTGTAATTTTGCAGTATTTGGACACAAAGAACTCAGAACCCCTTCAGAAAATGACAAGTTTATCTCTTAATAATATGGTATTGCCTTACATTTTTGTTTTAAGACCTAAAGTGACCAGCCTGTAAGAATCGCCTCTATGGCATTTAACTTGGTCCGAAAACTACGAGAAATATTAGTTCTATCCCCTTTTTTATGATTGTAAAAGTGATAACTAGTCCAGTTTATACTCAATGACTGCAATAATAAATATAATTAGTCTTAACATATTTAGAATGATATAATATGACACATATTGTCATATTATCTCTTCCCTAAATCAACATCACATGCTGGGTCCCACAGCATATTAAGAAGTGGGTGACTCATGCCTGCTTCTCATTGTAACAGTGTAACAACACCAGTATGTGTGTCAGACAAACAACAGCTGGGAGATTTATCCGGATTTCTGTGCAGGGAGGTAACATGTTATTCTGCGTGGGTCAAGAGTGCAAAATGAGGGAAAATACTGTTAATGGCTGTTTTGACTGGGATTTGTAAGAGAGCCAGATAGTATCAACTGTGACTTCATCAGAGAGGGCCGTGAGCCAGCCAAGACACCTCACTGAGCAGCTCCAAACCCCCACCACCATCCTCTTAACTGGACCCAATCAAAACAAAAAGCAAATTCACTGTCTCCAAGGAAAACAGAGAGGAACCGGGCGTGTTGGCTGCACCTGTGCTACGAGCAACATCCCCCATAAGAATCCACAAACCCAGAGTGGAAAGAGTGTAGATAGGCGAGAGTTGCTGTCAAAATACAACCGCACAGATGCTCAGTGCCTCAGTGTATCGTTACAGGGTGGAGAGTTCAACGGCTCATTATATTACCTTGGAATTCAACAATGGTGCCAATCAGAGGATATTGTTAATAAGTGTGTCTGTATGGATGGGGTAGCCACTCTTGCGTGATGAGAAACATTGCCAGAGACCTGACAACTTTTGTTAGCTCTCCAGTCCCCAAGCTAATGTAGGCTTTAGCCCAGCTGGCCAACACAGTCTTATGACGTACAAGAGGCCAGGGTTTAGGCCCAGGTGGTAACATAAAGCTGCACAGGGACCTTGTCAGAAGCCCTGTCATGACTCGGGCACATTCTGTCCTCTCCAAGGGCTCACAGTGTCAGGGACAGTAGATCACTCACGTTTATTGCAGATTGTTAGAGCCTCCCCTCTCCAAAATGTGACTTCTGAGGCCGGTTTAACTTAACAGACTCCCAACGCATCAACAACATAGCTTCAAGGGTCAAACTTTAGAGTTTGCGTTTCTAAAGAAAATGCTCTTGTACTAGCAGTGAATTCTAATGCGGTATGTTCTAGATAACGAGGGCCATGAGTTTTTCTTAACCCCCCTAGTTATAACTACTAATAACTCCATCAAGCTCCCTCACAAATTAAACCTGATTACTAAACCAACCATTCCTGCTTGTACTACTTCCCCACCTAGTTTAGCACCTCTGCAGAGGTACTAGAAGCAGGCAGAATCAGTTGACTTCAAAATCCATCTAGTAGGCTTTACCTGACTCCTGACCTGAGAAATACACAGAGCTTGTGTCAAAGATGATCTATTATATTGACAAGATGGTCCCGCGATCAGGTGGGAGCATTCTAGCCAATGAGTGGGCAGATACGCATGTGAATAACAGGCACAACTCCGATATGAAGTCGTTTTTTTTCAAAGTTGCCAAAATGCCACGTGCATCCACTTTTACATTAGTCCATTCTTAACAACCTAAACATTATTAAACCTATTCGATCAAATAAGCATCAAATTATCAATTACATTTTTTGCTGACCAAATTGGACGATTTCACTGACCTCCATACAAATATTCCTCACTTTATGGTCTTATTTTCGTGGACCCCTCTCGCTTCGCCTCTTTCTCTCTGGTGTTAACTTGGGTCAACCTGTGTCAACCTTGGTCATGTAGGCCAGCATATAGTACCTTTTTAGATTAGACTTAACACTTAATACTGGTGGAGTCATGCTAAAGTAGGGTCATCGAAGAGGGGACACCACTGGTGACAAAGTGTGTGTGTGAGACAGCAGGACCTGCAAACACAGAAATTGGTATAATTCTGAGTCAAAGTAGCTGTTAGATTTGACATATTTCCTATTCACAGCAACTGCTGATCATGTTACAAAAGCCTTTTTATTTTGTCCTTCTATAATTGGGGAGAAATACTTTATCAAAATTCTACCACAGACTAGTGAAGATTGGCGGCACGTTTTATGATATCACAGCTTGTAGTGTTTATAAGTCTCTCAATCACCATAACAATAATATAAAAAAAATCGGAATATTTATGTTAATAATCAGCATTCAGCCCTACACAACACGTGCACATGTGCAGTCTCTCTCACACACCCCCTTTGAGACGGGTCCAGGAAGGTGGGCCAAACCCGTGGGGTTCATGGCTCTGCTGCCATTACATAATTAGCTGTGTTTGGACTCTGTCTCCCTGTCTGGCTGACTAACTCTAACAGACCTGTCTGTCCTCTGAGAAGCAGCACCTCAGTGTGAGTGTGTGCATGTGTGTGTTGACTCTGTCTCTACCAGACCTGTCGGTCTATCCTCTTAGACCCAGACCTACATCACTCTGACACCAGAGACCATTACAGATGAGTTATTCATGGGAAATGTGATGTTTACATCGCACTGTGATTTTGATGATTAATGCTAAACAGGTGTAAAAAGTTTACATTTGAACACTAATACAGTACTGTGCTTTTAGTATGATACAGTGTTCTACTTTATCAGTTCTGCAGGGTCGTCTTCCAGAACGTCACCAAAGAAGGCACAAAATAATAGAGAACCAGAAATTCCGAATGGTTTGTCTTTTTTTTTAATTTACAAAAACTCCAGCCACCCAAGTCAGACGGTTCTTTGTGCTACCGCACAGCATGCGATTCTGATGCACCAAGTCTGGAACCAACAGAACCTTGAACAGCTTCTACCCCCAAGCCATAAGACTGCTAAATAGTTAGTTATATAGTTAAAGCTGCAATACGTAACTTGTCAAGAACTGCAATGCTGCTGGGTTTTCCACACTCAACAGTTTCCCATGTGTATCAAGAATGGTCCACCACCCAAAAGACATCCAGCCAACTTGACACAGCTATGGGAAGCGTTGGAGTCAACATGGGCCAGCATCCATGTGGAATGCGTTCAGTAGCCTGTAGAGTCCGTCCCCTGACAAATTGAGGCTGTTCTGAGGGAGACTGGGGTGCAGCTCAATATTAGGAAGGTGTTCCTAATGTTTGGTATACTCAGTGTATGTGAGTAGTGAGACAGACACAATGTGTTATGAACAGAATGCAACCTTTAAAGCTGCAATCTGTCACTTTTTGGGTGACATGACCAAATGATCATAGAAATGTGTGTTATAGATCTAAGAAGCTGTAGATCTGTTCTATGTGCGCTATTTCTATGCTTCCCGTTCTTAAGTTTTGTTTTTGCATCTTTCGGTTTTGTACACCAGCTTCAAACAGCTGAAAATACAATATTTTTGGCCAAGGAAAATATATTTCACAGTGGTGGTAGATTGATTCTCTACGAAATACTTGCTTGTTTTGTCACAAATCTTGATCATTCATTTTCATAAGCAATAGACATCAGATATACAGGTAACTGCCAAAATACCAACATAAAGTGTCTTAATTAGGGCGTTGGGGCACCACAAGCTGCCAGAACAGTTTCATTGCACCTTGGCATAGATTCTACAAGTGTCTGGAACTATATTAGAGGGATGTGACACCATTTTTCCATGAGATATTCCATCATTTGGTGTTTTGTTAATGACCACCGCTCAAGAATCTCCCATAAGTGTTCAACTGGGTTGAGATCTGGTGACTGAGACACACACTAAGCTCATTTGAGACCCCTCTTTCAAAGTCACTGAGATCTCTTCTTCTAGCCATGGTAGCCAAAATAATGGGCAACTGGGCATTTTTATACATCACCATAAGCATTATGGGATGTTAATTGCTTAATTAACCCAGGAACCACACCTGTGTGAAAGCACCTGCTTTCAATATACTTTGCATCTCTCATTATATCAATTGTTTCCTTTATTTGGCAGTAACATGTGCGTACGTAATATACAAATGGTGCATTCTGTAGCAAATATACTCTATAGGACAGCAGCAGTATTGACATCATGTACAAAAATACACATTTGATTTCTTACAGATCGCACAACACTATATCAAAGCATATGAACATAAATATAGACCTATACCTGTTGTTGATTACCAGAGATATGGAAGAAAAGCTCCAGCACAACCAAACAACTGCATCTACCGTAACCAAGGGAAAATAACTGTACATATATGACAACATAAAAACGTTATGCTACAAACATTGATTAGCCATATAAAACAAGCCCAGAGTCTCTTAAAAGTCCTTTTAAACGTAAGACTCCTCTGCAAAGAACATTTGGTCAAAGTCGTCCAGGCAAGGGTCGCTACACTTCCTGCTTTGCCACTCCCTCTTCCCCTGGACAAGGGCCAGAGCGACCTCCTGACTCCTCTGCAGGCACACGCCTGAATCCGCCCGCTCCTGTGAGGAAAAGTAGTCCCTTACTGCCCGCGTGGCGGAGGGAGAGAGGCAGAAGCGTGGCTCTGAGTTTGGGCCTGCTCCGTTGCGCTGTGGCTCAATGTCAGACACTCTAAGTCCGCTCTCAGGGAGCTGCTGACCTTTGACCCCGTGGGTTTGGGACTTGACCAAGGGCCTTTCCAGGGTGAGGATGGAGGCTGCATCTGTAACCATGGAGGGCTCAGAGGCTCTGCGAGGCAGGGTGAGGACCTTGCGGCCAGCCTCCATGGCCAGGGTGAGGGAGTGAGACTTCTGCCTCTGGAGGGTTAGTGTTGAGCCACTCTGTCCATAGAATACATCCTGGGGAGGCTGGATGACCTCACTTCCTGTTCCAGTGGGCCGCTGGGTGACGTCACGTCCTGTGGGGGGTCTGTGGGTGGCATTGCAAGCCTGGTCGTGCAGCAACTGTAGCTCTCTGACAGTAAGGGGTTTCTCTGTGCCTCTGTAGAAGGGAGACCTACTCTTCTGCAGCTGTAGGATAGCCTGCTGGTAGGATGGAGGGCTGCTGGACCTCCTCTTGGTGGCCACCTCTACACCTTTACCCTCTGAGGCTTTTGGGAGGCTAACCCCTTTCCCCTTCCCCACTTCCTCCTCCGGGTGTCCATTGTCGGGTTGCCGTAGTGACAGTCGGGGGTTCCTCTTGAGCCAGGTGTTGGGATGCAGTCCGTGGTGGGTAGAGGGTGTCCGGGAGGAATGAGGGGGCTGGCTTTCACTCCAGTCCACTGTATCTCTCTTTGGGGGTGAGCACTTGGGGGAGCGGGGTGAAAGGGGGGAGCGGGGGGAAGACTCAGCCAACAGGAAGCCGGCGCTGGTGACATAGTCTGTGGAATATTGGGAGAAGGCGGAGTCTAAGGAGCTAAGGGAGGAGCCTGTGGGGGAGGTTGCTGGGGAGGACAGGCTAGAGCAGCTGGCGTCCAATCGTAAAGGAGAGGGTGGTGTGTGTTTCAGCTTCCTCTGCCCGAGAGTTCCAACCCCTCCTCTTTCTCCACCTGCGATCACTTTGTCTTTCAGCTGCAGAGCCCTGAGCCCCTGAAACACTTCATCCTCCTCCTCCTCTTCCTCTCCCTCCATCGCTGCGTCATAGCTCGCTTTACGAGATGCCAAATGGTGCTTATCCGATTGGATGATCAGAGCTCCGGGGGTGTGTCCGATGGCAGGCTCTGAGCTGCGTCGTAATCTCCTAGGGCCCTGTGATTGGACATAGCACTGGCGTGGGCGTGGTTGCCGTAGGGCGGGGGTGAACTTTCTGGGTCTGGCAAGTGGGGGAATATGTAGGGGGTCAGCCTCAGCCTCAGGGTCAGGGTCGGGGTCACAGTCACTCAGGGTGATGACAGAGTCTCTGCTGCAGCTGTCAGGCTTGGCCTTGTCTCTCAGAGGGTGGGACTCCTGGAAGGGTGACTCTGGGTCCTCGTTTAACTCATTCTCCAGACTGTCATAGGATGAGTCATTCATCTGGAAAGAGGACACGTCTACGGAGGGAAGGAGAGAGGAAAAGAGAGAAGCGGGGGGAGTTAGTTAATATGCTAAATTTATTGTTATGACATGCGGTCCATTTTGATTGTTATGGATTTCATATGTTCCTATGTCCTTGCTTTGGAAGTGTTGGAAATGTTGCACTGACTGACTATCATGCCAATAAAGCTGGGGTGGGGGGAAATGGAGAAGGAGAGAGTTTGAACAAACCTCCATTTCATTAGATTGACAGCACTTGTTTTCAAACCCTGTGTCTTAGTCCCAAGCATACAGATGCCATTCATAGAGGTTGGTTTAGGTCATAAAGAATGATTGAGGCCTCTAGTGGCCAAAAGGCTGTTATAGCATGGGTGTCATTGAGGGCTTTCACCAATTTCAACCTGGGGTGAGTTTTTGGTAAAAAAAATACTTTAAAATCTCCAGGAATTTAGCTGATAATGGGTTTAATTTAGGAAATATGTTTCCAAGTATTCCCAAAAATAGAAAAAAATACATTATTGTGTGATCTCTTTTTGGGCTGAGTTGTGGTCAATTTAGATAAATGATCGTGTGATCTCTTTTTGGGCTGAGTTGTGGTCAATTTAGATAAATGATCGTGTGATCTCTTTTTGGGCTTAGTTGTGGTCAATTTAGATAAATGATCGTGTGATCTCTTTTTGGGCTTAGTTGTGGTCAATTTAGATAAATGATCGTGTGATCTCTTTTGGGGCTGAGTTGTGGTCAATTTGCAGTGTACAAATGATTATAATTATGCTCTGCCACCGTCCAGCCGCTCCAACAAAAATTGGCCCGCGGCTGAATCTAGTTGCCTACCCCTGGTTGAGGGGAGAAGAGGAAATTGACTGGTGTGTTAATGAGTGTCTGAGAGTGTACTAATCACTTTAATGAATGAGGTCAACATAGTGACCCCAATCAGCAGAGCTCACAGAGACAATGACTTATGGAGAGGTCTGAGAGAACACTCAATGCACGCGCACGCACACACACACACACACACACACACACACACACACACACACACACACACACACACACACACACACACACACACACACACACACACACACACACACACACACACACACACACGCGCACACACACACACAAGCTAGTCAGGGTTAATCTACTCTATAATGATGATAATGTCTACAATACACAGAACCATTGTCTTGCCATAAACACACACACTCATGAACTTTCTAAACCCTTGTGAAGACCCGTGGCAAATTAAACCACTTCTGTGTCATTTCAGTTCTGCTTGGTTTGGGACGTCTCTTCCTCCCTCTTCCTCTGTCCTTATCCAACTTTATCTTATGAAGTTTTCTCCAACCAAAACGAACAGCATTTGTTTAGAGCACTGTACAATATAATTTGCAATTAGATGTTGTTATTTCTTCAGTGAATACATTGACTTTGTTTACCTGATCCATGGTCGCTGCTATTGCTCTTCTGAGGGAATCCACTAAACAGAGAGGGGACGTCATCTCCCAAGACCTTCCTGCAGTTCTCAATCAGGAACCGAACAAGCTCACAGACCTAGGAACAGATCATAGACCTGGTTACGCAGTCACACAAGTCAATGACTGGTCCTAGATTAAGGCTCCGGCTGCAAGTTAAAGGTTATTTCACAGGTAGTTTCCCTGGTATAAGAGAAGTAAAGTCTTGCCAACTTTCTTACTGGTCACATATAGCAGATCAAAATTGACATAATGTAAATCGTTTGAACTCCTTTTTCTAAAATGAGAATCCCAATTTAAGGAGACTTCAGAAAACAAAATCTGAGAAAGAATCTTGTCTATTCCCAGATGTTTACAAACATAGCAAACATGAATTAAAACCCAAGTTACACAGTATAAACCTCCAAATCTGAAACACAAAATGTCAGTCATGCTCCCAAACAGTCAGTTCCAGTCTGGGATTTGAATGTTTCCCTAGGGCAAAGCTGACTGTTTAAAAAACAGTGATTATAAATGTGTTGTTTTTGTTAGCTTCCCTTATGGAGAGTCTACAGACAGAATGAGGTTATGGAAATATGAAGGAGACAAACATGGGGCCTATCTGTGTGTTATTGGGCCAGCTGTGTGTGTCATGGTTTTCACCATATGTCTGTCAGTCTGTGTTACACGCCTGTGTTTAGAGGGCTATGGGAGTGAATGGACTGCTAGAGCTTGGCTACGAATTTCACAAGCTAGTCCAACACAACGGAACTCCAGCTAGGGAAAAAGGCTTCTCTCGCTCCCTCCTTCCTTGCGTCTTTCCCTGTATTTGGCCTGGTTCTGTCCATCAGAGGAGCTGCCTATTTAACCCACTGAGGAAACATCTAGAGGAAACATCTAGAAACTCACTCATTCAGCTTTTCTCAATCGTTCAAAAGCAAAGTTAGTATGTGTATCTCAGCCACCTTTTCTGACAAACACAGCACACAATATTTACTCAAGCCACTCAGAGACTAACATGTCTGTAGGAGCCACAAACATCTAAATTAGAACTGTGGTGGAAAAGGGAGCGGAAGTGGAGGAAAATAAGGGTTTGCGTGTCAAGCGGAAGGAGAGCAGTGTTCCAGACTGCCCAGTGCCGTTAGAGACCAGACCCACGCCAGCCCAGTTTGACTTGGCTCCTTGTGAGACCGCGACCAATCAGGGGAATGTTGAAATATCACATTTTTCCCCTTCAGAGGCGCTGGGGCCACACATACAAACAAACAGAAAAAATGTGTGTGTGTGTGTGTGTGTGTGTGTGTGTGTGTGTGTGTGTGTGTGTGTGTGTGTGTGTGTGTGTGTGTGTGTGTGTGTGTGTGTGTGTGTGTGTGTGTGTGTGTGTGTGTGTGTGTGTATTGCACGCGTGTGTGAAGACAGAAAGGAGTGTTTTAGCATAGCGGGTTTGTGAAAACACACTTGCCCTCAGGAATCTGTAGGAAATGCTTTGGATTTTTTCCCAGTGAACCTCAACAGGCCCTAGCCTCACCAGAAGCAAACACACATTTGACAAGGAGAGAGAACGATCTGGAAACACCCAGATTGATTGTGTTTCAACAATAATGTGTCCAAATCTACCATAAAATTAGAGACTATTAAAGACATTGTGACTTATTCTTGCTTATTATTAACTTACAATACATCTGGGGCCACTGGTGGTGAACTCAATCATTCCAGGGCTCGCATGGTTGGCTACAGTCTTGTAGTCTTGTGGTAGGGTTATGACTGTGAACTGGTGTGTCAATTCAGATATTTACAGTCTCCTTGTGAGTAAGTTATCATAAAATGTCAAGCTTTTTTGTCAGGGTACGACTTTCACATTTGTTATGTGTCACCGTGATCTCAAGTGTGTGTGTGTCAGTACAGAGATTGAAAACCTGTGACTAGAGAAATGTAAAAGGAGTACGTTAGTCCAGGTTTAAAGAGGAAACGTATATAGTATAGCCCAGCATGCGGCTCCTACTGTAGCAGGAGGTTGACTCACTCTACTCTCTAACTCCTCACTGCTGTTTGTTCTTTCATTGGCAATCCTGCTTAGTCAGACAGCTATGTGGCAACAGTATATCTTTCCTTTACACCCTGTCCTGGTGCCTAGCCTCAACCCGCCAGACCCTTAGGTGTACAGTATATATATATGTGTGTGTGTGTGTGTGTGTGTGTGTGTGTGTGTGTGTGTGTGTGTGTGTGTGTGTGTGTGTGTGTGTGTGTGTGTGTGTGTGTGTGTGTGTGTTGTGTGTGTGTGTGTATGTATGTATGTATGTATGTATGTATGTATGTATGTATGTATGTATGTATGTATGTATGCATGCATGCAACGTTCCCTCTAAATTGCACGCGTGTGCGGATGCGCAGTAGCCCCTGGACTGCCGAGCAGAAATATCAGCCCATAGAGAGGAGAACGAGATTGAATTTCACTAAACTTTCTAGAGCAGTGGTCACATGTTCCTTTTTTTTTTATTTGTCTCGGGCTGTTGTGGGTAGGTGCACCAAATTCAGCTGCCCTGCGCGCTGGGTAGGGGAACTGTTGAAAGAAAGCTACAGAAAAGTTAATACTGTGAGATTTCAAAATGTTTAAAACCAAGGGCCTCCCGGGTGGCGCAAGGGCCTAGCATCGTCCGGGTTAGGGAGGGTTTGGCTGGCCTTGTCTCATCGCGCACTAGCGACTCCTGTGGCGGGCCAGGTGCAGTGCACACTGACCAGGTCGCTAGGTGTACAGTGTTTCCTCTGACACATTGGTGCAGCTGGCTTCCGAGTTGGATGTGAGTTGTGTTAAGAAGCAGTGCAGCTTGGTTGGGTTGTGTTTCGGAGGGTGCATAGCTCTCAACCTTCACCTCTCCCGAGTCCGTGCTGGAGTTGTAGCGATGAGACAAGACAGTAACTACTAACAATTGGATACCATGAAATTGGTGAGAAAAAAAAAATTAAAACCATGACTAGAGAGAGACTGTCAACGAATACAGCAGATGCGTTTTTTATGAGTGAATTCATGTTTAATTCCTTACTCAGCACTGTCAACACTGGATTCAACACTTTTATGAGCCATGAAATTTGCGTTCTTCTTATTTCCACTCAGCACTACAACAAGCACTGCAGCAGTAATGAATGAGTAGGAAAGTGTATCTCTAGGCTTGCGTTGTTAGCGGCTTGGGTCTTTTTAATATCGAGGAATATTTAACTTTTCTCATACGAGTAACAACATGAATTTGTGCATGAGGCAGAAATAATGCTGTGAGACTTGAGTTTTTCCATCAGCTGGAAGACGGTCCTTTTTTGGTCAATGTCAGCGGCGGAAAGGGAGAGCGGAGGGACATTGAGAGTCGGACCCTCAGTCTGCTGCTCTCTCCCTCCACTGAGACTGACCATCAGATGCAGGCACTATCAGCCCAGTAAAATAAAAATTGAATTATTTAGATGTATGCTGAATTCAAGCAAAGCTAATAAGCAGTGATAATGTATTGGGCCTATAGCTTACTGCACAAACCTCATTGCTACAGAACTGTTTAAATTGGTTAATGTTACATAGACTTACGTTTTTTAAGTCATGTAAATGAAAGAATCTGAGCGGTAGATCTTGGCTTGCCTTTTGACTCAAAGTGATCTTGACTCCGAAAAGGTTGCTGAACACTGTTCTAGAGTTTTCCCAGTTAACACTATCAACATTTCCCTTTACTGTGATAGAATCAATGTAATATTAGTCACTTTCAAACAAAACAAAATTAACTATGCAAGAGAGTTTGTTGTAAGCAGAATGCATCTGAGTAGGATACAATTGCATTGACACACACTACTCAGCCCCTAATATATACAGACCGGTGCGGCACAAACAATCAGAGCTGCAGTATGCCTATATGGAAATAGATCATTACCATATATGGATCTGTGCCATTTACTTTGAAATGGACTGTGTTTACAGCATGAGCAGTCATGAGTACTGCTTGTTTTGAGATCAAAACGAAGGCTGCATGTAGCCATGTGTGCACATTTTGTTCATATCCTTCGCTAGTTAGTCAGTTATTAGCCCAGTTATAGATCATTTGTAGTCAGCAATTAGGGAGTAATTGCATCCTACAAGAGCACAAAACATGTACATTTCTAGACATTGAAAAGGGAGTCAGGTAAAGAGCTTTTTTTTGTCTTAAAGGGGCAATGTTGTCTTTTGAGAGCTAAGTAGCCAAAAGGCAGAGGGTAGAATAATTTGTCTGATTCTCTGTAATAATGGTATGATAATAATAATGATATTTTTTTTGTAAAGTGGTTTCTTGCATCAAACAACACAACAGAATTTTCAGTCACCTTCTTGTCTGAAGGGTAAAAAGGTTAATGACAAGCCCTGTATGTTTATTTTCAAAAGTCTCATGGAATGTAGGCCTACGTTGAACACCACACATTGTCAGCTACTGCAGGCTGAATGACAGAACAGCTATTTCCATGTTAAAATGTTGGGGGATGCATTTTCTCCATTGTTTTTGATAGTAGGTCACTCTGGTAGGCCTCCATTGTGATCACGTAGCCACAGTAGCCGACATGGCCACTGTTAAAACTGTCACTTAAGGGGTTACAGCCTCAGTTTGCGCTCAGCAGATCTGAAATTTTCTCAGTGCCGGAAAATGTTTCAGGGAACTCTCTCTCTCTCTCTGTGTGTGTGTGTGTGTGTGTGTGTGTGTGTGTGTGTGTGTGTGTGTGTGTGTGTGTGTGTGTGTGTGTGTGTGTGTGTGTGTGTGTGTGTGTGTGTGTGTGTGTGTGTGTGTGTGTGTGTGTGTGTGTGTGTGTGTGTGTGATATAAGCAAAAGTATTATGTAGTAATACACATACACTTTGAAAGTATGGTACAATTATGTGTTCGAAAGAAGACATTCAAATAAAATGAAGAAATATAAAAAGTAACTTAACAGAGAGGGAAACCTAAAAAATCGTTTTTAGGGTCCAGTCTCACCTTCTTGGTTGCCTCCCCCTCTGGGCTACAGGGGGACAGGGTCCACAGCATGCTGGGAGCGATGCACACAGACAGGTTGAAGGCATTCATCTGGTTGTCGCCTGCATTGTCTTGGATACAGTGGAGCACGGCAACGACATGTCTGAGTAGCAACAGGTTCTCACTGGGCAGAAGATGGACCAACCTGGGGTGGGGTGGTGAGAACAGACAAAACAATCTGTGATGAATACACAACATCAACAACATCTAGTAAGACTTTGGATGTGTCAGACACCCCCCCCCCCTCACAAACATTTACATTTAAGCCATTTACAGTAGTATCCGCATACATTTTCATATTCTACACACACAAATACATTGCTACATCCTCTGAGAATCCAGCAGATTATAGAGTTTGTCACATTCCTGTGGACCGTTTCTTTCCAGAGAAGACATCAGATGAGCTGTGTCATGTTATTGTTTGTCTAAGAGTCTTCTGGAAAAGAATTCTTCAGATTTTCATTGTTTTTTAAAAATGTTGTTTTTTCCCTCTTGGCCTGAGAAGGACTTTATTTTCATGCCTCTGGATCAAAACAGCTTTTCCCGCCCATTTTCTTTCCTTCTCTCTCCCTGTGCCACCCCTACACAGCAGCTTTGTTTTCGCTGTGTGTATGTGTTTGTAAAGGTGCGTTACAGAGAATGCCAGTACCTGTGGATGGCTTGCATCCTCTGCTCTTCCTCCTCTTGCGCCATCACTGCAACCCACTGCTCATACAGATTCACACACAGCAGACTGCCTGGAATGTTCCGCAGGAAGTCCTGTCGGGTCACAACCACAGGGACACATTATATGTTAGAACACCCTTCACCATCACCACATATGCTTCTCTTCAGTGGCGTTAAGACAGATCCTGAAAGATGGCATGTAAAATAGAATGGAAAGCTCACTCAGCTCACTTGTTATTGGTTTGTTGGTTGGAGTGGGTATAGTAATATAGCTAACTGAACAGCCGCATGTGTTCTCTCTCTCTCTCTCTCTCTCTGTGTTCTGTTCTACCTGATCTAATACAGATACAGGTTTACAGTAAAGCCATTGGCACCAACCTCCCAACATGTGCATTGAATTGAGTGTTTTTCTACCTGAGCTTTCTCTTCGCTCCAATCACTTCATTTCTTTCTGTCTGTCTAAGACTTTCTATGGGGATTTCAAACACACACACACACTAGATACGGTGGTAAATATGTGTATGTGAGGGTGCAGCTGTGTTAGCGCTGTGCAGTGAAATATTTTGATGTGTATCGTTGAAGCAGGATGAAACCGATCCTTCAAACCTCCTCTCTCTGATGTCTCAATATATCTGATCTGACAAGCATGGCTAGAACCTTTGGACTGATTAATCCACACAGACCCTGGTGTGTGTGTGTGTGTGTGTGTGTGTGTGTGTGTGTGTGTGTGTGTGTGTGTGTGTGTGTGTGTGTGTGTGTGTGTGTGTGTGTGTGTGTGTGTGTGTACTGTCCTACCTTGAAGACTGCAGCAGTGACAAACACAGACTCGAGTGTGTGTGTGTCCTCTGTCCCATTGTCCAGTCTGTCTCTCAGCTCTCTGCAGGCTTTGGCTCCTGCAGAGCGACGGAATATACCCCTGGTGTATGGACCCTCCTGGTATAGAAACACCAGCATGTCCATGACAGGTTTGGGCAGGGTGTGGTCAGGAGGGCAGATGGAACTGAGAGACCGTCCGAACAGGCATCCCAGGGTAGGGGACAGAGAGGTGGGGGACAGAGGGACACTGTCCAGCTGGCTACTGGAACCCCTCCAGAAGGCCCAGTTAATCAACGGCCTCTTCCTCTTAAAGGATTTCTGGCCTGGCTCTGCAGAGAGAGAGTGAGGGGGGGGGGTATTCCAACATTTAAGACATTATTTCAACTGCTCAATAAAACAGAGAGGAGAGAGAGAGAGAGAGAGGGGAGAGAGAGGGGGAGAGGAGAGAGCGAGAAAGAGAGAGAGAGGGGGGGGGAGAGAGAGAGAGGGGGAGAGAGAGAGAGAGGAGATAGAGAGGAGAGAGAGAGGGGGGGCGAGGGAGAGGAGAGAGAGAGAGAGAGGGGGGGGGAGAGAGGAGAGAGAAAGGGAGAGAGAGAGGGGGGAGAGAGGGGGAGAGAGAGGGGAGAGAGAGAGAGGAGAGAGAGAGAGGGGAGAGAGAGAGGGGGGAGAGAGAGGGGAGAGAGCGAGAGAGAGAGAGAGAGAGGGGGGGGAGAGAGGAGAGAGAGAGGAGAGAGAGAGAGGAGGAGGGAGAGGGAGAGTAGGGGGAGGGGGAGGAGAGAGAGAGAGAGAGAGAGAGAGAGAGAGAGAGAGAGAGAGAGAGAGAGAAAGAAAGAGGCATTGATTCAGAAAGAGACATGGCTAGAGAGGGTTCTGAAGGGTGGGGATGTCTGTCTGGAGAGAGAGAGTGAGTGTGTGTGTTTAGTAAAACCATGTTTCTGAGACTGGGTAATTCATGTTAAGAAGCTGTGGGTCTGTGAGTGTTCATATGTGATGTGTGTGTGTGTGTGTGTGTGTGTGTGTGTGTGTGTGTGTGTGTGTGTGTGTGTGTGTGTGTGTGTGTGTGTGTGTGTGTGTGTGTGTGTGTGTGTGTGTGTGTGTGTGTGTGTGTGTGTGTGTGTGTGTCTCTGAAAGACTAAGAACCCTTTGTCTGTGTGTTTGACTTACGGTGCAGACATGATGTCTGTTCTTACGTTGCTTGTGTGTGTGTGTGTGTGTGTGTGTGTGTGTGTGTGTGTGTGTGTGTGTGTGTGTGTGTGTGTGTGTGTGTGTGTGTGTGTGTGTGTGTGTGTGTATCTGTTTGTACCCGTGTGTCACTGTGTGTCTGTCTACTTGGCCTTTCTGTAAAAAAAACATTCAATGTGTGTGAAGCACAGCTTATGCTGTGTTTGTGTGGGTGGGGGGGCAATAAAAAGCCCTTCCACGTTAGTGGCACAACACCCCTAGCTGCTCAGGGCCCTGTCCGATCAAAACGGAATATTAACAATCCACTGTAGCTTTACACTCAATTACATTTACGAAGCCAAATCCAAAACAACATTGTTACAGAGCCGCTCCAACATTATTTAACTGGCCCAAGTTGATACAGTTGTAAAACATCATCATTATACGCCAGTGTGAGAAATCATGGAGGGGGGATATTTTGAAGAGAGAAAGGGAACGAGGGAGGGAGAGAGAGAAAGGGAATGAGAGAGAGAGAGAGAGAGAGAGAGAGAGAGAGAGAGAGAGAGAGAGAGAGAGCTGGTTGTGTGAGCAATGTTTTGATCCTTTTATGGAGTTGAATGGATCCATGTTGGGTTGTTGCTAAACAGATGCCATATTTCTCTCCTAGCCTATCAGTAAACAACGGTGGTGTTATGACAGAATTGACCCCCAAATCTATCAGTGACACACTCAGTCTAGTTGGACTATTAACATACACACACACGTGCACACTTGTAAAACTAGTGCTAAGCAATTAACCAAATATCATTAAAAAATATATATATTAAACAACTAATTATCCAAAGTCGGTTCAATTATTTGAATTCCATTTGTTTGTGTTTCTTCTGTGAGCTCAATGCACATATTGCACAGATAAATCAGATCAAGACTGCACTGTGCGATGTAGTAGGGAATTGTAGTTTCCAACAGGCCAATATTCTACATAGTTTAGCGCTGAAAACGTGGTAATTAAATACAATGACCATAATCCATTGCGCGCCTACTTGTCTGGTCTGTGTGTTTCGTTATGTTAGTGTGGGGCAGACATGGAGATGGAGAAGAGACAGAAGAATGTGTGATGGAGAGGGATAGAGAGCAGTTGCTTCGCCAGGTACCTCTACCTGAAAATACATGTTCTAAGTGATGGATAGTTCGTATTCAACAGTCATAAAAGTATGCTTTATTTACTTGAAGAACTACTAAAATAGTGATTTTGTCAGACAGCAGCTCTATAGAGATGAGATGACCTGAAATGAAATACTAAAGTCATCAAAATAAAACATATGTAAACAGCTGAAATATTTTCTTAAAGAAAAGTGAAGAACGGGCAGTCACTACCATCATGGGACTTTCATGCATTTTTATATTCTGTGTTGTTACAGCATTCAATCCACATCATCATTTTATTTATAATCAAACCCGAAATGGAACCAACCTCAAAAAGCACTTGAATTAATTAGGCTGATGTAGCGGGTAGATTGATTTTAAATGGAGGCCTATGTAAGAACTCGACAACGACAGAGAGGAATCTAAAGGAAGGCTTGTGGTTGATTCAATGGAGCCTCTTCAACGATCCTCGTGGAAAACACTCTCACACACACTCTCTATGTTCACTCTTTCTCTCACTCTCTATGTTCACTCTTTCTCTCACTCTCTATGTTCACTCTTTCTCTCACTCTCTATGTTCACTCTTTCTCTCACTCTCTATGTTCACTCTTTCTCTCACTCTCTCTGAAAGTATGTAATAAAAGATGTTTGAGGCAACAACAAAAAAAGGAGGTAAGAAGTAAACAAGGGCAAAGGGGAGGAGACACATTCTTTTGAAGGAAACGCAACCCTTTCTTTCTGTTGAGTCGGTCACAGTGTGTAAAGGGGCACTCACCTAAGAGCAGAGCCTGTTTGGGACCCACCCGGCTGGATTTGAGGATGAACTGGCACTGGGTGTCTGGAGGGAGACACTGGTCCAGCAGCATCGCCCCCTGGCCCTCTGGAGAAGGAACTGCATCCTTCCCTCCACCACCTCCTCCATCCCGAATGTGACTCATCTTGATACTGAAAGGAAACTCGTGCCCTGAGAGGGTCAAGATGTTAGAGGTCAGGGTTCATGAGTCTCACTGGAGGTGTGACCAGGCCAGATTTACATTACGCCCCGCTAGTCTCTTATCTACCTCATCGTTATGTCAATAACTGGAGGAAAATACCTCTTTGCGTAAAAAAAACTAAACAGAGCAACTTTTGACTCCAGAGTAAAAGGTTGGAGAAGGTACACTGGCATGTATTCATGTATGCCAAGGGAGGCCAGGCTTCCAGAAAAAAATAGAAATAATGTTTTATATTTCGTTATTTCGTTTCATAATTGTCCTTCTATTTGCAAGAGGCTGAATGTATCTCACACAGGAGAAAGCATCAGAGCGAGCGAAACAGCATCCTTCTGTCTCTCTACGTGTAGGCCATCTATCTGATGCTGTCTGGTCCAAACAAGAATGACATTGTTGCTACCTATCATAGCATTGAAGGCAAGGGAAGCTTACGAGCATCTGGCCTGTCTTGACAATTTATTTGTTTTTTTTTGCCAATAAACGTTGAGCTAAACTGAGCAAGCTCAGCTGTGAATGGTCCTGGCGCACCAAAAAAAGTCTCAAGGAAAGCCAGCTTGGATTTGGCATTACTCCTATCAAATCCCATTGAGAGAATACATCAGTGACAAAAAAATGTGAATTGTTGCATCTCGTTGTGTTGTTGTCCTCCGGTGGCTAGTTAGCCACCTGGCTAAAACTGTCCCTTTCCTAAATTAGCCATGGATGGAGATGGGGATTTGGACTTGTGGTTTTACGTAATTCTCCGTAATGGCCAATGATTATAACGCCGATTCTGATCTAACCATTAATTCATACATTGTTGTGCCCCTGGCCTGAGAGGATGGAAGTTCAATATGTAGCTAGATATAGAAGGCTAATGTTAACTAGCGAACGTTGCCCATGAATAGAAGCTAGACTAGCGAGCAAGCATTTTTGCCAGGTAGACTACGACAACAAAAAATAAAGGCGTGTACTGTATGACAGAGTGATAGACCGTTTCTTCAACATGAAAGACAGGATGGCATTGGTGTTTTGCAGGTACTATTTAATGAAGCTGCGAGTTGAGGAATTGTGAGGCGTCTGTTTCTCAAACTAGACACTCTAATGTACTTGTCCTCTTGCTCATCTGCGCACCGGGGCCTCATACTTCGCTTTCTATTCTGGTTAGAGACATTTTGCGCTGTTCTGTGAAGGGAGTAGTGCACAGCGTTGTACGAGATCTTCAATTTCTTGCCAATTTCTCGCATGGAACAGCCTTCATTTCTCAGAACAAGAATAGACTACAGACGAGTTTCAGAAGAAAGTTCTTTGTTTCTGGCCATTTTGAGCCAGTAATCGAACCCACAAATGCTGATGCTCCAGATACTCAACTAGCCTAAAGAAAGCCAGTTTTATTGCTTCTTTAATCAGGACAACAGTTTTCAGCTGTGCTAACATAACTGAAAAAGGGTTTTCTAATGATCAATTAGCCTTTTATAATGATAAACTTGGATTAGCTAACACAACGTGTCATTGGAACACAGAAGTGATGGTTGCTGATAATGGGCCTCTGTACGCCTATGTAGATATTCCATAAAAAAATCTGCAGTTTCCAGCTACAATAGTCATTTACAACATTAACAATGTCTACACTGTATTTATGACGAATTTGATGTTATTTTAATGTACAAAATAAATGATTTTCTTTCAAAAACAAGGACATTTCTAAGTGACCCCACTTTTGAACGGTAGTGTAGGTTGAGTAGGTACTGAGTACGTATTGTAAAAGTTTCCCTTGACCACTGACTAGGGTCAACTTGTACCGTAAACTAAACAAGAGAGATATGGCTGGGTTTAATGTGAGTGTAATGGGTTGTGGGGTAAAGGAGTTGAACTCACCAATGAGCGGGTAGGGGGAGTCATCTTTAATGGAGCTCACCCACAACTGGTGGTCTTTCACACAGCCCGAAATGCCAAACTGCTGTAGTGCCATTTGGATGACATCAGTGGTGCTGTCTGAATTACTTACAGCTA